>NC_069662.1:137905293-138207793 GCF_027244095.1 Hemicordylus capensis | reverse complement strand
CGACCTTTGAATGGTTAAAATGGCGGCCTTATTTGAGCAGAGATAATATTCTGAGAGAAGAACTTGAGCACTGCATAAACAAGCAACCTCTTCTGAGTTTTGAATTTGCAGCCTTCAGGAATGTAGCTATGCTCAACAAGTATTAGCCACAGTAAACCTTGAAGAATACATTCATGTTGACTAGTACAGATAATAGCAACAGATGTGGGTTTAATTAACACTGCACTGAAATATCTATTTCTGTGTTTGAGAGGGACATTTTGGTGTCCCCCCATCTAACGATGCAGGCTAAAATATTGCATAGCTGTTGTGTGCAGCTAGACTTTGTGCTGCATTGGCTACAGGAAAGGAAAGAGCCTCACATACTCATGGATCTTGCCCAGTGAGCTCCTGTGCATATGAGGTTCTGGAGCATATGTGCAGTCTCTATTTAATCAAAATCCCTTGTTTGCAGTGAGACCCAAGTCAGGAGTTCATCATGGAGTCTGAGGAGTGCCTACATGCCTTGCAACTTCTCCTGTATGTATATATGTTGAAAGTAATCTAAATGTTTTGTTGTATATTCATAATCTTAAAATATGTCATAAATAACACACTGGAGCCGTGGGTATATATTTTATGGATTATTTTATAGATATAGATATTTTATAGATTAAGAATGTCAGATTTAATAGCAGGATGTGATGTACACATTCCTGAGGCTCTGTTCAACAGTACTGCATTTAAATATTGCTGCAAAGTAGTAAAGCCATAGTTTTATGGGCAGTAGCAAATAAATTTCTTTTTTAAAGGCCAAAGACATTGCAGAGCAGTTCAGTTCTGAAACCAAGTTTGACGTACGTGATAGTTAAGCATTTGGCAATACTATTTTCTTTCAGGGAATAATGTTCATATTTCAGCAGAATCGGAGCAATTTAGATCAGGATGGGGAAAATGAGAAATTATATGAAAGCGTTATAGTAGGATATTAATTGTTCTATACCACCGGATCTCAACTGTAATTTACAATAAAGAGCAGCTTGCTCACACAAAAGTAATTTATTATATTGATAGTTATTTATTACATTGAAATATGATATTCATGATCTTTCTTCCATCATGGTACCCAATGCGGTGAACATGAGCTTCCCAAGTGGTATCCCATCCAAGCACTAACCATACCTAGACCTGCTTGGCTTCATCAAGATGGATGTATTGTATACTCTCAGACCATGCCCTAAGTCCCCAAAAGTTCTATTTGGGAGCTTTTTAAAGTTTTGGTATGGATGGAGCTAGATGTGCACAAGAGAGACAGGTTGACTTGAGGGCCACACTGGACATCCCGCACAGTATTACCATAATGCTGCACTGCGGGGCTGCTGCACCCTCCAAAGGCAGTGTTGGGTTGCAGAAAACAGCCAGTTGTGCAAGCAGTACTTCCAGAGACTTCCCCATTGTCCCCAAAGGGGAAAGCTGGGGAGTTCTTGTTCAATAGCCCATTTTGCATAAGCCCAACACTGCCTTTTGAAGGGCACAAGCTGTGTAGCATTACAGAGATATTGATTGGAACACCACCACCACCGACCACCACCACCTCCGCCAATAGATCCATCTGCAAGGGGCCTGTTTTGGATCAGGACCATGCTGGAGTAAGGTTTTAATTCTTCCTCCCCACTCCCATTTTCCCAGTGTGATTTGTCCCCAGCTACCATTTGTCTTTTTGGAGAAGACATACAGGTACCAGTGCCTTAGCTGTAAGTTTTGTCCCCACTGGGCAAATAATTTCAGATTTAAATCAGCAAAAAACACTGCAGAGAGAAATGGTAAGGGGGTGGCGTGGAGGGACTACACTCACAAGTCTGAGCCTCAGTCCAAATTGAGGGTTCTTGCTGCATTGACTTAAACAAACAAACAAACAAACAAACAAACAAAAAACTGCAGGAATGCAATAGGAACATAAGAACAGCCCAGTTGGATCAAACCCAAGGACTATCTAGTCCAGCCTCCTGTTTCAGATGCCTCTGGGAAGCCCACAAGCAAGAGATTAGGGCATGACTTCTCTCTTGCTGTTGCTCCCCTGCAGCTGGTATTCAGAGGCATTGTGCCTCTGAGGCTGGAGATGATCCATAGACACCAAACTAATAGCCACTGATAATAAGAGATCATGGATCTCTGAATGTCACATCTAGTTTAGCCTTCAGGGTGTTTCTTTTTTCTTTATTAGTTGTTAATAAATCCCTAAGTACTAAGCACCTATAGTTTTTATGGTCCATCTGTTCTGTTTTCTTCTACCAGTAGGCTTTCTTGAAGGTTTTACCGTTTTGTATAAGACAAGGTAAATTTCACAATCTTTTGTCTACTAACATTTTGGTAATTCTTCCATGTTTCAACACATCTTACGAAGAAGCATCACTCATATGGCACTTCTGAGTTCTGACCACTCTCAATTAACATTGACATTGATTGAATTGTTTTCTTACTGAATATGCTTTCTTTTTATACAAATGAAGATTTTTGCTTACAGGCTATTAAATTAAAAGTGACACTGACGGAGGCGGGGGGACCTACAAACATATCCCCAGCCAAGGCTATTATGGATAATGCTTGTTTAGCTCCAGCAAAAATACAATTAAAGAATTCTACAAGCAAAACTCCCCCCAAAAAACAGTTTCAAAAACTTTCAAATTTGTTTGTCGCAACTAAGCACCATTGAAATATAAAAGAGACACATTAGTCATTGACTATCTTAAGTCTCATAAATTTCAGTGGGTCTTAATCATGACTAATTTAGTCTGGATGTTGCCCAGTATTGTTAACATTGCCGAATCTGTGTTTTGTTTCATAGGAACTTCGATGAAAGTTCATTATCTGTACTTCAGCAAGGCAAACCTTATTTTCAACAAAATAGGTCACCTTGGCATTCTGTTCCTCCCTGAGATTGTTTCATTTTCCATAGAGCTTTGCTCAACTGGTATATTGACTGGCTACTCCTGTGATTCCCTTGGTCTTTCATGTGGCCCACTGCAAACACTTGAAGCTGCCTTCTTCTGAGTCAGATCATTTAGCTCAGTATGATCTACAGTGACTAGCAGCAGTTGACTAGGGTTCCAGACAGGGGTCTTCCCCAGCTCTACCCGGCGAGGCCAAGGATTGAACCTGGGACTCTCTATTAACAGAACACGTGCTCTACACTACGGCACATTCCCCAGAAGCTGTTGCTGTCTGGCAATGGCCCCTGGGCATTAGATGTGCAGATTAGTACATTTGATCCCCAAAAGGGATTGAATAACCATCAGCTGAACATGGAAATGGCTGGGCATTTGACTCGCAGCACTTCTGTGATGATGTCCAAAACCACATTGCAGTTCTTCCCTCTACGCCATCCCTACCTCGGTCTAGCAAGGGAGCAGCTGGAGGCAGACCTCTAAGAAGGAGCTGTTGAACCAGCAAAGGCTGGCTGCACATTTAGCAGAAGCCAGGAGACCTGCCCCTTCCTTGGGCTCGGGTTAGCCCTGATCCAAAGCATGTGCCTGAGCTGGCTTCCCCTTCCGCTCAAGTGCACCTATTGGGAGAAGGGGTTGGAGCAGCCAGGCGAGCACTTTGTGTCTGCTGTTGGAATTTATTATTTATTATTTATTTATTTATATTTGATTTTGGCTCGATTTTGATTGTTTTATTCGAATTTGGCTCTGGCACAGCATTGCCTCCACTCCTGGGGGCATCGGGGAGGGGAGTTCTGAGGGGAGGACAGAAGTCTCACTAGAGGACCTGGGTCTCCAGAGCTCCTCAAAGGGAGCAACTTCAGGAGATGTGACAACTTAGCTCTGGTTGCTCAAGGTCTGTCGGATCTAGGGAGCTTTCTTTGGGATGGGGGAATCTCAGCTGTGGTGTGCTCATCCTCCTCCTTCTCCAAGAGGGAGAGTTGGAGTCTGGGTAGATCCTGACACTTGCAAGTCTCCAGTGGATGTCAGTGCATGACAAATTGATCCAAACTGCTGGAAATGTCTCCGCAACTGAAGCAAACTTCTAAACTGTTTGAAGATTCACTATTGTTACTACTACATCTGTCCATCTTTTAATTATGGGCAGCAAAAGCATGAATAATTGAAATATTCACTTCATCATAAAGGAACAGAATAAAAATTAAAAGCTCATTCATTGCCACTAAAAAGGTGACTATCATTTATTAACAGAAGCCTCGTAGAATGGGAGGATTTCATTAATTGACTCAGAACTGGAAAGGCAATTGCAGCCTGAGGAAGATTACATATATAATTGTAGTAATAATTCTTTTCAAAGGCTTCCACTATTGAGCCAGACAATAAGATGAGTAGTTTAGTAGTCTAATGACAAATACA
Organism: Hemicordylus capensis; assembly: GCF_027244095.1. Classification (NCBI taxonomy): domain Eukaryota; kingdom Metazoa; phylum Chordata; class Lepidosauria; order Squamata; family Cordylidae; genus Hemicordylus; species Hemicordylus capensis. The sequence goes on along the minus strand of NC_069662.1, from coordinate 138,203,456 downwards.
TAATAGCAAAGATCTTGCAGCCGAGATGTACCCAGTATTTGGAATGCTGAAAAATGTCTTGGGTTATGTGTGAACTTATGAAAGGCAGTATAAAAATTGAACAGTAAGTAAATAAATAAATAAAATAAAATGTCATATTAAATTGTGACTTTTCAATAGTACCGCTCTTGCAAGTACTACTGCCACCAGAAACAGCACAGGATGTTGAAGGGAAGGGATTTTAGCGATCCCCCAATTATAACAGAGCAAGCATGAGTGAGAAGAACTAAGCCCTATATGAGTATCTTGAGACAGACATTTAAGGTTCCAAATACCTGTAAAGGTTTTTTAAGGAAGTTACATACTTGGATAGAAAAGCCCGTGTCCCTGAGCTTCCAATGTCTTCATAGGGCGAGAGTAAAAGAAGGACAGAGGACAGTAAAAATGCAACAAGCAGGTAGGGAGAGGAGCGGGAGCCCTACGAGTATCAGTCTACCAATCAGAAGCCAGAGCAGAGAGAGACAAAACTTGGTGGTGGGTGGGGACAAAGAGAAAGACCCTTGCTTACTATCTCTATTCCTCATGCCATATTGGTCAACAGGATAGAAGGTGCCAAGAGTCAATGCTCCTGGAGCTGTATCTCCAACCCAGGCATGGGTGTCTTGCTGCGCAGCTGTCCCTGCAGTCCAAGAGAGCTTCTCCAGTTGCTGCTGTCTCCTGATCACTCTGCCCGCTCCTTGCCCCACCTGGCCTTCTTTGAAGGACCAAGCTGCTACACCAGGGAGCCTCAACGTTGGGCCCCCAGATGTTCTTGGACTTCAACTCCCATAATCCCCAGCCCCAGTGGCCTTTGGTTGGGGATTATGGGAGTTGAAGTCCAATAACATCTGGGGGCCCAACATTGAGGATCCCTGTGCTACACAGCTGTACCTTGTTTCCAGTACCTCTGCTGCCATCCCAGCGATCTCCGCTCCCAGCGTGGTTGGGCCAGACAGAGCAGTCACAGGCAAGCAAGAGGGCAGCAGGGCCAGCGGGCCTGTCTTTGGGGTGGAGCGACAAGGACGATCGCCCCCAGCCCTGCGTCCACCCAGGCCCCACGGCCAGATGCAGACACCTGCACATTCCCTGTCAGCTGTGGCTCCTCACCCTCTCTCCCCACTCAACATCCAACATGCGTAGCACTAATGAGTTCAATGCCTCCCTCATTCTAGTGATGAGAGTAGGGACCAAACTTCCCACTGCCATGCTAACTGGATACTAAATGAGAGGCACGCATGTGCCCTGTATTCCTCCTGTACCACGTGGGCTGGATATCAAGTGAGAGGCACTCATGCGCATTTATTTAGTATCCAGTTCACACAGTGCTAGTCACCTCTCTCGAGCTGGATACTAAATAAGAGGTACATGTGCGCCCTGGAACATAGGAAGCTGCCATATACTGAGTCAGACCGTTCGTCTATCTAGTTCAGTATTGTCTTCAATGACCGGCAGCGGCTTCTCTCTCAGCCCTATCTTGGAGAAGCCAGGGAGGGAACTTGGAACCTTCTGCTCTTCCCAGAGCGGCTCCATCCCCTAAGGGGAATATCTTATAGTGCTCACACTTCTAGTCTCCCATTCATATGCAAGCGGGGTGGACCCTGCTCAGCTAGGGGGACAAGTCATGCTTGCTACCACAAGACCAGCTCTCCTCGTAGAGACAAGCTCCCCTCGTAGCATTAGAGCACACAAGTGCCTGTCATTTAGGATCCAACCTGTGCGGTGCTGGGAAGTTTGGTCACAGCTCTCATCAGTGGAAGGAGGGAGGTGGTTGAATTTCTTGGTGCTGCAAGTGCTGGATAATGGGGCTCAGGGAGGCCAGTGGGGCTCAGGGAGGCAGGAGTGGCTGCAGGAGCGAAGGAGGAATGCCACTCGCTCCCTGCCCCACCCTCTCCTAGGGACAGCCCTGGGGACTTTGTACTGCTTGCCATTCCATGGAGGACCACTGGATAAAAACACTGTTTTCAGCTGATGAAGGGCCAGCCAAGATGAGCTTCCTCCCATATGAGTTGAGATAATAGGCAAAACGTGTTTCACTCTCATTGATCCACCATCCCTATCCTATTAACTTCTTTCTAGTGGATTCCAGGAGTGTGCATGCTCTGCACATGCACACTAAACTAAAATGACAGCCACAGAGTATCAAAAGGGAAACTGCAGTTATATCACAAACCCCTTAAAGGTACCTTACGCATATACCACAACCCTAAAAGCTCCACTTAAATGATACTCCAGATCAGTGTTCCCTCTAACAGGAATTTCTGGAGTGTTCCCTGTAACATGGATTTTCCAGCATCCTCATTTGCAAAGTCATTTGTCCGGGGATTATGGGAGTTGAATAACATTATTATTATTATGTTGCATAATAATAATTTTTTATTATTATCATTATTTTTATTATTATATTTATATCCCGCTCTTCCTCCAAGGAGCCCAGAGCGGTGTACTACATACTTGAGTTTCTCTTTCACAACAACCCTGTGAAGTAGGTTAGGCTGAGAGAGAAGTGACTGGCCCAGAGTCACCCAGCTAGTTTCATGGCTGAATGGGGAATTGAACTCGGATCTCCCCAGCCCTAGTCCAGCACTCTAACCACTACACCACACTGGCTCTCAGCGGAGGGGGAGCCTCCACAAAACCCCCTGCCGCCTCCAGCAGCTCCCCCAAGGGGAGTAAGGTAAAAATTTTTTTTTAAAAAAATTAAAATGTTCATGAACCCCTCCACCCCGAACCGAACCAAATGGGGGGTGGGTTCAGTGGGGTGCCGGACCGAACTGACCTGGTTGGGTTCAAGTCCGGTCCGGACCAGCTGCTTCCATGCACACCCCTAGCACCTACCTTTTGCACCAATTATCCTAATGACCACTAGGCACTTTGGGTGTAGAGATAGTGAGTAAGGGTCTCCCTAACTGTTCTACCTGTCTCTACTCCATGACCCCTAATCTGATTCTTCCACACTTCCCGTGCTGCTGAGTCATAATCCTTCCTTTCCTCCTAGAGAGAAGATGAAAACATCTCTCTCCCTCCTTACCTATTCATTCATTCATTCATTCATTCATTTATTCATTCATTCGATTTCTATATTGCCCTTCCAAAAATGGCTAAATGTAGTTCTTTAGATTAGGTTTAGGTCTTTCCTATCCAAGTGTACTTAACCAATAAATACTTAGTATTTAGTTCTACAAGGATCTCCATGTGTTTTCTCTAAATAGCTGCAACAACTAAACCATCCTCTGCTACCTACTCTGTAACTGGAGTGTGAGCTCATTCCTTAATGCTCTGCTGGTTTACCTACTGGTAAAACTCTTGTACAGGAATCACCCCTGAAGTAACAAGTTACTACATACACCACCATGTGGATGTAAAAATTAACAACCTCCAACAATAGGAGTTGTAGGCCAACATCTGCAGGATGGCAGCAGTTTGAGACCCCTGCCCTAAATTGAACCACTAGATGCCAGAACCCTCCGTTTATCAAAGCAGTTCAGCTAAGGACACAGACAAAGCACTTTAACAGGCAAAGGCAGGCATTTTAAGGACACAGGCAAAGCACTTTAGCCACACGTGAATAACAGACTTCTAGTCTTACTCCTAGTAAGTCCCATTGAACACATTTACTTCTGAATAAACATCTGTAACTTTAGGTGGTCAAGACTGTTATTTTGTTTCATGTATTTTAATCTGTGTTGATTTTTAAAAATTGTTTTAAATTTTGTGTGCCTCCTAGAGCTGTACATATCAGGTGGTATAAAAATATGATAAATAAATAAACAACAATTTTTGGCTCTTGTTGCTTTAATGCTTGAAAAATGTCAGTAGGCATCATTACTCCTGGTTTTTCCACACGGAGTGAGGTAGAAAATTGCAGCCATGTTGCCAGGGTGAATCAGTAGCAGCTGATGGGTACATCCATTAAAACAAGATTGTAAAGGGAAATTTTAAATTCTAGTCTTGCTGCAAATCTGTTCTCAACTCTATTACTCCTTAGGAATGGTCAAGCAGCTTATTCCAAATTGTAAACAAACAAATGGAGGTATTAAATGTTCTCTTGCTGCAAGCAACTTACTTATCAACCTAGGGGGAAGAAAAACAAAATATCCTATATCTCTGTTGTTTTTCCTTTGCCAGCAACATTCCAGTCTCGGAGATAAAATCTCTAATGTGACATGGCAGGAGATAACACTTTGGCAAGCTCACTCCATGTCTTAATTATTAAAAGTACCTGGGCTGCAGCAAGCCAAAATCTCTAGCAATCTGAATTAAAACCTAATCCATTTTCCCACCTTTTAGGATTTTGGTCCTAAAGCTTTATTACAATATAAAGGGAAAGACATTTGAGTGTCATTTAATTTAGAGGATATATAGTTTCATAGCACAGATTGATCTCAAACCACAAAAATATAATCAAACTTAAGTTCCATTGGTAATGAAACACATTTCTTGTGATTAACAAGTCCCATTCACTTAAAGGGATTTAAGAACAATAAACTTTATATGAACTGGGGCCTGTGTTCAGGGAAGTCATCTCTCTATGCAATATTTTTTTCAGTGGTAGAACATCTCCATTGCATGCAGAAGGTCCTAAATTCACTCCCTGGCATCTCCTGGTAGAGATGGCATCTCCATGTAGAGACGCCGCTGCCAGTCAGTATAGACAATATGGACCAATGTTCTGACTTGGTATAAGGCATCTTCTTATGTTGCTATCTGTTCCCCCCCCCCCACATATTACAATGTAATGTAATCATTGCTATTTACAGCTACTCTATATGTTGAATTATGAGCTGCTCTGTTGTACAGATGGAGAATGGAACCTGAGAAACAATGGCCAACATGCAGCACAGCATTGCATCTCTATCAGCCTACACTACAGAGACTGCACCCTTCAAAGGCAGTAGTGGGGTTCTGTAAAACAGGAAGTTGGGAAAATATGAAGCTGCCTTATATCGAGTCAGACCACTGGTCTATCTAGTACAGTATTGTCTACAATTCATAAAATTCATAAAAGCAAACTTTTAAAACATATTTACTCAAGTTCTTCTTTGCTGGGAAATTCTAACTTGCTGCCTCTTGTCTTTTTAGAATCTTGCTGAGAATTAATGGCTTGGTCATTTCCCCGCTGGCCTCTCTAATTATTGCAGTATTTTCCTATTTTAATTCCCTATGTCTTCCTTCCAGAGGTCTTTGCCACCTGCTAGAGAGAGCAATGCTGGTCAGTTGAGAGCTCATTCATTTAACTACTCTATTTCATTTTGCTTCTTTAGCCTGAAAGCATCCAAGAGCTCTGTCTGTATATTTGTTATAATTATCTGCCTGACAACATCTTTCTGGTGCGCGGGGCTGAGGCAGGCTCTTCTGAAAATGTCTCTGAGGCAGCTTCGCCTCACAGGAAGCTGGTGCCAATTAAAAAGTGACAGAGCCCTCCATCTCTTTGAAAGTAGTCTGCTTCTCATCCCCTGCTTCCATTCTCCTCTTTTCACTCATTCCAGATAATTGAAAAATTAATTGAACTTATTAAAAATAAAACATTCTGGGTTATGGGTCAGGAATTACTGTCTTTGGCGCAAATGATGATTACAGCACTCAGGAGCACTTATAAATAGTAACAGGCTATTAGGCCCTTCTAGTGGGAGGGCCTAATATATCCTAATATATATTTTGATATATCCACCACCACTTTCCTCTTAGGCCAGATGCTAGCCCTGTATAGGGTGTACTCTTTACACTGGCACAATCATTTACTACCATTTCTACCAGGATCCACTTGCATTGTTCAACCCTCATTTTGATTTGGTTAATTTAAGCATGTCATTTTGGGACTGATCCTTTGCCTGATTTTTTTTAATGATTTCTAATTTTGCACAGGGCACAGCTACTTTCAGTTCCTTCGTACATTTCCCTCTTTCTATACCACTTTGCACACTGAGAAAATGCTGCAGGAAAGCAAATCTCAATGTAACTGCTCATGGAGGAGAGCTGGTCTTGTGGTAGCAAGTATGACTTGTCCCCTTTGCTAAGGAGGGTCTACCCTGGTTGCATTTGAATGGAAGACTACATGTGTGAGCACTATAAGAGATTTCCCTTAGGAAATGGGGATTGGGGCTGGGGCTGGACTGGGAAGAGCAGTTGCATGCTTGCATGCAGACAGTTACAAGTTCCCTCCCTGGCATCTCCAAGATAGAACTGAGAGACACTCCTGCCCGCCACCTTGGAGAAGCTGCTGCCAGTCTCTGTAGACTGCTTTTCAACAAAAGTTCCCAAAACAATTTACATATAGAAATAAAAATATACAAAGATGGATCCCTGTCCCGCAAAGGCTCATGATCTAATCTGTATAGGCAATACTGAGCTAGATGGACCAATGATCTGACTCAGGAGAAAACAGCTTCAGGCCAGTTTGGATGATACCTCCTGAGCCCATATGATTAAAAGGGTAATGTGCCAAGTATACACACATTGTGACATCTATTGTGACATTCTGACACCCTTCTGGAACATTCCTTTATTGCATGGGGAGGTGGACTAATAATCCAAACAGTCATGCTACACATGTAGATTTAGAGCACATGTAGATCACATGTAGAGCTGCCATTCAGAGGAACAGCCCACCTCTGACGAGAGAAAGAACTACACCAAGGATGCACTGTTAATGACATCTGCAGAAGATGTCAAAGCAGGCACACGCTCAGAGTGTCCCCCTTTTAATCACATGGGCTGGGGGAGTTAAACCAGGGTTCAGAAGTGGAACTCAGGACAGGATGAACCAATGGACCAATAAGAGAAGTTCATAACCTAATCTGTAACATTGGCCAGTCCAGGAATGATTTCACCTCCTCTGCTTCTCTCCCTTGAGTTTTTTCCGTATAATTTCCTCCCCAGCATCTATTCCATCTTCAATTTTTTTTCTCAACTCAGTGTGCAGGTAAGGGTCAAATGACATGTCACATTAAGTGCATGCTTAGTGCTGATGTGATAGTATTTTCTTAACTAAACAACACAGAATTGGGTCCAAGTGGATTAGGACCATGATGCAGTAGAAGGGTTTTGAAGTTCCATTCTGAGGCAAATAGCAACTGCAGGGTGGGGTTGAGATTGCATCAGAGTCAAAAGGTGAAATCCCCATTTTTGCTGGTCTATGACCATCATCAATCATCAATTCCCACTGTACTGAATGAACTTCCAATCCATGGGGGCTCCAATCCAGATGCTATTTCATGAAGATCAAAGAACTGCAGCAGCATTAAACACATGCTTAGCGTAATGTATAGCTTAACCCTAAGCATGTCTGCTCTTGTGAGTGCTCCAGCTCGCGTTTTTTAAGTATGTTCTTGCCCAGGAACAACATTTCCTTCTAGGTAGTTATGCATCTGCAATTGCTGCAATATTTTGGAAGTCACTTTTCAGCAGAAGTCAGCATTAAGTAGCCTTGTATTTGGCACCAGCTAGCTAGGCTCTTCAGGCCAGTGCTGAACACAGTGCATCTCAGGAGCAGCACAGGGAAGAGCATTTATCCTGTCTCCCTTCCTCTTGCCTTCCAAATGGCTCATGGATGGGATTCCAGTCTTCTGAAAAGACTAGATACAGCTGTGGTTGCTCCACATGTGCTCTGATGGGTTGGAGCTAAGCTACATGTTTTTAAGCTCTATAAAAGCTGCTAATTAAATACAATTCTTTAAAATCATCAACCAGGGAATTCTGATGCTTTTTACATTTGTATAGTGATTGCCAACTTGAATACCACAATATAGCCAAGTATATGATTGCAGTTATTAGAACGAGGTCTTGGATATTAAGAGAGGCTGGGCCCTGTCTAGTTTAATATTAACAATATACTCCCACCCCCACCCCTCGGTGAAACTATTGTCTTTGTCCTGTTTAATTTGATCAGATTGATAGCTTTTAACAGGTTTGATGTTTCAACTTAGTGTTTTTATCATCTGTGAACTTAAATATATTTAATTAATTTATTAAAACCATTACAAATTCTCTCAAGATATGGTGGGTACAAAGAGTTATTGTGGCTATAAAAAAATTGGTAAGCCTCAAGTCCACAGTTACTGAATGTAGTGACAACTTCAGACAAAGAAAAAAAAATGCCTGTACCTCCTGAAACTATATCCCTTAGGGTTAGGGGATCCTCAGGGATGTAGATTTGGAAGGCACCACAGCTTCAGAGGGAAGGAGGATAAAAAGTGCACATGCGTCCATCACACAATGGAAGACTCTGGCACAAACATGCAGCATTTGTTTGGATGCTGTCCAGTGATCTTACATATGTAAGGTTCTTTTCACCCAATTAGGACTTAATATACAGTATCTTTATTACATTTATATCCTGCTCTTCCTCCAAGAAGCACAGAGTGGTGTACTGGATGTTTCTCTTCACAACAACCCTGTGAGAAAGGTTAGGCTGAGAGAAAAGTGCCCAGAATCATCCAGTACGTTTCATGGCTGAACAGAGATTTGAACTCTGGTCTCCCTAGTCCTAGCCCAACATTATAACCACTGCACCACACTGGCTCTCCCAGTGAAGAGGAAACATACTCTTCTGGGTTTACCAACCGTGTGAAAAGAGCTCTATCCATATATAATTATATGTGTGAATAGGATGAAGTGTGGAGCTCAGAACTAGGGACAGCACAAACAACCCTGCTCTTCCTCATGCATTCAATTAGGGACGTGCATGAAATGGATTTGCGTTCTGTTTTGAGCTTGAAATGATACACAACATGGCTGAAACATTTCATCGAAACAGCAGTCAGACTAACCATTCTGATGGAACAACCTTGAAAAGTTTTGAGTGCTTTGGTCATAGAGAACAATGGGGAAAATGTTCCCTGCCTATGACAACACTTGATTTGATAACAAGCCAATGCAGAAAAAAGGAGATTGCAAGCAATCAGAAGCCAGTGCCAGAAAACCAATCTGCAAGGGGAAAACAGGCCTCCAAAGTGGTGCTCGAAACACTGAAACATTTCGATTGAAATGGGGTTGTTCTGCTCCAAGCTCAAAACAGGCCCTTTATTTAGAGGGTGTTTTGTTTCAAGCTCGAAACACTTCAACTGTTTTGAGGTGAAACGTTTTGACATCAAAATGTTCTGCACATCCTTAATTCTGTGCAGTGTCTGAAAAGAACTCTAGCGATATGGCATGGGGTCGATAAGCTATTCAAGGAGGGGTATGTGCAAAATCCATTGAACTAGCTCAAGCCCTTTGTGTGAATCTAAGCAGCAATCTGGATCCTATCCCACGTAGCCAAAATTAGATGAAAGGAGATCAAAGAGATGGGATTAATAACATTTATCTGCATAGCACAAAAGCTTGTTACAATTGTACATGCTTTCCATTTAAGATATAGATGAAGCATTCACAGATCTTCAAGTTTTGCTTGCAGTGCGGGGATGAAAGTTCCTTCCACTAAGGGATGCATACAGGTGATAACTGACCTTGTCAATTTGAAGTACCTTTGTCTTTTCCGCAGAACGTTTGACTTGCAGATACAGTCAATTACCTTATGGTAATGCTTGCTTGAAGGATTTTATTGCTTGGCGCCTTTGGAACAAAATACATACATTAGACCAATTTAGGAGCGCTTAGTCTGAAGTTCCAACGGTCAATCTCTGTGCAGAATTATGGCTATTTTAAATGTTCATTCAGACTGCAAATTCACTGCAAAACTTCCTTTCTTTAAAAAAAAAAAGTAAATTGAATCAATTTCTGAATTTAAAACATGAAATGCTATACTTTAATCATATCACTCTGGAATAGTGTGCTTTTGCACAGAAAATGGAATATGTTCAGCAAGGAAATGTTTGCAGTTTTTCACATGTATTTTAGTTTATTATTCCACAGGTGTGAAAGCTTACTTGGATACATTTGCTGTACATCTGTAGGTAATCCTGGAGTGCTGGTTTTCCAACTTTGTAGCCTCAGATAAACTCTTCTATATTGATTGACTGCTGAGGAATCCCTTTGTCAGGGCTGCAGAACTGTAGCCTTCCAGTTGTTGTAGGACTACAACTCCTATCATCCCCAGCCACAGTGGTCAATATTCAGAGGTGATGGGAGCTGTAGTCCAAAGTTATGCATCCTTGCCCTATGATCTGTCATAGAACACCAGCACATTGTAGAAGATTCTGGAAGTGTTTTTTGCTCACCCAGAGAATAGACCAGGCCTGCTGAGCATTTCTGTAAGAACTGAAATGTACCCCAGAAAGCTCCTGACACGTCTCCTGCTTATTCATTGTATGTATGTATTACAGTTTATTCCATCATAGAACTCATGTCATGATGGCATACATGGTTCCCATCAGGGCTGTGCAATCATGTCAGTCCGACAAGCCTGCCAACCCAATATATAATGCCAGGCATTATCGAAATGAGTTCAGACACAACAGCCCTGACAGTCAAAACCTCTGACTGAACTCCTCACTGTCATGTCTGAACTCTGACATTCCTATTGGACCATGTTAAAAGGCTAGAGAACTACCTCTCAGCTGAGAGGCTGCCTGAGCTCTCTAAATTTTAATTTCTCTCCAACTTGGCTACAGGACTTGTTTAAAGGGACTGCACCATGGAAATAATGGGGGGAACCCCCCAGAAGACACCCTCTGGCCCTGTGGGTTTCACATGTGGGGTTGCCTTTGCCCCCCCTCCCCCAATTTCCAGGGTATAGTCCTTGAAAACTACTGCCAGAATATCAGTAAACTGTCAGGAATTCTGACCAATTCCAACCAATCAGCAGGCACTGACCAAACCTAGACCAGCTTAGTTTCAGCAAGGTGGTTGTGTTATGTGCCCTTATTGGAGGGAAAGGCTGGTAGTGGTATGCAAGCTGTCTTTCAGAAAATCTTATCTGGCATGACCGTTCTCATGGATGTATTGGCTCAATGCCACCCAGGGTACCCCTGATATTCAGTACATGATCTGAGCATTACCAGTATTGGATTGATTCAGGGGCGTAACTATAATAGGGCAAGGGGAGACAGTTGTCTGGGGGCCCACTGCCTTGGGGGGCCCCCAGAGGCAAGTCATATGACTGACTTCTCCAGCCATGCACTTGTCCGGGCTTCATTCAGTTGTATTCATCCTCCCAAATTGATGTGAGTGTTAAGACCTGGAGCTACCAGAACAGCATGTCTTTCTCTAGTACCATTAAATGACTTGCATCGTCATATATATATATATATATATATATATATATATATATATATATATATAAAACACTATGCTTCTTGTTACCACTATTCAGCCTCATTTAAGATGTCTTTACTTCATGAGCTGAGCTTCAGTGAGTGGGGAGCCCATTTTAAAACCGTGTCTCTGGGCCCACTCCAACCTTGCTATGCCCCTGGATTGATTCCATTTGTTCTAAAAACCAGACCCTTCCCATTGCTTTGTGATTTGGACAGACACTGCTTTAAACAAACCAGTGTCTTCCCTACTTTGAGCCATTGTTCAGAGCCTTACCAAGATTGAATTGATAGCTAATCTCAGTATGGCACAGAGCAGAGAACTCAGAGAATGAAACGGGGCTCAGTAACATGCTGAGTTTATTCTCTTATTGGGGAGAGGGGGGTCTACATTTGCTTGATCATTATGATAAGTGCAGCATTTGGGGTGTCGGTTTGCAGAAGTCAATGACATCTGTTTACTTTAGCCCTGACGAGATGAAATGATTGTGCCAGCAATTGAATTAATAGGAAGGCCAATTGTCTTGCATTATTAAAGATCCATATAACTCATATCAGTACAAGGTTCTTCTCCACTTGAAGTCAAGGGGAAGGAAGAAAAGGTGGCGGGGAGAAACAGAGGAATTGATTCAGAAAAAAAGAAAGCAGGAAACTATTTGACAAAGCATGTGGAACTGCTGGCCAACTTTGTAGTCATTTAGTTTCAATTAGAAGGCATCATGAGAGCAATGATCTCTAACGGGCTACTGCTTCCAGTACTCCATCCCTACCCTGTGCTTATGTCTAAAGGGAAAGTAGGATTTGATTCAGCAATCACAGCATCATTTTCTTCAAACACAAAAGCACCCAGAGCCTCTTCCTCAAAAAAAGAGGTGCTCTCTCCTTATTCCTTTTTCAAAAGGCAAGCAGAAGCCTGGCATACAATTTAGGAAGGTTACATATAATTTAGAAAGGCTACTGGATAATGTGAGAACAGCAGCACCACATCAGACCGCTTCTAATAACACTACCATTTATGCCTTGCAATTAATTGGAAAAACCCAGCATAAAAAACTTAGATTGGTGTGTGTGTGTGTGTTTATGTGTAAACAAAGGTTTTTATGAGGACCTTTTTTTAGTTTCTAGTCCATCTGGATGTAAGACTGTTCAGGCCTCTAAGGAGAACATACAGGCCAATTACTTGCATCGGCTTTTACTGCATAAATAAAACTTTTTCCCTGGTTCTCTCACATGACCTTTCTCATCCTGAGGCCATCTGGGCTTGCTTCTTAAAGAGGGACTACACAACAGATGGGGAGTGGGAGAAACCAAGAGTACAAAGTTGTAGCTCTTTGCAATGAGACTAAGATTATAGGGCATGTGGGGGAGCAGTTGCCCCCACAAATCCATTCAACCCACCTGTGTCTTAGGTGAACCAAGGAGGAAGGGTCCACCTGCCAAGGGGATCTATTCTTGCCTGGAGGTTTGTGGCCGCCTTCCAAGTGTTTGGAAGTGGGCCACAAACTTCCAGACAAGGAGGCTGCAAGAGCGGGGGTGGGGGGATATGTTATTTTTATCCCTCACATAACATATACAGCTTTTCTCCACTGCTTTTTGCCTCTTTCTACCATTAATTTTGGAACCAGTAAAAAGCGTCCGTTTCTCCACTGGGAAATGTTGTGATAGAAACTTTCAGTGATATTCCCTTAACAGGAACTACTCAGAGAAAAGGCAAAGAAAAGACACTGGTAATTTAGAAGCAACTTCCTAGAGGACCGCATCTTACATCTATGACTAAAACACTCTCTTTGTACTTTATGGGAGAAGCACAAGGGTGTTTTGAAGCACTTCGCTGTTAAGAGGCGGAAAAGGGATTTATGTTGAGGGAGAGATAAAATACTTGAAGTAGATAATTGCTTTCAGAGTATTAAATGCAAAAATATAAAGAACTATAGATGTTTATTTACATTTATATTGTATTTTTCTTGCACAGCCATTTTGCTAACAGTGAACAATTCTATGCATATGCTTCTGATTGAGAATTGAAAACCCTCTTCGATTAGAAATTCCACTGCCTTTCACAAATTCAAAAGAGAATTGACTGAAATCTCCAGGCTAAAAACATGACTTCTTTATTTTAGGGGAAGAAAAACCTAATGTGTGATGATGAGGCCCTTGAAGCAGTGATCCTCCCTCACATTTTCCACCAGCATCTAGCTTGTAGCATCTCACCTCTTATACTACTCGATCAATTCTGCTGCTCACAGAACAAAGGATAATTGCTTTAATTTGAGAAAACACAATGTGGACTCCAGTGTGGGAGTGAAGCCAGGTGTGCAGAAGGGAGGAGGCAGGGGGTCAGGGAAGAGGACACTGCTGAGGAGGTTACAAAAGGAAACGGAAGGTGAGGCAGGGGTAGGAAGAAGTCACACACGAATGGCAACAGATTTTTAAAAAGGCAACAAAACTAAGCACAAACTAGAGGGTATGGACTCCGTCTAGACAGTTTCTGAGTCTTCTGCCTTGTCCCACTGTAGTCTTATTGGTGTTACCTCCACAACTCTAGTGTCGGCATTGCTCTTTAGCCTGATTCAAACACTCTAAAACAGAGCATGTGTGGAGGAACACTCTTGCAGAGCATGTGTGGAGGAAGTCATGTCTGACCCAGCAAGACATATTGACAGGCAGTGATGTAGTTGCAAATTCAGAAGTGCGGGTGCTCTCCATGACAGTCCCAAGGCCATGCCCACCCCAAAAGCCAGAGAAGCCAAAAGGTTCTCCGGTGCTCCGTCCCTGCGCGTGAGCCCTCCGCTACACCCCTGTTGGAAAGTATCTCTTCCTGGCAGCAATTCATGTGGACATGTTGGGGGTAAAATAACACTTTATAACTCAAGGCCTTATATATGGGTCACCATGCTCAAGTGAATCACCTATAGGGTGATTGTAAATAGGTAACCGCGAGTCAGATGTTACTTCCTCTATGCAGTTCTGTCCATGAGAACAGTGGCATAACTAGTAGAAAGGGGGCTTGGGTTCACCCCTCCCCCATGGCAGCATGCCCTGCACCCCTCAAAGCAGTGTGCCCCCTCAGGTAGTGTGTTCAGCCCCTGCTCACCCATAGCAACATCGTCCTGATGCACATGGCTGCTGTCTCTCCTGCCTGCCACCCACCTGCCGTGCAGCTACTTGCCAGCCCTTCTGACTTCCAGCTGAAGAGCTGGAAGCTGGTAGGGCTGGTAGGCAAGCAACGGAGGAATGGGTGGTGGAGGAGGGAGGACAGCAGAGGAGGGGGGCAGCAGAGGAGGAGGCAGCAGTGGGCAGGCTCGCAGGCAACAGAGGAGGGCATCAGAGGAGGAGGCGGCAGTGGGCAGAAGGCAGCAGAGGAGGCAGCAGAGGAGGCAGCAAAGGAGGCAGCAAAGGTGGGCAGGCAGCAGAGGAGGAGGAGGACAGCAGAGGATGAGGCAGCAGTGGGCAGGAAGGCAGGCAGCAGAGGAGGGCATCAGAGGAGGAGGCGGCAGTGGGCGGGCAGGCAGGCAGGGGAGGAGGAGGACAGCAGATGAGGAGGCGGCAGTGGGTGGGCAGGCAGCAGAGGAGGAGGAAGAGGAGGAGGCAGTGGGTGGACAGGCAGGCAGTGTGTGGACAGTACAGGAGGAGGTAGCAGTGGGCAGGCAGGCAGCAGAGGAGGAGGCGGGTGACAGAGGAGGTGGTGGCAGTGGGTGGGCAGGCAGCAGAAGAGGAGGAGGAGGATGGCAGCAGAGGAGGTGGCAGTGGGCAGGCAGCAGAAGAAGAGGAAGGCAGCAGAGGAGAAGGCAGCAGTGGGCAGGCAGGTAGGCAGGCAGCAGAGGAGGAGGGCATCAGAGAAGGAGGTGGCAGTGGGCGGGGAGGCAGGCAGCAGAGGAGGAGAAGATGAGCAACAGAGGAGGAGGTGGCAGCGGGAGGGCAGGCAGCAGAGAAGGAGGAGGGCAGCAGAGGAGGAGGGGGCAGTGGGCAGGGACACAGGCAACTGAGAAGGATGGCAGTTGAGGGGGAGGTGGCAGTGGGTGACCAGGCAGGCAGCAGATGGGAGGGTAACAGAGAAGGAGGCAGCAGTGGGCAGGCAGCAGAGGATGAGAAGGGCAGCAGTAGAGGTGGAGGCAGGCAGAGGAGGAGGGGGCAGGCAGAGGAGAAGGCAGCAATGGGGGGCAAGCAGTCAGGCAGCAGAGGAGGAGGGCAGCAGAGGAGAAGGTGGCAGTGGTGGGCATGCAGGCAGCACAGTAGGTGGGCAGTTGGTGGTGGAGGAGGTGGTGGACGAGTGGATGTTGGCAGCAGAGGCGGTGGGTTGGCAGCGGAAGCAGGAGTTGATGGCTGGAGAGAGATGAGCAAGGTGGCCTTAAGGGGTGGCACGACATGGCTTGTGTTCCAAGGATATCTTGGAACACTGGTACCTCCACCTCTATATGAGTATATGTCACATGCAGAGTTTTAGAGTGCCTGGATCAGAAAAGCAGACTGTACAGGTGCTGTCTACCACCTTTAACTAGGTGACATCTGTATACCCTAGATATGCCCCTGCTCCCTCTTTAATGCCCTGGAGAGCCACTGCCAGTAAGTGTAGACACTACCAACCTAAATGAATCGTTGGTTTGACTTGGCACAAGGAAGATTCATTTACTGTAAGCTACCAAAAACAATTCCTTCAGTCTTTCCCTAATAGGACTTTTCATCCATACTATTATGCTCAGAAGCCTTTCTGCTTGTCAACAGCATTCCAGAAATGTGCCTGGAATTGCACAGAAATCCAAATAAGACTCTAACATACGCCTCCAAGAACTAAATATTCTTCCACATCCACATTGATAAGGCAATAAATGGATTAC
Source organism: Hemicordylus capensis (assembly GCF_027244095.1). Classification (NCBI taxonomy): domain Eukaryota; kingdom Metazoa; phylum Chordata; class Lepidosauria; order Squamata; family Cordylidae; genus Hemicordylus; species Hemicordylus capensis. The sequence continues at coordinate 138,187,414 of NC_069662.1, read as the reverse complement.
TAGTTCTCAAGCTCATAGGTGCATATGATAGCTACTAGAATTCCACTTGAAATTGTGGTGCACTTATTTCCTTATCTATTAACCTCTTTTCAAAAAGTTCTCAAAGAGGTTTACACAGAAAAAGAAGGATGCCATGCTTGAGTTGGATAAGAACAGTTGCTTTCCCCCTGCTTAATATATAGAAAATCACTCCTTTGAAAAGTGATCTTTGTGTAGTTTGCAGGGGCCAGTCACTTCAATCTTCTGTCTATGGCAAGATATGGCTTTGCCATACAGAGGTTTGGGATTGTGCCACCCCAAACCCCTCTAACTATTGGCTGGAAATGGTAGGACAAAGGTGTTGTCTTGAAGCCTGCATGTCATCAGAAACCACTGACAAGAAGCCAGTGTCTGCAGCAGTACCAAGATTCCCCTCTCAAAGTGGTGACAGCAGTGTGAGATGCAAGACTCTGATAAAATGAAACAGCAGCATGGAGATTCCTGTTTGGAGTCTCCCTGTCCTCACCACCACAAGCCTCCCGGAGTGCCCCTGAAATCAATTAAACAAGCTAGTGATAACTAACTTAAGTTCAATTGAAGTTAATCATGACTAACCTAGTCTGGATGTTGTGCAGTGTTTTTGGTCCATTCTGTAAAGAATGAGGTCATTCACACAATCAAAAACTGTGTTCTACCTGGGTTGGGAGGGAAGTGAGCAAATGGAGTTTCTGACTCTGAAATAAATATTATTGAGTCAATAAGGACTTGGCAATGCATTGAGCTCATTCACACAATCAAAAATTGTGTTCTACCCAGACTTGGGAGCTGTGTGTGCTCCCAGTTTTTAGTTGTGTGGAAGCAAGGTAGGAGGAAAACCTGGGTAGCTTTTCCTTCTACTTAGCTTTGACAATCACTTCCAGCCAGGTTTTCTTCTTACCTTGCTTCCATACTACCGAAAATTGGGAGCACACACATATTCCAAACCCAGATAGAACAGAGTTTTTGATTGTGTGAATGACCTCAAAGAAACTATTCTCATGAGCAATGAAAACTGAGCTAGGAAAGCCCAGCCTGGTCTTTGCTGCATGTGAGAACTGCCAGGTAGGGATGTGCAAACCAGTTCAGGGGTTTGTGGTTTTGGGTTCAATGGTTTGAGACTTGACCTGGTTCGGTCCCCGAAATTTGGGGGGGGGGTTGCGGACCGAAAATGCTTGTAATTTTTTCCCCTTGTACTCCCCTCGGGGGAGTTCCTGGAGGTGGTGGGGGTGGGGGTCCTCGGAGGTTTCCCCTCCCCCCACCGGACTTCTAAATCACCTCCTCGCCCAATTCGGGCACTCTTCAGCTGTTTTTCGGCCTTCACCTGGTGGCCCGGCGGCCATGTTGGGGGCTGGGTGCCTGAGCACATAGCCTCTGTGTAGCCCTATGCAGAGGCCATGTGTGCAGGCATCCAGCCCCCAACATCGCTGCCGGGCCACCAGGAGAAGGCCGAAAACTGGCCAAAGAGCACCCAAACTAGGTGAGGGAGTGATTTAGAAGGCTGGTGGGGAGGGGGTAGCTCCTCAGACCGCCCCCCCTGCCTCCAGGAACTCCCCCGAGGGGAGTCCAAGGTAAAAATATATTATTTTTACAATTTTCGGTCCATGAAAATCCCCTGCTAACTGGGCAAAGAGGCACCTTTTACCGTGGTGATTCTCTTTATTTAGCAGTGTTTTTTTAAGAATGTGAGCCCTTTGGGGACAGGGAGCCATCTTATTTATTTATTATTTCTCTGTGTAAACCGCCCTGAGCTATTTTTGGAAGGGTGGTATAGAAATCGAATTAATAATAATAATAATAATAATAATAATAATAATAATAATAATAATAAACCCTCACGAACCAAACCAAACCGGGGGGGTGCGGTTGAGTGGGTGCTGGACCAAACTGGCCCAGCTGGGTTCAAGGCCAGTTCATCCTTGAACCGAACTGGGCCAGCTGGTTTTATGCACATCCCTATGCCAGGAGCCATGTGGCTCCCAGTGGTGAGCCCTCCCAAGTAGCCTGCCATTTAACCCCAGTTTTGGGCACAAGCACACCCCAGAAATGGGCTAAGTGATTGTATTCTGCGATGGCTGCTTGCAGCCACAGCAGACACACTTGGCGGGGGGGGGCTCCCAGTAATGCACTGTACATTTGCGTGGTCCATTATTCGGGTGCCGTGTGGTAGTGCTTCCTTGCACCCAAACCCCGGAGCTGCTGGGTGAGGCACAGGAGAGGCACAGGAGAGCCACTGCTCATCTGGGTGGGCAATCCACCCACCTGAGGAAGGCTAAGTGAGTGTCTGCGGGGAGAACGGGTCAAACCCACTCTCTGTGCAGACCTCCTTTCGGTGCTTCACACTGCTTGTGTGAAGTGCCTCAGTGTGATGCAAACTCCCCGTTGACCCAATAATATTTATTTCGGAGTCAGAAACCCCATTTGATCACTTCCATCCATGCATATAAGCTGGTGTGTAGAAGGAAACCGACCCCATACCCATGCTTTAAAACTAGAATTGTGGTTTTAAACTGTTTTAATGTTTTAATTTCTACTAGCTGAACCAGGCACAGACCATCTGCACCTCTAGTCCCCCCAGGCTTTCTCCCCCCCTCAGCCCACCCACCAGTCGCACTTTCTCCCTCCCACCCGCCACCGCTTTCTTCCCCCTCCCCCTGCCGGCCACCGCTTTCTCTCCCCCCCCGCCATGGCTTTTTTCTCCCATCCACCCACCCGCCACCACCACTTTTCTCTCCCTGCCATCCACCCGCTCGCCTGCCCGCCCGTCCGCCACTGCCGCTTTCTTCCCCCTCTCCTCCTCCCTCCTCACTCAGCCGGGCCTCTCACAGGAACTCTCGCAGAGTGTCGCAAGAGTTCCAGCGCCAAATCCTGGGCACACATGCCAGCTAAGAGAATTAAATATATAGATTTTAATTAGTTTTGTGTTGTAAACCACCCAGAGTTTGGGGCAGTGTACAAATATACTAACTGAGTGACTAATTCAATAAATAAATAAATAAATAAATAAATAAATACTACACTAACACACATACCACTGTGCAGTGTCCTATTTTTCCTTTTAAAAAGCCCTGCTCTGACTCAAGCAGATGACAGGTGACAAAACACAGGAATCTCCAAAAGACTAGGGAAATCCACAGATTTTGCAATGAATCCAAGGAAACTTGGAGCCCAAATAAGTGGGTTCATTTGCAAACCAAAGTGTGAACAAGCCTTAATTTATGAGACCCAGAACATACAAGGAAAGCTCCATGACCACATCCATAACCTTTCCTTTTGTTTCAGAGTGTTTTAACAGCTATTTCAGTTTCAGCTCAGAAATCCCCTCTTTTACACAAGACACTGGATTCCATCTACTGAATTTGTTTTAGGAAGCTCTGAGCATTCCACTTCAGCTGTACAATTGTAAACACTATTGACAAGCACTGTATTGCTTAATGATAAATTAGCAGTGTTTGGCACCAGCAGAACAGTAATATACAGTGCTAATGCAATGTCTAGACAAGGAAAGGAAAATGTGTTTTACAAACTGCAACAGAAATTAGGGAGATGAGTAAGTGATGTCGGTTCCAATGCATGTCGGGACTGATGCTGTGTTAGGCATTTGTTTTATAGCATTTGGTAATAAATGACCACATGCGCATGTAATGCAGAACAGTAGGTCCAAGGGACCCGCGGTTCCACTCCAACCCTCCCCCCCACCTGCTCTCCTTTCTGAATTTGGATGTAATGGAGAGCTCCCTCTCTGCAGTCAGTGAGACCGCAAAGAGAAGGGGGAACTGGCTGTGTGGGTTTCCTTCTTTCATGAAGGACAGCCTGCACAGCCAATGACAGCCATAGAGAAGGAGGAGCGTTCCCCCCTCAACTCCAGTTTGAGTTAATGCAGCCTGCATTTCCGCATTCAGACATGACACAGGCTGCGTTAAACCTCAGGTTAGAATGGTAAAACTCACTACAACCTGAGGGTACAAATTTCTGTTTGGAGAGCGGAACCTTGGGTCACTCTCCAAGCAGAACCAGAGTTCTGAGGGGCTGGCCTGCATTCGGACATAATGGTCCATTAACTTCTTGCTCCTTCAACTCCGGTTCTGCATTACATGCAAATGTGGTCCCCACCAGCATTTTTATCTGCTATACAAGTATGAAGTTTCACAAAGACAGAAATTTGAAATCACCAGGTTTGCAAACTTGTACTGAAGAGCTTCGCCATGCTCTCTCCCTCATTGTTTTTAAAAAACAACTAAAAACACACCTTTTTAGGGAGGCTTTTAAATGTTCCATCCATCCTTGGTTATATCTGGTAAGTTCTTTAGTTTTTAGTTTTTATAATTCTCAGTTTTTAGTTTTTAAAATAACTTTAATTTGAACTTAATACTGATGGTGGTTTTTAACCTAACTTTTAATTTGTTTACTCAATTTGCTTATTTTAATTACTTTCATTGTATACTTTTATTGTATTTTGTTGTTGTGAGCTGCCCCGAGCAGTAGTGTACTGGAGGTGCGGGATAGAAATATTTTAAATAAATAAATAAATAAATAAATAAATAATAAATACCGTGAAGTATTTTGCGTCTTTATGGGGCTCACATTCTCCATGGTGTAACATGAGCAATTCAGCACTGCCTGCATTGCTGTGTATCTGCCAGCAGTGTTGTAGAATAGGGCTGTTGCACTGTAACTTAAAATTGTACAAGTGATGTTATGCAATGTGACATCCGTTGCAAATTATTCATTTATTATATTCATAAACCATCTAACCCTAAATCTTAAGGCGGTGTACACAACTTAAAACAATAAATACAACTCAATAAAAACCATAAAACAATGTTAAAATCATAACATTTTAAAAATAGTTTTAACAAAACATCCTAAAAATAATTTAACAAAAGGCCTGAGAAAACAGGTGTGTCTTAAATGATTTTCTTTTAAAGGCAGCCAGAGATGGAGAAGCTATTGCATTGACAGGGAGCACATCCCAAAGCCCTGGGGCAGCCACAGAGAAGGCCTGGTTTCACATAGCCACCAAACGAGCCTGTGGCAGCTGTAACTGAATCTCTGCAAGTGATCTCAGTAAGCAGTGGAATTCATGACAACGAAGGCGCTCTCTTAAATACCCTGGATTCAAGCCACTAAGGACTTCATAGGTAATAACCAGCAGTTCGTATTTTGCTGAGAAACATGTTGGCAGCCAGTGCAGTTCTTTTAAAATTGGTGTTATATGGTCTCTTTGGGACACCCCGGAGACCAATCTGGCTGCTGCATTCTGCACCGATTGCAGTTTCTGAACTACACACACAAGCAGCATTACAGAAGACTAGCCTGGAGCTTTCTCACACAGGGGCTTTACCCCAAATCTCCTCCGGGAGGCAGACTGTGTGTTCCCACTACAGCCGGATTCCTGCTGAGGTCAGTTCAGTGTCTTTGGAAGCACCTCCCACCCGCAAATCGGGCTTTTCCTGATGGATTTCAGCTCATCCTGGTTTATTTCCGAGTTTTTAAAATGCTGGTTTTCAGTGAAGTTTCCTGGAAAATCTGATGCAAATCGCTGACATCAGTCTTTACATTTACAAGATAAGAGCAAGTCACGCCTGTGAGATGAAAAACAAAGTTGCCTAGAGGCTTTGCCTTCGATCCTGAGGCAAAGAGTTGAAACCCCAGTTTTCAGGCTTATTAATCTTTGAAAGTTTTTGGAGAGGGGAGATCTGGGAGGAGGATTTGCAGTCTTTTGCAGAAATGTGCATTTCCTTGCACGCCATCCAAACTGGAGGGCTCTCACATGCTGGGGACGTGTGTGCAGGTGCGTAACAACGATCGGGCAAGGGGAGACAGTTGTCTGGGGGCCCCACTGCCTGGAGGGGCCCCCCAGAGGCACCTCACGTGACTTCCCATTGCCCCCTGCCCAGCCCCAAGGCCCCTCAGCCACTTGCCCTGTTCGCCGTCTCTCCAGCTTGTTCTCCTGGCCGGCAATCCAGGCAGCAGACAAGCTGCAAAGAGCTCCTTTTCTCCCGCCTCTCAGCTGATCGGCGGGTGGGCGGGGCTTCCACGGAGATCTGGTGTAGGCTTCTGTGAAGCCTGAACTCCAGTAGGGCCCAAGCCAGCCAGGAAGGAGGAGGCAGCCAGAGAGGCCTCCACTGTTCTCTGCAGCAGAAGACCCCCTGCTGCCAGGTAGAGTGTGAACTCCTTTTTGTGGTTACCTTCCCCACCCCCCACCCCCACCCGGATATATAGGGATCTGCTTGCCATAGGGCTTTGATATGGGGGTGGGGGAGGAGGGACCGAGAAGTCTCTGAATATTTATTTTGAAACAGCTTGGAAAATTTGCTGACTTAAAAAAAACTATCTAAAAAGTCCTATAAGTGGCTTGTTTCATGGCAGAAAATTACAAAAACTTCTGGAAGAAACAGTATTATATTTATTTTATTCATTCATTTATAAATGCACTTATGTTCAAGTTGTTTTGCAACCCAGAAGGTCTGAGTGAGAACTGTGAAGCATGTCTTCTGCTTTTATTTTATTTTATTTTTCTTGTGTGTGAACTGCTCCCCAATAACCTGCAGGGACTTCAGGATAAATCTGGCCAACATGTGAATGCAGCACCTCCATTCCAGAGGAGATGTGTGTTAAAGGGCTTTAAAAGCCTCCTGTGAAAAACCTCCTGGAATCAAACTTGACTGAATTTGTTCAGAATTCTGAGAAAACAAACATAGGCTCACCCTGCATGGTTGAAAGTCGCCTTGGCTAATCTGCAGCGAGGGGCCCATTTTAATCATTCATCTTTCTAGTGTGTTCTAGGCATTAAAAGTAAAACAAATGTATAGTACTCAATGTATATCACTATATATTGTGACGTGTGCGTGTGTGTATTCAGTGAAATGTATTTCCAGGCAGCATACTTATTTTGGAATATCAGACTTAAATCCTTGGGGGCCTGGGGTGTGCGGAGGCCCTGGACTTTGAGTGGGGGGGCCCCATTTTAAAATCTTGTCTCTGGGTCCACTCCAACCTTGCTACGCCCCTGCGTGTGTGTGTGTGTGTGTGTGTGTGTGTGTGCGTGTGTGTGTGTGTGTGTGTGTGTGTGTTGGGGTCGTGGTTGTGGTGGGGCAGAATAGAAAGCCAAGGCCGATGGCTAAGTGGCAGTCTGATCCACAAACCAATTAAGCAGAAGTGTGTGTGTGTGTGTGTGTGTGTGTGGACTTCAACAGAGTCAGATCACAGAGCGTGCTTTAATTAGGAGTGTGCAAGGAACTGGCTGGTCCAGTTTGGTTTGAGTCTGGACCGGACCCGGCCAGTTCAGTCTGGCACCCCCTCGAAAACACCCCCCCATTGGGTCCGGTCCGGGGGGGGGCTTCACTGACATTTTATTGGTTGAATTTTTTCTTTAAATATTTTTTAAACTTACCCCCTGCGGGGGGGGGGGTGTCTCCAAGACAGCAGTGGGGGGGGGTCCATGGAGGTTCTCGCTCCCCCTACCGGCCTTCCCTCATTAAAAAATGGCCCCGTTCAGCCTTTCCTATGGTGCAACAGCCATTATGGAGGCCGCCATGCCTGCGCAATGGGCTTCTGCATGGCCTGGGTCATGTCCAGGCCATGCATAAGTCCATTGTGCAGGTGTGGTGGCCTCCAAAATGACCAATGCACCGGGGGAAAGCTGAATGGGGCTGTTTTAGAATGAGGGAAGGCCAGCGGAGGAGGGGGAACCTCTGATGACCTTCCCGTCGCCGTCTCGGAGGAAACCCCCCCCCGAGGTTTAAAAAATAATTAAAAACATTTCTTGAACCATTAAAGTGCTTGTGAACCTCCAAAACAGCTCCACGGGGGGGGGGTGTCAGTCGGAAGTTGAGCCGAACCAGGGGTGGTTCAGCTCGATCCTGAGCCTTTGAACCAAAGCGGTTAGACTTCAAGCAGGTTCTGAACCTGCTTGCACATCCCTAGCTTTAATTACTAAACCCTTGGGAGGAAAGGGGGGCATGGTGTCCCACCTCCTCTAGGAAGCCATTGGCCACAAGGAAAACACAGAAGCGATCTGTGTGTGAACCTACACAAAAGAAAACTCACAATAGAGAATTTCATTCGAAATAGCTTCCCTCATCTGATACTCTGAAAACTGGAATTCCTGTTTGGGAAAGCTCCTGGAAGTTACCAGCATATGTCCCACTGTTTTGGTTGTTTATCTCCAGAAATGGGTGTAGTTGGCGTAACAGCCAAAGCTGATAGAAAGCCCTCTTGGCCACTGCCTCAATCTGAGGAATCCGAGAGAGCTTTGGTCCAGGAGCACTCCCAAATTATGTACCTGTTCCTTCTATGGATGGATGCCTCTTACACAGTTGTAAGCCACAGTGGAACAGCCCTGTTCTGCAACACTGCCAGCAGTGTTTTAGAAACACACCTGAACTGCCCATGTTACACTGTGCAGAATATGAGCCAAGAATTGTAGCTCTATCCAGTATGGGCCATTGTATGCCACCATGCAGCAGAGATACCAAGCAGCCCGGCTAAACAACACAATCACACAAACATCTACCTGTCAATCCAGAGAAATGCCCCCTGCAAATAAAAAATTGGTATAATAGAGGCATTTTTGCAGATCTGGCAGTCCTTCCACTTATTTAGTTTTTTTTTAATTTATTTGACATATTTGTATACCGCCCAAAATGCAAGTCTCTGGACGGTTTACAACAAAACAATAAAAAGAAGTAAAAAGGTTAAAACATTACCACAATTAAAAACTTAAAACAATGTTAAAACTATTAAGAAAACCATCAAACTATTAAAACAAGATCTAATTAAAAGCCTGGGTGAACAAATGTGTCTTGACTACCTTTTTTAAAGTTGTAAGAAATGGGGAGGCTCTTATTTCAGCAAGGAGCATGTTCCAAAACCTTGGGATAGCAATGGAGAAGGCCCATCCCCGAGTAGCCACCAGACGAGCCAGTGGCAACTGCAGACAAACCTCTCCTGATTATCTCAGTGGGTGGTGTGGTTCATGGCAAATAAGACATTCTCTTCTTCTGCTTGAACTGATCCGCATGGGCCTATGAGAAATACGGATGAGAAATGAATTTCATGGCTAATTCTGGTATTTACTGAAGTTTAGAAGTTCAGTGCATAATGTTCAGTGGAGCAATGAGGATAAGGTTGTTATCAAAAAATGACTGTTAAAAACCATCCATTCTTGCTGTGATTTAAAGACAGATGATTGGCTTAATTCAATGCTAACATTTTATAGATCAGGGTCCATATGGACCCTTACTCTCAGCAACGGCCATTCCATGAGGCAGGGCGAGGCAAGACAAAGCAGTTACCTCAAGCAACGGATTGTTGGGGCACTGGTAGTATACCAAGAGGAGGAAGTAGAGAAGGCGGGTAGCATTTGGCACCCTGCCTGAGGGCTTACAAACAGCCCTGCTGAATCAGGCCAAAGGCCTATCTAGTCCAGCATCCTGTTCCACACAGGGGTCCACCAGATGCCTCTGAGAAGTGCACAGGCTTCTCTTGGGCCATACCACTATTTACTCCAAGGTATGCCTACCACAACACACTAAAGGGGTGTGTTGGGGCTTTTAATCACTGTAATTGTTTAATTGTTTTAAAATGTTTTTAAATTAATTGTTGTTACATTGTTTTTAATTTGTTTTTGCTCTTTATTGTTTTAGTGATTTGTTTTAATTGTAAACCGCCCTGAGACATTTTGGAAGGATGGTATATCAATCAATCAATCAATCAATCAAATAAATAAATGGTGAACAGTTTGTGAACAAGATGGCACTAAAGCCCTAGTCCTCATCACTGGTATTCTGGCTTTTAAAACTTTCCTTGTACGCCATTGGCTTCCAGTTATGAAAGAAGTTGCTTAACTTAATCTCACAAAACTATTGAATCCCCACCCCCAACCCATTTTTATGCCTGTGAAAGGGGCACTAGGAAAGGGCGACTTTCACATAATCTACAGTATGTTAAATTAATACCACAGAGACAGAGGGACTGCCAAACAAGTTTTGCTCTTTCCTTCTTTTTGAGCTAGTCTTATTTGTTGACATTATATCTAGTTCTTCAGTGAAGGATCTTTTATTTCCCCTAAAATCAGTGCTGTAGAGCCAGCATTGTAAACCTAAGTCCTTTAATGCCATCTAGAGGTCATAGCGGAAGTAGCAAACAATGAAACACGAGAGAACATTTAGAAACTGCTGAAACCAGGTGGGAATCTTCAGCATATCTATTCACTTATGTTCAACACTCATACAAGTGTACAGTGTACACAGGTTCAGATCTGTACCCAGGTACAGTTATTCACATGCTGTGTTGAACATAGGTACAACAATATATGGCACTTCCTGTCTGCACCATGCATTTGAGGGGTTTGTACCCAGGTACCCATTTAAGGTAGTCATTCACACATAAATATGTACGGATACAAATACAACGGATATTTATATGCCACTTTTCAAAAAAAGTTCCCAAAGCGGTTTACATAAATATAAACAAACAAACAAAATGGCTCCCTGTCTCCAAAGGGCTCAGAATCTAAAAAGAAACATAGGATAGTCACCAGCAACAGCCACTGTAGGGATGCTGTGCTGGGGATGGATAGGGCCAGTTACTCTCCACCTGCTAACTAAAGAGAATCACCACTTTTAAAAGGTGCCTCTTTGCTCAGTTAGCAGGGGACAAGTGTACAGGCACCTGTACATTCATACAACGTGATGTCTGAATATTTGTGTGAATGCCTGTACCTCTTTTTCGGCATGAATGATTGACAGCCCTCTCCAATGCAGGATACAGATGGGAAGTGTACTGCTGTACTCGTGTTTTAACAGCATGTGTGAATAACTGTACCTGTGTATAGATCTGTACCTGTATATGCTGCTCATGCATTGTACAAGTGTTGAACAGAACACTGGAACAGGGCTTCATTGCATGAGTGTTGAACATAACATGTGTAAGACTATACTGTCTGAACAAGGCCTCTCCATACTGTAAAACCAGGAGCAGTCATAACTGAACACACGTATAAGCAAAGGATCACAGGACTGTGAACTGAAGCTCACCAAATTCCTGCCACATGGGAGGACCCTGTCACTCACGCAGACTAACTCTGAACATTAAACAAATGAGGACAAGGAGTGATTGCATGAAGAAAGAAACATTGGGCTAATATGAGCATCCTACCAAGTGGAGTGGTCATAAGGGTGGAGTGAAAAATCAAGCAAGAGGCCTTTTTAGTGGCACATGTTGGTGAAGTGTGGACAGAAATTAAGCCTTGCTGTATTATAATGAAATTAGCTGATCTGGCGCAGAGCATCTGCACCCCTAGTTCTCCCTGTCTCTCCCCACCTTCCCCCCACCCCCCTTCAGCCCCAGTTCGTTCTCCTGGCCGCTGCTTCCTCTCCCCACCCAAACTTCCTCTCCAGTTTCTTCTCCTGGCCGCCCCTTCTTCTCCCCACCTGGTGGCCAGCTGGCCTGGCCGCCACTTCCTCTTGCTGCCCGGTGGCCGGCTGGGCTGCTGCTCTCTCTTGCTAGCCAGCAGCTGGCCTGGTTGCCGTGTTCTCCTACTGGCAGTTCGCCTTTCTCTACCCCTCCCCTCGTGAAATCATGCGAGAGCTGTCATGCATGGGATTAGCGATGCGTACGCCTTAGAGAAACATATATATAGAAGATTGTTGGCAGCCACATCGTTGCATTAGAGAGAGAGAAATCCAAAACCCCTAGGAGCATAATATCTTTATTACGTAATCAACCAAAATGGGACAAAAAGGTGAACAAGCTTTCAGGTTCTTCAGAACTCTTCTTCAGCCTGAATGTTGAGCAAAACAAGTGGGCAGAAAGAGAAGAATCTAGGCATGAACAAAATGCCCCCCAAATCTGCAGTTTGTAAGTGTCGTAACAGGAGGTGTTATACAGACATGCATGGCAGTCCTGTGCCTCTTCACTCTAAGGAAACCCCACTGAGCTCAATGAGGTTGACTCACTAGTAGTTGCGTTTAGGCTTGGTTTTTGTCTTTGTGAGCATATTTAGTCTTGCCTCTGCTGCTTTACACCCTAGAGCAGGGTAGGCAACCTTGGCTCTCCCACTGTTGTTGAACTACAGCTCCCATCATCCCCAGCCACAGTTTTGTGATTGAGGGTGATGGGAGTTGTAGTTCAACAACAGCAGGAGAGTCGAGGTTGCCTATCCCAACCTAGGCTCTGCTACGTGTAAAACAGATTTCAAGTTGCAACAAAGGGCTAATGGTACAAAAACAATAGGGCTGGCCCCACACTTTTTCAAAAATATAAAATTGTGTTGTGGTTACTGCTAGAAACAAATCCAAGTAATAGATGGCATTTATTTTTTTTAAATGTAAGCTTCAAGTGCACAAGCTGCAAGAGTTAGAGAAACAAAACAATACAACCCTATTAAATGATGCATATGCTATGAAAACAGCAGAGGGATGGTTCTGCTGAATTTCGTGGTGGGAGGTTCTCTGGAAGCATCGGAAACCTGTTTTTGCCTTCCTTTCAGAGAGGCAGATGCCTATGAACCTTCCCCCACACTAAGGTCTTCCTCAGAGGCCCTGTTCCAGATGTCCTCACTGTCAGAGCACAGTGGGTGGCTAATCTGGACAGGGACTTTTCAATCATTGCATAAAATCTATAGATCTCCCTCTGCTCCAGGTATGTTGGCCATGACCTTCCCTTTTAATTTTCAGGTGCTTAGCTCAGCTGTAGTGCTTGGTGTTCATTCAGAGGATGACTGCTACAGTCTGTTTTATTGTCTGAAGATTAACAATCACAATACCGTTGTGTGAACCACTTTGTGGGTGCTAGGATTCAAAAAGATGGGAGATACACATTGTACCTAATTCCTCTTCCTCCTTATTTTAGTGCTTTGGTGTTCGCACATAATGTTTCTAATTAGAGTTTAGATTTTTAAAAAAACTAATCACTAGTTTAGATTTTTCAGTTGAAACAAGCAAAACAGTAGAACTCTTCTCATGATCTGTGAGAAGAGCGTGGTCTGCGGGGAAGCAGGGTTTAACTTACCTTCCCTGTAGATGACCGGCTCTTAGTCCCTGGGTGAGTGGATTGCCTGCCCAGCCAAGCAAAGGCTCCTGCTGCAGCTCCCGGGGTTGGGGTGCCGGGACGCACTGCCACATGTTGTCCTGCCCCGGAGCTCCAATAATGCCCCCAACAAGTGTGCCAGCCACAGCTGCAAGCATCCGTGAATGACACATGATCTGAAAAATAAGGGTAAGGGTGCACTCACTCCCTTAACCTTGATTAACTGGGAGGCTACTTAGGCGGCTTTGCCACTGTGTAGCTGCTGGTATCAGGCCCGATCCTGGCAGTTCACATGAGCATGCAAAACTGGGCTGGGCTCCCTTAACCCAGTTTTGCATACTCATGTGAACAGCCGCAGAAACTAGCTTCTAGCTGGAAGAAACCTCAGTGGGAGAGCAACATCTCCAAACTGAATACCTCATGCAACGCAATTATTCACCTTTCAGTGATGCACTCTGGTGCCATTTCCCCCAGCTGCTATCTCTTCAGCACTGGTTACTCCCTCCTCCTGGTTTCTTCTGCCATCTTGGATTTAGATAGATAGGTGATCCTACCCATCCAGGGATCATTCAGTGAACAGGATGATGTCTCCCCTCTACATAAGCAGATTTGGCAGTGTGATGACATCATTAAAAGCAAATGTCATAAGCACCAACAAAAATGCTGGAAATGCACAAGGACCAGTCAATAGTTTAGGCTCAGCCCTTGTTGAGATGTTCCTAAGGTTGGTATCTAAAAAATCTCAACTCAAGTTTCATCTCAATGTTTTCAGTTTTTTAATTGCTGTAATCTCTGAATGTTTTAAATTTTAAAAATGCTGTTTGAACAGTTGGTTTTACTTTGGTTTTTTGTGTGTGTTTATTTTTGTGAACTGCCGAGATCCTTTGGAGTCAGGTGGCATATAAAAAATAAAATAAATAATATAGTGTGTTAGGAAGAAATAGGAAGGAAAGGCAGCTCTAGGCAAGTAATTTCAACCTAGCCTCAAGTGGACTTCCTCATCGGTCTAATGTAGGGAGCAAGTCCACCATAATTTTCATTTTGGCAAAAAACAACAACTGCCTTCCAACTTTCCTATAGGATTCTGAAAAGGTTTATGCAGTCTTTCTGGATATCTTTCCTTGTAGTACTGGGAAAGCATTCTGTACTAAAGTTATCTAGAAAAGAGGATCCCAACCTTGAGTCCCCAGCTATTGGCCTACAGCTCCCAGCCTTCCCAGTCACAATGACCTTCAGCCATTGTGACCAGGAAGGAGGGGAGTTGCAGGCCAACAAGATCTGAGGACCCAACTTTGGGAACCCCTGCTCAAGGAGAGTCACCTTAGGTGGCACAGCAGGGAAATGCTTGGCTAACAGGCAGAAAGTTGCCAGTTCGAATCCCCACTGGTATGTTTCCCAAACTATGGGAAACACCTATATTGGGCAGCAGCGATATGGAAAGATGCTGAAAGGCATCATCTCATACTGTGCGGGAGGAGGCAATGGTAAACCCCTCCTGTATGCTACCAAAAGAAAACCACAGGGCTCTGTGGGCGCCAGGAATCGAAATCGACTTGATGGCACACTTTACCTTTACCTGCTTGAGGAGGGAGCTTCTCCTCCTCGTCAGCCTATGAGAAATGAGTGCTACCAGAGCCATTTTCCTGCCTAGATGAAGCCGCCATCGCCCTGACCTCCAACTAGGGATGTGCATGGAACCGGGCGGGGGAGGTTCGAAGGCGGGGGGGTTGACTTTGAGGGAGGGGAGGGTGCACATCCCTCCCTCCACTTCTCCCCGCCGGTGCTCCGTTTGGAGAGACCATCTGGGGGGCAGTGTACCTCCCTGCTGCCCCGTTGCCTCCTCGGTCCCGACATCACCAGAAGTACCCGATCCACCTGCACGCATCAGCGCACATACCGGGCTTGTGAGTGCACAACAGCGGGCACCTTGGTGTGACGTCCGTGTGCACGTGCTGATGCACACAGGTGCGGCAGGTACGTCCTGTGACGTCAGGACCAAGGCGGCAGCGGGGAGGCAGGTCCAATGGACCTGCGAGTCCAGTGACCTGCGGTTCTGTGCCCTCACCCCTGAATTTCCTGTCTGCATTCAGACGTACTGGAGTTCCCTCTCTGCAGTCTTGCGCTGCTGTCCTGATGGTCCCTTTCCAAACGGAGTGCTGGTGGGGAAAAGCGAGGGAGGAGTAAGTGCACTTGCCCTTAAAGTCAACCTCCCCACCTTCAAACCGGCTGAACCGCTAGTTGTTCAAACAGATTCAGAGGCCCACAAAGGGCCTCCGAACCAGTTCTGTGCAGATCCCTGCCTCCAGCCAGTTGTCTATAGAATTCAACAGTGTACTGGGGCAGTTCCTGCGAATGTGATCTTCCTTACAAAGTTAAACATGGTGTGCATATGTTGTGTAACATTTAAAGGAAAACTGTTTTGCATCATCTCAATACAAACTCATCATATAATATAGAAATTCTGACCATATCCCCTATTTGTTACAAAAGGGCAGACAAGTGAATCAAATTTCATGCCCCCTACCCAGTAATCTTGAACAGATAATGGCAGCCTTTGGATGCAACACGGAGCAGCGAGTCCAATGGACCTGCGGTTCTGCGCCCCCTCCCCCTGCTTTCTCGTCTGCATTCAGACATACTGGAGCTCCCTCTCTGCAGTCTCGCAGACTGCAGAGAGGAGGGGGAACAGACTGCTTCCTTCTTTAATGGACGCCAAGAGCAGCCGGAGCGAGGGAGGAGCTTTCTGCCTAAACCCTGGTTGCATAAGCGGGGAACTGCATTGCCAGCATTTTTATCACACAGTGATAAAATCCTATATGCTAGCTCCAGAACAAAAGGCAAGCTACTAAGAAGTAGCTGCTATGTTAGAGCCTTAAGTTGTGTTTAGTACAATAGAACCCACTGGGTCAAAATAAAAACTTCTTCAGATTCATTGCTCTGCTAATCTTCAAGATGGGGAAAGTATGAGATACAAGCCCAATTCAGACATTATCCTGTATGGTTTTACAGATGTCTGAACACTCCTACACATTTGCGTGAATGACAGTACTGGTGTTCATTTTAAAAGTGAACCAGGATGCAGCCCCTTCAAATGAGAGGGCACGCCCTCAACTCCTGCCTGTAGCTTCCAGCAGCATCTGGTGGGCCACTGTGCAAAACAGGATTGGCCTGATCCAGCAGGGCTGTTCTTATGAAGGATGCAGTGATAAATGAATTATCCTGCCACACCCTGCACCCGACGGATGTCCAACCACTGTGCAGACAACCTAGCTAACTCATTTCTGTTCACACCAGGGGAAAGGGTACTCTAGTACAGAGGAGGCTAACCTGAGGCTCTCCAGCTCTTGTTGACCAAAAAAAAAAGCAAAGAAAAGAAAGATGCCATCCACCCAAAGCTAGTGGTTCCATTGTTCTACGGAATCTTCTCAAACATTAGGTAGAATTATTCAAGGCTACTTCACAAAAAACTTCCTTTTCTTCGAGATGGTCTCAGTGTAGCATGCACACTGGCATGTATGAAACACAGCACAATTGTTTCACTACTAGGTTTGGGCAACTAGTGTCTGCAACAAGTGCTCAGTTCATGTCCTGACAGAATGAGGAAAAATTATATCCATAGTGGGGGGCAGGGGGGTGTCCCACAAAACTATCTTAACTCAGCTTCAAACCTGTTACAAAGAGAATACTAGAGATGTCTGACAATAGCATGGTATGGGCTAGGGAAGGAGAAAAAGAACCTGACAGTTATCTCTGTTTCATGTCCCAAATTTGTTATTTTTGTTTAGTACCCAGAGATAGCTAACCTACATTTTTGGCTACAGCACGTCACCCCTCTGGAACACATAACACAGAATGTTTAAGCAAAAGTGCTTGCTTTTTAAAGTATAAACACTCCTTCAGGAGAGAAAACCCTGCAGTTTCTTTTCAAATATAATTTCCGAACAATACTCATGTATTTCAAGATGCATTTGCTAAGTTATCCAGAAAAAAGTGGTATATGTCCAATTTATGAGATCAGCAGTATCAATATTATTTCTGTTAAACTGTGTCTGCCAAGGAATTTTGGTAAGTGAACTCTTTGTTACTGGTTCTGTAAACAGTATAACCGGACCTGACAAATTTTCTTTAGATGTAGGAGCCAGACAATGAACACTTGGCAAAATTATCAGACTTAGTAAAAGATACTGTGGGGAGGGCTGAGGGGGTAAACAGGTTTCTTTTTAACTCCTTTACAAGTAACATACTTAAAGGAGAAAAAGGGCTGCCTGGGAAACAAAACAATTTTGATGAAATAATTCTATATCTGAATATATACTGTAAATATGACTAATATTTATATACTGCTTTTCAACAAAAGTTCCCAAAGCAGTTTACCTAGAAATAATAAAATAAAATGGCTCCCTGTCCACAAAGGGCTCACAATCTTAAAAAGAAACACGTTAGACACCAGTAACAGCCACTGGAGGGATGCTGTGCTGCTCTCCCCCTACTAGATAAAGAGAATCACCACTTTGAAAAGGTGCTTCTTTTCTCAGTTAGCAGGGGAGTGTCCTAGTCTAGGTGCCACCGTTAAATTTCTAGGCACCATGGCTCCCTGGCACCTGGGATTTATCAAGGCCTGCAGTATAACATTATTGTTAGACTTTATTTAGCCTTCACGTTAGGATTGAATTTGTTTGGTTTACACAGAAACCATACAAAAGATTGACACTTCCCCCACCCCATAATATTCAAACTGCAATGTGACAGAGTTGGAGAGATGACACACTATAGTCAGAAGCCATAGAGTCAATTGTTATACATGCAAGAGGATTGTGTCCATTTCTTTTCAGGCATACCTGTCTCTTCTTCCTACACCCTCCCCATCCAATGTGACTTGTAAGCAGTTTTTGTAACAGTGTAAGAACACAAAGTTTGCTTTGCACAGCCAAGCACTTTAATTCACCCAAATAAGTACAGTAGTTACAATGCAATATCATGCCAATCATTTGATATAAAAAGTGTACAGTATGGTAAACCATATTTCATGTGAGGAGTCAAATGACAAGATAACATGATCTTGGCCAAAAAAGGCCCGGTTTTTCAAATCCCATCCTATGGAAAGAGCTACAGCTGAAACACTGAATGCATTCCCCTTTAGGAAAAGTGAAATGGTAAATCCACAGTTACTGTGAAGATCATGGAGTAGAGGAAAGATGGAGAACACAGGGTAAAAGAGGATAAATTTTTCTGGAAACCTGGCATTCTTGACAAACATATTGTAACAGTTATTTTAAAAAACCCCTCTCCTGATTTAGCACAACATTCCATGCAGCATTTTTGAAAGGACAAGGGCTACTAAAGGACTAGTGTAAAAAAACAACAACCCACAGAGTTCCAAGATATTTCAGCAGATATGTAAATGTCCTCAATGCTCAACCCAACACAATTCTTGAGAGTTTTAAGCTCTGTTTATACCTATAACTCTTGAAGGAAGTTGACTTCTGCAGACACTGCTGCATGTCTAATTTTACTGAAATGTGCACCTATGTTCTATAAAGACAATCAAAAGGAATTGATGCCACTAGAGGAAAAAGAAAATCAGATTCATTGGATATTGACAGATTGGATCTCAGATTGGATCTCAATGCATGCCCCAATTCAAGCTACCTGTACCATAGCATGGATTTGCTATACTGCTACTGGGGCAGAGTTAATAGTGTGTGTGTGTGGTGGGGAGGGGCTTTCCATGGAAGAGAAGAGTTTCCCCCCTTTAAAAGAAAGGGGTCCTCTGTTTTAGTGATCTTTGGGATATTAAATTGGGGTAAACATCTTTGCCACTTTAAAGGAAGCAATATGCAACACTGTGACCATGATTCTTTTCCTCTGTTTGCCAAGAGAAGGGAAGAATTCTGATTTTGCAATGAAAGGCAGTTATTTCTAAGGGAACACTGCTCTTCTAGAGAAAAGTTACTTATCTGAAAACAAACTTCACATGATGTCAACCGAACCCTAATTGCAACATGGCATTATTTCATGAAATAAAGCACAAAGACAGCCAATATGTTGCCTGTAATGTCCCTAAAGTGGTTTGGCACTGAAGGAAATTGCTGAATATAAGTGCTTTCCTTTAGAGTGCTTACATAATGTTGCATGTTCAAACACATACATTATCAGCATTGCCTTGTGAAAAGAAATCAACCAATGTTATCAAAGGAAGACAATTTGGTGTTTTAAAGCACTATGGAATACTGTTTCTTCAAAATTATACATTTTTCAATACCATGAACTGCTTTTAATGCACTATCAAAATAAGGCATTTGCTGATGATTTGTAGAATATTTCTGAGGAATAAAAAGAGTACTGCCCTTGTACAGGAGAGTTGGATCAATTTGTGGGAAGGATTCCGTTATTTTCAATAATACTGTTGCTCTGGGTTTCTCCAATGGAGAAATTAGGCCTTGCTTTTAATGTTTATTCATATTACACACTCACACAGAGAGAACTCATTTCCGCTTAACAATGATTAAAAAAAAATCAGATTGTAGAACCTCATTAACTAGAAACACAATATCCAAAAGAGTTTGTCTGATAACACGATGGCAAAAAGCTGCTGTTCTTTTGGAAAGTGCACACCAATATTTGAAGTTTTCCCTATTGGACTTGCATTGTTAAAACACAGTGCAGGCAAATACTCTTCCTTGCCAACATGCGGCATATTCACTGTTACTATATAAAATTTTTATTTTCAGGTAAACCCACTACTGTATATGAAACATTTAGCGGTCAAATGACATTTTAAGAAGGTATATGCTTGTCATGGCATAAATGCAATGACAGTAAATAAATAACCATTTCAATGTTAAATAGAACTCCTGTAGTGTGTATCAGTATCTGAAATCCCATCCACAACTCAAACCTGGGAATACACTGATTTTAAAACCCATGCTTTTGGAATTCTTAAAGCTAATTGTTGCAGCATAGAAAAAAGGAAGAAACACCCCCCCACACACCCAAATGTTACAGACTATTACCGTAAGCAGCAAGATTGAGTTTTTCCAATGGCAAACTTTGTTACAAGGCAGTCATTTAGCTTATGTAGTCAGGAGAACTTTTGAGATAGTTCTTGCTTGTTCATCCATCCAGGATTAGTGCATTAAAATGAGAAGTTAAAAAAACACTTTTGAGTTTCAGTTCAGCCGCACTTGATTCAAGTGTTGCTTTTGGAGGTTTCAGACGTTTTTAAGTTAAAACATGTTGCTACCTCAGCAGTCAAGTGTACCACAAAGGTGTTTTGTCCATAGAGTAAGTGTCACTTTTTATCTGGAGGAAGTTATCTTACTCCAATACGGGAAGTCATCCATTCCAAGCCTTGGCACAATCTAGGGGGGCAGAAGACACATGTCTTAATACAAACAGTGGAAAGTCACTTTGCCCAAAGTAACCACGTTTACAAAACTGTTTTTCTCCCAAGGATTTCTTCACATGTGGAATTAAATAATAGTTTTTAAAAACCAAGACAATTTTAAAAAACCAAGATGAAAGTCATATGTATATGCTACTATAGAGCCCATCCTAATATTGTATTTACGTTATAAAACACACACATCCCTCAAATCTTTTCACTGAAGGCTAAAATTAGGGTTAGTTCTCATGATCAATCTAATGTCAGCTTACTGGGAATCTAGGGACTCCTGCCATGTGAATGCTCCCGCAGAGTATGTTGTGAGATCTCAGAAAATGTCAGCTAGCTCAGATTGGCACCACACCAAACTGACATGAAGCTGAAACTGGTAGTCTTCGATTTGAACTTGGCTTGATTATCTCAGCTCTTCTAAACATCCTCTAAATGCCAGTTGCAGGGGAGCAAGAGAGAGGGCATGCCCTCACCTCTTGCCTGCGGGCTTCTCAGAGGCAACTGGTAGGCCAACTGTGTGAAACAGGATGCTGGACTGGATGGGCCTTGGGCCTGACCCAGCAGAGCTGTCCTTATGTCAGTTTGGTGCTGTGCCAATGCAGACATTCTCTGCATTCTCATGAGACGCTCCACTGGAACACGCACACAGCAGAAGTCTCCAGATTCCTGGTAAAGTGACATTTGACAGATCATGAGAACAACCTTCAAGACGTAATTCTGGATGTATATTCCCTCCTCCCAAATGGTTTAATTTATTTGCTTCATTTAATTTAGATTTTTTTTAATGCACACAGAGTGTGCAGAAAAAACAAAACAAAACAAAAACAACCCCACGATGTAAGTATGAGCAGATTGAAAAAGCACTCTTAAAGGTCAGTGCGAGTGCCAGGCAAGTCTTCCTGGGAAGAGAATTCCACAGGTGAGGAGATACTACTGAGAAGGTCCTCCTCTCCCTAGTCCCCATTCTTCCTCACTTCACTCAAGGAGGAGGTACCTGGAGGAGGGCCTTTGAAGATGACCTCAGGCACAGATGGGAATATACAGAAGCAGCATTCCTTTGAGTACCTTTTATCAAGTATCACAAGATGTAGCACAACATTTTGTTACCTTAGTGAAGCCTATTTGAGACAGGCAGCAGCAGCATGTTTTTATAAAATAAACATAAAACTGAACAAGTCACATCTGTGACCAAAGAGATATGGAAACAAACTCTGTGACCTACAGTGACAAGCTTTGCAGAGCACATTTATGACACTGGGGCAATTCACAAGAATGAATATGCATCTTATAAATAGTAAGACACAAAGCAGCCCTTTGGCAATATATGAACCGCATATTTATCATGCTCTTACTTTGGCTATGAGCATAACAAGAATAGCGCCATGCACAAATTTCTCCGTGCCAACATTCATACCAGTTGCACCTGTACCAAATCTACACCTGTCAGCAACACAAAGTGGGAAGGTGCTTAGTACTGCAAAGTCCTGCAGATATGCATAGGACCTGCAGGTGGAGATTTGACATTGGCACACCACAGCTTCAAGGAAGGCCACTTGTATTCTTGGTGTCCTCAAATGGAAGTCAACCACAACTAAGGGGCTTCTCTAAGGGAGGGGCTCCCAACCATAGGTCCCCAGATGTTGTTGGAGTACAAACAAGGGCCAGTGGGGCTGGAGATGATGGGAGTCATTGGGGTGAGGAGAGCTGGTCTTGTGGTAGCAAGCATGACTTGTCTCCATAGCTAAGCAGGGTCTGCCCTGGATGTATCTGAATGGGAGACTTGATGTGTGAGCACTGCAAGATATTCCCCTCAGGGGATGAAGCCACTCTGGGAAGAGCAGAAGGTTTCAAGTTCCCTCCCTGGCTTCTCCAAGATAGGGCTGAGAGAGATTCCTGCCTGCAACTTTGGAGAAGCCGTTGCCAGTCTGTGAAGACATTACTGAGCTAGATAGACCAATGGTCTGACTCAGTATATGGCAGTTTCCTATGTTCCTATGAGTCATACTCCATCATCATCTGGGGATTCAAGGCTGGAAATTCGAGCTCTACAGCATCTCAACAAGGACCACTTTAAGGTCCCACAATCTCAGTTCATCACACTCACCAGTTGTGGCTAGATGATGAAATTCACATTTTGAGATTTACTCTGGGCTTGCTAACACAATAAAGATTCAGAGGTTATCACCCCAGAAACACTGTTTTGATATACCAATTTCTTTCTCCATTAACAAGTACTTCAAGGGCAATTTAGGCATGGCCCCTTTGCCAAGTATCTTGAGTCATTCAGAGGTCCGGCGCTTCTTCAGCATGCACCATTGCATTATTTTCCCCATTAAGAGTCAGAAACATGAGATTTGGCAGGCACCAACTAGCTCTTTCAGCTACTTTAGCCTCTGATTCAGCAACTGAGTGTGTAGTAGTAACAAGGTGTTATCGTAACCGATCACGAGAACTGCTCAAACATAACTACCCAAGTGAATTTGGGTTTATTATGCTCTTGCGTAACTGAAGATCAAAAAGAATTACAGATGCTTCAGAGAGAATTGCTGCATTTCAGCTGAAGTGCAAACCAAGAAGCCCCATGGTAATAAGCCCCTAGAGTAAACAGTAGAGGGCATGGCAGCTGGAGGGATTTAAAGGCAGAATAGAATGCTAAGACAACTAAAAACTCCTAAAGCTGGACAAAGAGAAAATCCAAGATTTATCCAATTCCAGAAGGCCACAACCCTCAAAATTGTGAGGGTTGTTCACTGCCTTAAGCAAATTTGGAGACGCAGAGCACACGTATTGAAACAAGAGAGATCTGACACTCTGAAGATGAAGGAAGGAAGGAAGGAAGGAAGAAATCTTCCCCTAATCCAGTTTCATGCCTATGAATACCTTATCTAGGTACTGCCTTCAATCCCTTATCTGAATAGCTGGTACAATTTTTAAGATTTGGAGATTAAGGTTAAGGTTAAGATTTAACATGAGGACACACATACTGATTTTTTCAGTGTCAACTTATTTGTTTATAAGACAAAACATCTTATTTAATACCTACCCTTCTCCTGTTAGTGCACAACAGGACTGAATGTGCCATGGGTGATCCTTTATGGAACTAAGGGTGAGGTACTTGGAAATTTCAGCTGCTGTCATACAACCTTTCATATCTTGCTTGTTTGCAAAGATGAGAACGGCAGCTTTCCGCAAATCCTGAAAATGATGTAGCATGTTTAGAAAGAGTTCACACTGAGCTCTGAATAAAAATTCTAAGGTGTACTAACAAATTTCTAGACAACAATAACATGGGCCTTAATAGAACGCTATAGGTTTCAAACTGGTGCAAATGTAACACTACTTTCCTTTCCCGTGATCTTCCTGTTCCAGAGCATGAACTTCCATCACTGGCTTTAACTACTGTTTAACACTACCACTAACATAATGCTCATCATGGTTAGGGCTAATCAAGATTCTCATTTAATTAGGATGTGAGACTAGAATCCATTTTGATGTGTCGGAATGATGTAAACATAGAAACAGGAACCTGAATCAGACGGTCAAAGCTGCTACTTTGATTTCTACAGTTTAAACCAAAATTTACAATCCTGCTATATACAAAAGAGTCCAATTCAAAGTACCTCGTGTGCCAACATTCTGTAAAGTTCTTCTTTTGTGATAGACAGTCTCTCCCGATCAATGCTGTCAACTACAAGGATAATAAACTATGAAGAACAAAGAGTAGGACCGTTAAAAGCCGTGTTTCTAATCAAATCATATAGTGCACTAAGTACAAATGCTTCTCTGTAGCACTTGAATTTCCTGGTCATGTGGAAACAAAGGAAATGTTCTGCAATCCGAGACACACAACGGTGACAGTGGGTTCCAGGCCGCAGCTGCTTTTCCACAAGCACTCTAGGAAGCAGCTAGCAAGACTTCTGGCGACTGTACAACCCTGCCATTCAGTTTTCTTGATACCATAGAAACCTGTCAGTTTTACCAGAGAGGTTAAAGTCTAGAGCCCATTGTTGTGGAGGGATAACAAGGACAGAGGTCTTATACCAGTCAGACTCTCAGACTATCTAGCTTAATATAATCTAACTGCCACGGTTTCAGACAGGGGTCTTTCTAGGCCCTGCCTGGAGGTGCCTAGGATTGAACCTGCACCTTTTACATGCAACACATGTGCTCTTTCACTGAGATATCGCCTGACTTTAAGCACATTTGGATAATACTTCTCTGACAGCCCCAACATGCAATAAGGGTGTGTGTGTGTGTGTGTGTGTGTGTTGAACACAGAGGGTGCTTCCCCCAGTTGTGTGTCAGGGGAATATCCAAATTGCTCTTCTATATGTGCTATGAGTTTATTCATCCAAATTTGCAGCACATGGAGAGCAGTGTTCCCTCTAACAGGGATTCCCAGATTTTGCTGACTACAACTCCCAGGATCCCCAGCTGCAATGGCTTTTGCTTGGGGATTCGGGGAGTTGTATTCAACAACATCTGGGAATCCCTGTTAGGGGGAACACTGGTGGAGAGGGGTGATTTGGATGCCCCCTCCACCCACCCACCCACCCACCCAATTAGGGAAAGGCATCTCAGCATCCTGGAAAGGAAGAAAGATATATATCCTCACATTGCACACAAGCCCTTATTTTTTCATGTGTTTGGGCAGATCAGACAAGTATCACCCAAACCAGCCCACATACAAGTACCATTATAGACCTAATTTCTGGAGTTGACTGAATTAGGAAGAAATTTGATCATACCTCTGTATTTGAATAATATGTATTCCAGGATGATCGCAATGACTCCTGTCCTCCAATATCCCACATGAGGAAGTGCGTGTTTTTTACTACTATTTCTTCAACATTACTTCCTATCGTCGGGGAAGTATGAACTACCTCGTTCATTAGGCTAACAGGGAGAAGAAGAAAAAAAGTTATGCTTAGCAGAATCTGGGGCATTTCTACATCAGTAGTTTCATAATCCACCGATTATGGGGCGGCTATTCTGGTGATAGAAGAAATAATGTTGGCAAATCAGCTGGCCGTTACAGGGGAAGGCAATCAGAAATCTAATAACTTTCCCCCCTTCCAGCTGTCCTGCCAGCTCTCTGTCCTTGGGGAGCAGTGCCAAGCACCCATAGAGACTCACCTTGTAATGCCAGGTTGGTCCAGAATAAAGCAGAAATCATCCATGATCCGATTATGGATGAAGGGGCTGACCTGGTATGTATCACAGAGACTTGGCTGGGGAAGGCTGGTGGCCTAGTCTGATCCCAGCTTCTCCCCCACAGGGTACTCTGCTGAGGAGCAGCAGGTGAGGGTATGTGGGCAGGGAGGCAGAGTGGTTGTGGTCCTCAAGAATAACATCACCCTTACGAGGATCCCTGTCAAAGTATCTGAACATATTGAATGTGTGTCCTTAAGTTGGGGGACCAGGGATAGACTGGGACTTCCCCACTGCCCAAAGGAGTCACTAAGTGAGCTGACGGACTTGGTCAGGCTTGTAGTGGTGGGGAACTTCAATGTTCACTTCAGGACCAATTTGGGACCTATCGCTTGGGCAGATTCTAGATGGTGTCCCTTGGAGACTATTGCCCTTCAAAATCTGAATTTTTGTATGGTGTCCCTTAGGGCTCCGTACTGTCTCCAATGCTCTTTAACATCTACACGAAACCACTGGGAGAGATCAACAGGCGATTTGGTGCAGGGTGTTATCACTATGCTGATGACTCCCAAATCTATTCATCCATGTCAATATCATCAGGAGAAGGCATAACCTCCATAAATGCCTGCTTGGAGGCAGCAAAGGGCTGGATGAGGGATAACAAACAAACTGAGACAATCCAAATAAGATGTAGGTACTTATTGTGCAGGGTCACAACTCGGGAGATGAATACGACCAACATTTATATACCGCTTTTCAACAAAATCAGTTTACAGAGATATAAATAAAAAATAAAATAAAATAGCTCCCTGTCCCCAAAGGGCTCTTAATCTAAAAAAGAAACATAAGATAGACACCAGCAACAGCCACTGAAGGGATGCTACGCGGGAGAGGATTTTGATCTGTCAGTTCTAGATGGTGTTACACTTCCCCAGAAGGAATAGGTCCACAGTCTGAGAGTGCATCTGGATCCAAACCACTCCCTGATGTTCCAGGTTGAGGTACTGGTCAGAGGTGCTTTCTATCAGCTTTGGATGATATGCCAGCTGCGTCCATTTCTTGAGATAAATGACCTCATAACAGAGGTACATATACTGGTCACCTCCAGACTTGATTACTGCAATGCGCTCTATGTGGGGCTGCCTTTGTATGTAGTCCAGAAACAACAGTTG
The DNA here is from genome assembly GCF_027244095.1 of Hemicordylus capensis. NCBI lineage: Eukaryota > Metazoa > Chordata > Lepidosauria > Squamata > Cordylidae > Hemicordylus > Hemicordylus capensis. The sequence goes on along the minus strand of NC_069662.1, from coordinate 138,160,645 downwards.
GAACAGAATGCTGCAGACAGGTTGGACTCTGGGTCATCTCAGAGAGACAATATTATTCCTATACTAAAAGAGCTACACTGGCCGCCAATAAGTTTCCAGGCAAAATACAAGGTGCTGGTCATAACGTATAAAGCCCTAAACAACTTAGGCCCTGTGCATTTAAGTCTTCTTCTCCATGCGCCCCACCCACTGAGATCATCTGGAGAGGTTTGTCTGCAGTCGCCACCAGCTCTTCTGATAGGTATGAAGGAATGGACCTTCTCTGTTGCCACCCCGAGACTCCGGAATGTGCTCCCCGCTGAAATAAGATCCTCCTCATCTCTGACAATTTTTTAAAGGACTTCTTTTTCACCCAAGCTTTTTAATTTGATGATGGTTTTCAACTGTTTTAAGGTTTTCATTTTAAAATTTGTTGTGTTGTTGTAAAGCAGCCAGAGAAGGAAGTTTGGGGCAGTCTACAAATTTGAGAAATAAATAAATAAAACATGGTTCTCTGTCTTTCAGATTATAGTTTCAAGACTTCGGTGGGGGGGGGAGGGGAAGACTAATTCAAAAATAAGCCTGTTATTTGACTGGTTTTTAGTAAGTTCTTCCACACCATCACATATGAAAATTCATAACTGTGTTGAAGGAGGTTAGTGTGAACGGAGTGGGGAGCCAACAATCATTTCTGCAATCATGACTGCTGGAAAAGATACATCAGTGATTGCAGAGATGGCTGCTAGCTCATTGTGTCTATTGTAGAGGTGTGCAGGGAACAGGATTTGTGTTCCGTACCTGATGAGCTGGTTGTTTCAACAGAACAAGCTCGGGTTTCGAGTGTTTTGAGCAAGGGGGACAGTGAGGGGCAGCAGGAGGTACTGCAGTTACAAGCAGTAACCAGGTAATGATTGTTAAAAGGTACTTCCTGCCACCCCTCACCGCCCAGCCTAGCACTGCTCGGAACACTCAAAATGTTCCGACTCGGAATGGGGTCATTCCGCTCTGAGCTTGAAACAGACCTTTCATTCGAAGGCAATTCTGTTTCAAGCTTGGAACAATCATAACAGCCCATTTTGTGTCATAAGATTTCGAGCTGGGAATGTTCTGCACATCCCTACTCTGTTGTATCTACAGGCTTAATGTTTAACCACATGGCCATGTCCCCAATTATGAGGAAGAGTTTAGCAGCGCCAACTGTCCCTTTAAAAAGGAACTCTTCTGTGTAATTCCTGTAAGCTAGAAGTTCCCAACTTGTGGGAATCCAGAAGTTGCCGAACTACAACTCCTATCATCCTCAGGCACAGTAAATTGTGATGGCGGATGATGGGAGTTGTAGTCAAGCAACTGCTGGAGTACCACAGGTTGGGAACCCCTGCCATAAGCTAATAATATGCCTTTAAGATTGTATATCTGTGAGATTAATAGCAGTTCCACCAAAATGATGTTTTTGTTTTCAGTCAATAGATAGTATCATCTTCCTGGAGACAATCAGTATATTAATCAATTACTTGTCTGCAGATTTTACAACCACAGCTTCTGACAGTCATAAAATCTATTGCAACATGATGAAGTAATAGCCTCAACGAATGTTATGTGCGCCAGTGTTATACCATAAGCTCAACAAAGTGATGCGGGACATTGGCAAAATTCACTCCTCAATAGCAATAGCTGTTAAGAGGAACAGGGATCAATGACAGATTAACTCTTTGCATTTATGTACAGCTTGTATTTAGAGTAGGCCTGACACACAGGAAGGCAGATCAGCCAAAAGCTATATATACTTAAGAATGAAAAAGAACTGCAAGCTTTCAAGGCCATAAGGAGACCTAGATACCAGCATGGTACAGTGGTTAGAGTGTTGGACTAGGACCAGAGAGACCATAGCTCAATTCCTCATTCAGCCATGAAACTCACTGGGCGACTCTGAGCCAGTCATTTCTCTCTCAGCTTAACCTATCTCACAGGGTTGCTGTAAAGGTAAGCATAACCATGTACACCACCCTGGGCTCCTTAGAAGACAAGCAGGATATACTGGAAAAGCTCATTAATCACAGTCCCAGCATCTGCAATGTTCACGTATCCGCGGTTGGGTAATTGCCACCCGATCTTGGTATACACGAAAAATCCAGTGATTAAACCCATGTGTGCATGGGTTAGGGATGGGCAGAATATACCTCAGAGGTAATTTCCACCCACCATTTTGAGGGCAGGAACCATTCTGGGTCTAGTTTTTGTGGGGGGAAAGGGGAAAATGTGATTTTTCAGTGGGTAAAAACATGATTATGGACTTTTCAGGGGCACTGTGGCAGCTGGGGACACACTGAGCACAGTAGGGCACTTTCCCTCTGCAATTCCCACTACCCCCTTCCAGTCCCTTTTGTCCCTTTTCCTGCTGCCCCAGGAATCTACCCCCCCACCAATTCCCCTTGCCCTAATGCCAAGTTATCCACGGTTTCACTAGCCCCCACCCCACTGAGGAACCGAACCCTCATGGATAACGGGGTTCTCCTGCAAATGTAACAACTAACTAAAATTTGATTGCTAGGAAATTTAAACATATTTTTCAGTCCGGGATAGATGATTTTAATCTCCCAGTACTTTTAATTCCTGTTAAAAGGAATACATTTTGATCCATTTCAGAGCCTAAGAACCAAAGGTGTCAGATTATATATACTTACAACTGGTACAGAATGGTGGTTTTTCCAGCATTATCAAGTCCGACAATTATCACTTTGTGTTCTGAAAGACATAAAAGCAATGGACACATAAGGTCATCTTGCACATCAGTTATCTGAAATTCCACGACAAAAGATACATCTTTTTCATAGTGGAGTAGCTTGACAAACAGATACCCAAGGTAGCCAAACATGGCCTTCTACCTACCAGACAAGAAAAGCTCTTCTACCTACTCAAGACACCTTACCCTTTTTTACACCACCTTTTTCTGGCCCACCATAGTTTTTTGGTTTTTTTGGTGTTGTCTGCCACCAATTAACCTCTCCTTCCCTCATCCTTGGCACTCTAAACCTGAAACACACCACCACCCACATCTAAGGCTGGAAAGATCTCATCATGATCGAAAAAGAACATTGATCTTTTTGAAACCAACAGTCCCTTACAGCTATTTTCCCAATATCAATAAGCGAGACTGGAAAACAAAAAGGAATGACTCTGAAGTCTACAAACCCATTGCAATGGAGGCCACAGCATAGTGAGGACGCAGCAGTGTTCTTTTTAATTTTTTTCATCTGAGAGTGGAATTAATTTTGCTCTGGGCGGCAGTAGCAAGGCAGTGTGAGCACACATTAATTCTGAGTGGGACCTTCCTGATTCAACCTGAGCGGGATCTAAAATTAACTGAGCGGACATCCAAAAACCTGTGAGCACACACACATGCACATGCCTTAGAGGGAACACTGGGACCGCTGTTCGTGAAATTCCCTCTCATTAAATGTCAGGTGTCTGTGAGAAATAACAAACAGATACTGAGTTTGCTATCAAGTGGAGTAGTCTCTCCCTCCTAGAGGTATCTTAGAGATTTTGAAAAAACAGACATCAACAGACATTTCTGTCAATATCTTGGGCTCAAAATACATGTGACATTAAAGTCACAGGTCTCCTTTAATTAATAAATAAAAAGAAAGAGCAGCAGAGGAAGGGATCTGTGTCAGGAATACATCATGGAGGTGGTGTGTGTGTGTGTGTGTGTGTGTGTGTGTGTGTGTGTGTGTGTGTGTAGAAAATGGGCAGAGAAAGGTTTAATCTTTCCTCCCCAGGCAAGTAGTTTTGGAAGGGACTGTAGTGTGTGGGGAAAGCAGTTAATCCCTCCTTCCCCATCTTGTAGTTGTGATCCAGATCAGTAAACCTGTGGCTTCTAGAAGAAGAAGAAGAAAATAGAAAGGCAAAAACAAATTTAAAATCATGTGTAATTTATGCCTTGGGAGGATAATCATGTTAGGCCCTCATATGTCATCTACTGAATGGTTCCATGTGATGGTGAACTCCAACTGTTAAACAAGGCAGCTGCTGCACGAGAAAGCAACTATGCCTCTGAAGTTTTACCACCTGTGGGCCACAGATGTGCGACAGTGCTAATGTTGGAGACTTTCACCACAGAATGCAGAGGGTCCACATAGTGAGCATAATACAAAAGATCCACTTGACAGCTGTTGTGTGGAGTTGCTGCCACGGGAAAGTGTTTCCAGCAGCTCTTGCTAACCTGAGAATTGGCGCTACGATATTCATTAAAATAATGCCTGCCTCTATGCCTTATTTGAGCAGTAATTTCAGAGGGAGAATGATTATGTATCATAAAAAAAGGTTAACAGATATTCCATTAAGAATGGAATGCCCTAAGATAGCTTTTGCCTGGCAATGTTTGCTTTCACTGTACAGTTGAGAGACTACATGAGAATAGCTGAAGGGCTTCATTATGCATACATCTGGAATGCCATTTCATATTAAAGCCAAATGAAAGCACGCTTGCAAAATAGGTACTGTACTGTGTCAACTTGGAGTTGAACATATAAATCATTTGGAAAAGCACCAATGTCTTTGTTTCACAGGCAAAACTTTTAAAGTATGAAGCTTATAGATTTTGCACAGTTGAACAGAAAAAATGGGAAGACAGCCACATAGCAAGACATATGCTTGATACAAATGCAATATATGTTTACATTCATATGTTTTCTGGATCTTGCATATGCACAGGAACTATTAGTCCTCCTAAGAAAAGCAACAGGATATCCTTCCCAATTTGTTACAACCATGGTAACATTTTAACTCAGGTCTGTCACTTTCTTAAATACATTTTACCAACAACCAACTACATTTTTCCTAAAGGGCAAGCAAAAACCACCCCCAACCACTCCCAGCCCTCCCAAACCTGCAACTTTAAGACATTTCTTGCCTTCTCCTAATTACAGACCCACTATCAGTTCAGCTGAACAAAGCCACTCAAGCAGCATCCTTTAGTCAGTTGACTCCCAACTTTTCCTGTCTGAGTCTCTCAGCAATCCTTCTGCCCCATGTCAGCTTCCCTGAAAACTCATGACCAGTTTCACCCCATTTGGGAAACACCTCTAAGCCAAACCATCTCCATTGCTCAAGTGCACCAATGAACTCACTCCATTAAGTTGTCACCACATCTTCCTTTCTCAGCCTTCCATTTATCCTCTCCCCCACCAGCAGTGTTATACCTTACAAAGAAGACCTTCCAAAATACCACTGTTCTGCTCTTGTTAGTTCAGTGAGCTCCACACCATCTAGCTCCCATTGTTGGAGTACCAGATCAAGATGGAGGAGACCAGGATTCAAAATCACCCAGTGGTAAGGGGCCAATCATTCCCCCTGCCCCTATTTATACCCCACTTCTTCCAAGGAGCCTAGAGGTTATGATTCATGGTCATGTTTATCCTAACAACCCTGTGAGGTAGGCTAAGAGGTATGTGACTGGCCTGGAATCACCCAGTGAGTTTCATGGCTGAATGGGGATTTGAACTCAGGCCTCCTAGTCCAACACTCTATCCACTACACCAGAGTTTCTCAACCACCGGTCCGGGGACCGCTGCCGGTCCCCGAAGGGTTGAGCGCCGGTCCCTGACTGGGAGTCAAACCCCCCCCCCCCCAACAACTGCAATCAAGGCACTCACTTCCTCAATTTTGCACATGGTACGGAAGAGGAAGAGTATCACCTTCTTGTCCCTTGCCTCCACGTGCTGCTGTGATCTTCCTACAGCTATTTTATTCCCTATCTTTACAGCTTCAAACTGTATGCGGTGTGGAAGGTATGCCACCTGAAGGGCTGCCACTTGAAGGGCTGCTGGTTCTTGCATGCTCATTGTTTGCAGCCAAAGGTTGATTGATTGAAACCCAGCTGCCTATTGTGGTCGGAGGCGCCTTGAGAGGGAACGCTGTTTCCCTCTTGCATCGGTGGGGTGTTGTGGTCCCTCTGCCCCCTGTAACCCCCTGGTCTGCACCGCCGGTGGAGGACGGCGGTCCCCTTTATGACCTAGCCGGGTGCGGGGGACAATCTCTGGCCGGGATCATGCCGCAGTGAGGGCTAAGCAGAGGAGGGAGGGAGGAGGGCCGCCTTGGCTCACCTCGCAGGTATGCGCGGGCAGCATGTGGGACCACGTGAGCTGCGTGGCCCCAAAGGCAGGCTGGTGTGATTGGCTCCCGCAGGGGAGTTGGGAGGGGGGCACAGAAGTGCACATTGTGAGAGAGGATGGGGAACACTTGCTACACTCTGGTGCGCAAGCACAGTGGCGGCAGCTCTTGGACCCAGGCGACCTTCCGAGTGCAGTCCGGTGCACCATTGCCTCACCCACCCTGAACAGTGCCTCGTCTCCCCAGCGAGGAAAATGAGGCATCTACCACTACAACGCCCCACACCCTCCGCCATCTCAGAATCACCCCCTTTCTTTTAATGCCAGGTCTCCACCACTCTTCTTCACATTTTCTTTCACCATTAAAAAAAACCCCATTCCCAGCACCTGCCATGTAACGAATTTAACGAGTTTTGGAGGAGCTGCACGGGTTTCATTAGGTCCACCTCACAAAGTGCACATCTAAGAGCAGGATCCAGATCAAGTCAGGTGATCATGACCAAGCAGCATTGACACAAATGAGAGATGACTAAATTAATTTCAGTGGGTGGTCGTGACTAACGTTGTCTGGATCCTGCCCTGCGACTACACAACTCCTGCTAAAACTCCACCTCCATCATGAGAGGGTTAAACTGTAGATTTCCGGCTCTACTGAGCTTGCCCTGCTCTCCTCTCCTCACCTCCTTTTTGCTTTGCTTGACATCCAGCCTGATGAAGCATTTTGGGGGATTCAAAAGCTTGCTTGTGCGTTGTTTTCATTGCCCCCATGTAGCTTTTGAATTTTTCTAATGGCCCAACATCCCCTCTCCATTGAGTAATCACAAGCACCTCCACCCCCACCCCACACATACTGAAGACATACTGGAGACAAATTTGTTCACCCAGGCTTTTAGATTCAGGGGTTCTCAACCTTGGGTATCCAGACGTTGGTGGACTTCTACTCCCATAATCCCCAGCCATAATGGCCAAATGCCATTGTGGTTGGGGGTTATGGGAGTTTAACTGAGGGACCCAAGGTTGAGAACCCCTAATATTCCATGTTTGCAAAAGATTCCAAATTTAATTATTTTAATGCTTATATTATTTTAATTGTAAACTGCCCAGAGATGCAAGTTTTGGGCAGTATAGAAGTCTGATAGATAGATAGATAGGTAGATAGATAGATAAATAGATAGATAGGTAGATAGATAGATAGATAGATTTGAAACTCCTTTACTAACTGCCGGTCCGGGAAACTGCGCATGAAGAATGTAGCGGTCCTTGAAACTCTGCATGTAGAATTTAGCGGCCCTTGACTCCAAAAAGGTTGAGAAACACTGCACTACACCACAATGGCTCATTCTGTCTCTCAGTCTCACCTACTTCACAGGATTGCTGTGAGAATACTATGGGGAGCGGGAAAGAGAAAACTATACACTGAATCTTTCAGCCACATCTTCCTCAGAGGGTTGTTGAAAGGTTAACAGAGCCAGTGTGGTGTAGTGGTTAAAGTACTGGACTAGGGCCGGGGAGACCCGAGTTCAAATCCCCGTTCAGCCATAATACTAGCTGGGTGACTCTGGGCCAGTTACTTCTCTCTCAGCCTAACCTACTTCACAGGGTTGTTGTGAGGAGAAACCGAAGTATGTAGTACACCACTCTGGGCTCCTTGGAGAAAGAGCGGGATATAAAATGTAAATAATAATAATAATGATAATAAAAAAATTAAGGGTGCCCATCATCATACCCATCACCCTTGGAGGCAGAACAAACCTGATCAATATTCCACCGACCTCAACCCTCATTCCCAATACCAGCCCCCAACCTGGTACCCCCACGACCTTCACTCTCACAGAGCAGCTGCTTTCCATCTCAGTATCTCTCCCCGGCAACACCACTTCTTGTCCTCAAACCCGTTCAAAGCGAGCCCAGAGAATCCTCCCCGCAGGGGGTACATCTTCCCTCCCCCCCCCACCCCGAATCCTAAGGACCACCCAGGAGTTGTAGTTGTGGGGCTGATCGTGCCGCTCCCTCCCTCTTCCACTCACCCTGGTTACAGAAAAGACTCCAGAGCTTGGCAAATATTAGCCCCATTCCAGACAGGCAAGCGAGCAGCCAGCGGCACCGCCGATTATGCACTGCGGGCGAAGAAGTACCTGCCTCCCGTCCTTCCTTCCTTCTCATCCAACGCGGCGGATTACCATGGGAGGGACCGAAACCAGCTCGGCTCCTCCCCGCCTGCCCCCCACCGTCACCCTCCCCGTTTCAGCCACACTGGCTGCAATCACAGCCCTGCCCACCCATCCTTCCCCGGCATCCTCACTGCGTCACTGCGTGCTCACGCAAGGCGTACGTTCCTTGACTGACAGTGACGCAAGACAGAAACCCTAGACTGGCTACGTACACATAGAGATATGAAAAGCGGCAGTTATAGGCAGACCTCTCTTCCGGTTTCCATTTGAACGCCATTGAAGGGTGGGGGGAGCGACCGAGAGTCTCGTGGCTTCTTAAAAGAGAGACGTGTTTATTGGAGCCTAAGGCTTCGAGGACAAGAGCCCAGCGTTCATTCACTCATAAAGGGCCAGTGTGGTGCAGTGGTTAGAGTGCCGGGGAGACCCGAGTTCAAATCCCCGCTCAGCCATGATACTTGCTGGGTGACTCTGCGCCAGTCACTTCTCTCTCAGCCTAACCTACTTCACAGGGTTGTTGTGAGAAGGAATTTAAGTATGTAGTATACCAGTCTGGGCTCCTTGGAGGAAGAGCGGGATATAAAATGTAACTAATAATAGCTATACACCCCCCAGGGCTGGAATGTCCTGTTTCTTTACAGAGCTGCTCGGAACCGGAAATCATGTTTCCGTTGAAGTCTGTGACTCTCTTATTTGGATGGGGGCGGGACTAAGAAGAGTTCGGACAAATAGCGTCATCCCCCACTTTCGCAGTCTCTATTAAAACGTTCCCTCACCTTTCTGAACTCCTCCCCCTTTAACAGGGTTATCCTGTTTGGGGAAGCGTCATAAAAAATGGTCTCACATGAAGTCTTTTAGTTTCGCCGAGACTTCCATTTCCGGTCAAGCTTAGCGGACAAAAAGCGGTTTTCTATCTTTACTGGAAGTTTAAGGGAATGCGGTACTCCAGTTTCCATCTCTTTGTAAACCCCCAATAAACTCTCAGCAGCGAGAGCAAGTAAAAGTTCGTTTATAATTTTCAAAAATGGGATTCTATCTACCCCTTCACCTTAGCAAGCCCTGAAGCAGCCAGAAGCGTTTCTTGAGACGATGGTGCCACTTAAGATTTGGATCTGGTGCCCTCAGCAGCCACTTAAGATTTGGAATTACAATAAAGAAGTAATCGAAACTGCGGAATAGTCGATAGCCCTAATTTCTCAGAGCATCTGGCGTCACATCCACAGCAATCACATCCCATCGTATTACATGTTAACTAATAATCCAGGCTAAGGTTGCCAATCCCATGCACAAACCAAATGAATACATTGGCATTTACTTCCGAGTAAACCTGCACAAAATAAAGCTGCCATCTTGGGAGCAAAACCCATGTGGGACCTTCTTGTAGATTTACTTGCAAGTATGTACAGGATCGAACTCAATCCCTTGCATGTCCACTGGGAAGTAAGTCCCGCTATGTTCAATGGGCCTTCCTCCCAGATATGTATAGGGCAGTTAGAAGCGTATGTAGCTCGGAAGCAAGTTCCACTGAAATTACTGAAATTCACGTCCTAGCGAACATGGATCCGAAGTAATTCCTACTCCCAGTCACTAAGCTGAACTAGACCCTTCACTTGGGGAGGCAACGTGTGGCTCTCCAGAAGTCTATGAGCTACAATTCCCATGACCCTCAGCCACAATTTATCACAGCTGGGGATGATGGGAGTTGTAGTTCATCAACATAGTACATTGCCTACCCCTGGTTAAGAATGACCCGAAAAATGGTGGTGAAGGTGAAATCCGTTTCTTTTCTTCATGCTGTGAGTAGGACGAGCTGTTAACCAGTACGTGATCTCGAGTGTGACAGAACTAGTTGTATTATCTGTGAAGGTCTTTTCTGACAAGAAAGGATTCCTCTGAATAGCTGCAGAAGTACCAGTTCCAAAAAGATAGCCCGGCTAATCTGTAACAGCAAAAGGCAACAAGAGAATCCTGCCGCACTTTAAAGATTAGCAAATGTACGCTTGCTATATAAACTTTCGTGGGCTACCATGAATGAATCAATCTTCAAGGTGTCACAAGATTCTTTGCTTTTGCTAGAGGTACATTTCCCTCGCTGCTAAATAGAGGCAGCGTAGTATAGTGGTTAGAGTGCTGGACTAGGACCGGGGAGACCCGAGTTCAAATCCCCACTCTCTCAGCCTAACCTACTTCACAGGGTTGTTGTGAAAGAGAAACTCAAGTATGTAGTACACCGCTCTGGGCTCCTTGGAGGAAGAGTGGGATATAAATGTAATAATAATAATAATAAATAACTACAGCACCACTAGAGAGTGGGAAGGCTGCACTTGCATGGCGATACCAGTCCCAGTTTCTCTCATTCTTCCCGGGACTTTCTCCTGTACCCGGAGCGCTGCTTCAGGGACAGCAGGCTTGGCTGTTACTGGACGTGAACATGAATCATATCTGTGCTTTTCAGCGTGGTGCTGGGGGGGAACAAACAATTTGTTGAACATATACATAAATCACACACCTTTTCCAGAAACGGATGGCTGGGAAGTGCCTGGATTTGCCTTAGTGGTGAACTCTGCCGCTCTGCGCCCAAAAGCGCCCGCCCACCCCTCCCGAAAGAGAGCAGGCTCTTGCGATTTGACGGGAGGTTCCTTCCTACACACTATTGCTCGGGTCCTCATTTACTCGGAAGGAGGAAAGCCTACGGAATCGAATGGGGCTGGCTTGCTCCCTAGCAAGGGTGCAAGCAGTCACACGAACCCAGAAAAGGGGCGGTGTCCAGAAGGAGGACGGAGGGGCTTCTCTGACAAGGCTGCATTGCTGGCTGGTACGGAAAGTAGGGACTGGGGCGGAGCAGAGCTCGGCGCAGGAAAAGGGGCGCATGGAATTGGCTCAGGGGCTGCCATTGGCTGCGCAGCGGAGGGGCGGGGGGCTCGGTTACTCTCAGCAGTGACCATGCTGCTCTCCCGCTGGGGCTGCTGGAATTGGCGCTCGGCGGCGGCAGAAGATGCTCAGCCTGGGGCAGCGGGGAGGGAGGAGGAGTCTGCTTGAGGCGTAAAGAGAGTGGCGCTTAGAAATGGCCGCCCCCGGCTTCTCTTTGATGGCAAAATATGGGAGGAGGAGAAAGACGTTAGCATGCTGTATTAAAACCCCTCTCTAACCCCTCTAGAGCCCCCTCGCGGCGTTCCAATTAGGATTACAATTCCATGCGGCGGTGACGTGGGACAAAACATTGGACAGCATCCAGCCTAAGTTAGTCGCGACTGAGTTCTCTCGCTGGTTTCAGGGGTGGCTAGTCATTGTCAATACTGGGCTAGCCAATACTGACTGCCCATTATTTACTGGAGTGGGGTCAAATAGGCAAGCAGGAACCAGAAAACACTGGTTGGCGAGTGGGGAGACAGGGTTGTGGGTTTTTTGTTTTGTTTTGGGGGGGGGGGCAAGGAAAGTCTGTCTTGGAGAACTGCCAAGGCATGATGGAGGTCCTGGTGACACGTGGCTGGGTTTTAAAACCAAAGGAATTGAAGCCTTAGTGGGAGTAAATGCAATAACCGCTCAGTTCTTCTCTAGACAGTATGGTGTAGTGGCCCAAGTGCTAAGAGTCTGGCCCTGCTCAGACGGTGTTATGAACCATGGGTTCAGTGAACCTGTGGTCCTCTTCCCCGTCCCGCAATATGCTCCTAGATGAGCTGGAGCTGCATTCGCCAAGCCTGAAAGGAGGTGGAAACTGGGCAAGTTTTCCAGGGCCCAGGGAGGAAAGGAGAGCCGGTCTTGTGGCAGCAAACATGACTTGTTCCCCCTAGCTAAACAGGGTCCACCCTGGTTGCCTTTGAATTGGAGACTCTCACTCCACTGTGAAGTACATTGGGTGACCAATGGACTAGTCACCATCTCTCAGTCTCAGGCTTGTAAGGATAAGTTGTGAGGGGAGATAACCTTGTGTGTATCCCACCCTGAACTTTGGGGGAAAGGATTGGATAGAAATGTAACAAATCATTATTGTTAGGGATGTGCACAGAACCAGGCGGGGGTGGTTCGAGGGCCGGGGGGTTGCACTTTAAGGGTGAGAGAGGGTGCACTTATTCCTCCCTCCGCTTTCCCTGCTGCCGGCGCTTGGTATTTGCAAAGTCCAATGGAGCGGCAGCGTACTTCCCTTCTGCCCTGTCTGCTCCCTGGCTGGAAGTAGCTGGTGTGCATGCCACGTGTGCACCTGCGCAGGTTGGGCAGGCTCACACAGCGTACGCACGCATGCCAGCTCCGTAGGACTTTGCAAATACTGAGTGCCGGCGGGGGGGGGGGAAGCGGAGGGAGGGGTAAGTGCACCCTCCCCTGCCCTTAAAGTGCGACACACACACCCCACCTTTGAACATCAAACCTGCCAGTGTTCGAACCTTTTCAGAGGCCTGTAAAAGGGCCTCCGAACAGGTTCGTGCACATCCCTAATGTAAATGTGTATAGGGAGGTGCTACATGTTCCCCCTGCATTTTAAGATCTGTTCAAGTATATAACTGAAAAAAGTAATATTTTTAGATTACCCATTATGATAGGGTCTTCAGTTAGCCTTGGGCCTGAGGTGGGAACCTTCCCAAGCAGCATGCCTTTAAACAGGTGCATTAAAACCATATTTAGTAATGCAAATCAACTAGTACATGTGTATCAAACAGTGAATAAAAACAAAGGCAAATAAAGCTCTTCTCCTAAATACAGTTCCTAGAAAGTAAATTTTCTAGAACAAAGTGAACTTTTGAATAAATATGCATATGATTGAAATGCATAATTACTGAATACATTATCACCTTTGAAAATAAAGCCTTGACAGATATGGCAAATTTATTTCCCGCTTTTCAACAAAAAGTTCTCAAAGTGGTTTACAAAGATATAAATAAATACATAAAATGGCTCCCTGCCCCCAAGGGCTCACAATCTAAAAAAAGAAAAGAAAGAAACATAAAAGATAGACACCAGCAACAGCCACAGGAGGGAGGATGTGCTGGGGTTGGGTAGGGCCAGTTGCTCTCCCCCTGCTCAATAAAGAGAAGCACCACTTTAAAAAGGTGCCTCTTTGCTCAGCAGGGGATTTACTAGGTAATAGCACATGATAGATCACTGGATCTTTTTTGTACTGATCGACATTTCTATTGTCTTCTTTTATCCTAGAAAATGAATTGATCACTGACTAAATCCTGCTCAAGGACATTCTGTCAGCGTTGTTTTCTTGCATGTTTTGAAGCCTCTAACTGCATCAGTTCTGAAGATAATATCCTAAAGGAACAACTACTGTGTATATACATATATACTTGGTAATAAGTGACAAATGAAATTATTTGTATTGTACATCGGTCCATTTAAAACACTATTTTATTCTCATCTTTTGCTGTTCTTAATTAGGCCGGTTTGGAGCATACAAAACATCACCTCTTAGGCTAGGGATCAGCAACTGGCAGGTCCTGAACCATTTGCCCCCTAAATGATTTCATATGGCCACACTTGCCAGTCAAAAAAGAACATAAGAACAGCCCTGAAGAATCAGGCCTAACGCTTATCTAGTCTAGCATCCTGCTCCACACAGTGGCCCCCCAGATGCCGCTGTGAAGGAATGAGGCCTGAACGTCCTCTTTTTGTATATAAGATTTCTATATTGCAATTGCTTTGCTTACTCCCTATGTCAACAAGCTGGGCAAGGGTCAAATGTTCACAGCTCCTGTTCTACAGTTTGGTTTTGGAGGGAGAAGAATTGTACTAGTTTAGTTTTGTAGGGAAGAGAGGTTTGATTTGATTGGGTATGTTTTAAAATAATGGAGGGAACTGGAGTTGTGTTGATTGGTTCGTTTGAAAAAAATTGGAGGGAAAAAGAGAATATGAGGAGGTTCCCTTCAGCAGAGTCTAGTGCAGTACCAGTTGGAGAGCTGAAGAGCAGTATTCCTTCTAACAGGGATTCCCAGATGTTGACCACAACTCCCATAATCCCCAGCCAAAGGCTGTTGCAGCTGGGGACGGTGGGAATTGTGGTGAACAACATCTGGAAATCCCTGTTAGAGCGAACAGTGCTGAAGAGTCCAAGTGAAGGAGTTGGTCAGAGCAGTGCCAATTGGAAAGCTGAAGAGAGTTCAAGAGAAGGAGTTGCTGTTACAGTCTGAGAGGGAATCAGAACTGGTGTTGGAAAGTGAGCTGAGCAATCACTGGGAGAGTCGTGACTCTAGAGGACTGAATCACTCCCAGAGCAGCTGAAGGAACAGTCTGGGATTGAACCCTCAGAACTGGGAAGGAAGAACAAGACCTGAGGATGAGATAGGGACAAACCACTCTTGCTGCAAAAGCTGACCAAGAGTGATTAGTCAGTGATTTGAGTGACTTGCCCCTGCTAACTGGGCAAAAAGGCACCTTTTTAACATTGTGATTCTCTTTATTTAACAGGGAGAGATTAGCTGGCCCTATCCACCCACAGCACAGTATCTCCAGTGACTGTTGCTGGTGTCTATCTTGTTTTTCCTTTAAGATTGTGAGCCCTTTGGGGACAGGGAGCCATCTTATTTCTGCATTATTTCTGTATGTAAACCACTTTGGAAACTTTTGTTGAAAAGCTGTATATAAATAGTTGTTGATTGCAAGAGGACTTTTGAGAAGGACTCTGAGTGAGGGCCCAGTATTAGTGCAGATAGATTGGATACGTTTTACTCATATTTTGTTTCTTCCTTGTGCTCATTGTACAAGAACTAGTGTTTTGAATTGAGATATTTTAAAGTAACGTTTTCTTGTTTTGAAGTTAAAAGTTTGTAGCTGCTGTTTGTTTCCCCACTCCATGCTTAAAAGCCTTTCCACCTTACCTGACTTTGAATAAGACACAGGAGTTTGGAAGGCTGTTTTAGCCAGAAGGAAAAATACACAAGTCTACTTGGTGGCAGCAGTGAAGCTTAAGATCATGGGGCTGGTTGAGACCGGGCTGTTACACGCAGCATGGCGGGATCCATGACATGTAACAGCGTGGTGGAATCTGTGACAGAAGCCTACAGGCAAGAGGTGAGGGCATACCCTCTCTCTTGCTCCCCGAGAGAGGGCATGCTCTCACCTCTTATACCCAGCATCTGTGGTGATGGAATTACTGGCTGAACATTTTGGGAAATAGAATCCTTGGAATCCTGGCCTAATACTGCAACTCTTCCCCAACTGAGCTTCCAGGAAAATTAGTTGCTTACTAGGATAATTTAAGATATTTGGTAGCTTACAGTCTCTTATCAAAGACTTCTGTGGTAAAAAACAAAACAAAAACCCCTTAATAATTATTTCAGATTGTATCCTGTACAATACAGTTACATCATATGAAATATGCTTATCACTATTAACCTTTTCATATAATTTGGGCTTTTCATTGGTTTTTGTTGAATGCTAAAATTGATAAAGGAAAAAAAAATCAATTGATGCCTTGCCTTTTAACATTTTTTAGTTGGCTTCATGATATACCCATATTCTGTGGCAATGTAGAGAGAGAAAAAGAGATTATCCTTTGTAATCTGATTTTGTTTGGTTATGAATTGTGAATGTCAAATGTATTTGATGAAAGAAACCTTAATCCATTATTTATTGCAGATGTTTTCCAGAAAGAATAGCAGACGGTAAAAACTATGTCTGTTTTCCCTAAAATCTCACTGAGACCAGAGGTTGAAGAGTATCTGAGGGCTACATTTAAAAATGTTGAGGTAAATGATAAAAGTGCTATATAAATTGGATAATTTAAAATTAAATGGTCAAACAACCTGCCAATTTAAGACCAGAGTTAAGGCTATCTCATTTTGGCTCAAACTCCACAGTTGGGAAATCGGCAGCTAAGGCTGATGCCTTAACAGATTTGCCACATGATCAGGAATGATGTTGTATATGTCACAAATTGTGCTCCCTTACAACTTGCCCCCCATGTGCCCACACTTTCCCTTAGTCTTTGAGGCCCAAATCAAGATGGGGAGGATGGAGTCTCTGGTATCAGTAAAAATGTTCCATGTTGTCCTGATCAGAAAATAAGATATGTCCCTATATAGTTCAAAATATAGAGAGCAGCTTTTCCTTCCGGTATTTTATGTTCAAGTTAAAACATTCTGTTGCTGAAGATTTTTTTAAAAAGTATTTATTTATTTATTTATCTATCTATTTTTACACTTATATCCTGCTCTTCCTCCAAGGAGCCCAGAGTGCTGTACTACATACTTAGGTTTCTCCTCACAACAACCCTGTGAAGTAGGTTAGGCTGAGAGAGAAGTGACTGGCCCAGAGTCACCCAGCTAGTATCATGGCTGAATGGGGATTTGAACTCGGGTCTCCCCGGTCCTAGTCCAGCACTCTAACCACTACACCACACTGGCTCATTTAGACACATAACTCACCCCTTTCACAGAAGCCACAGTCGGTAACAATTTATTTTAAAACAAAATGCCATGATTTAAAACATATAACTACAATCAGTCTTGCATATCTCCAACCTATAAATTCTTGTCCATTTAGGCTGTGGTTTACCATTTGGTTAACAGGGTACTTGAATGTATTCTAATTTATAGCCCAATCTAAAAATATTTACTTATGTCTTAGTAAATATGCTTAAATTGCCTTCTTACCTCTTATTGATTTCTCTGCATGTGTAGAGTACTTGGATTTAAACAAATTAATTTTGTTGAAGTCGAATTATCATATTAAAATGTTAATTTTCATTGAAGTAGTCTGGTTTGTAGGTTGAATTTGAATCCACATTACTCTTTTCCTGGGATTTTAATAAAAGGCATTATTATTGCTCATCTAATATATTTTGTTTTATTTTAAGCTCATAACTGCTGTGGGTCCACTCAGAGCTGAACGGAAATATGAGTCTCTGTTAAATAACTTGTCTCATCCGCCAGCTTTCACAACTGTTCGAGTGAACACTCACTTGACATCTGTGGAACATGCAAGAAGTCTGCTGGCTGAAGAGATCAACGAGGTCTGTGTAGTTTCTTCTTCCTGGTGATCCATCATGAATTAGCCATGGAGATGGTTCAGCTATACAGGCAAACCATGGTTTGTCATGATGTCTGAATCAATACTATCCAACAAATCCTGGTTTGTGAATAGCCACCAAACCAGGATTGGACACTACAGTTTGAAGCAAACCTGTTTGAGAAAACTAGTTTGGCATTGTATCCTGACAACAAACCTTGGTTGCAATATGCTTTGTTCTTGAAGGCCACTGTTTGGGATAGCATTTGGGATTCTCGGGGAAGAGAGAAACCACAAACAAAGTGGTTTTCCTGTACTTCTGAAATAAAATCATGGTTTGGAGTCTAAAGTAAGTTTAGTGCAAGCTATGGTTTGGTGTTGCATTTGAACCAATCTGCTAAATCAAATGTGGTGTCAATAGCAAAGGAAAATACATAAATAAGATTTAAAAGATGGTGGAAAGTTGTAATAGAAAATAGGCTGTGTTTGTATGTTTGTATATGTGTTTGTATGTATAGCAAAATATCTATCTAGCTATGTATCATGAATTAAAACTACCTTGTTTCTAGAGGCATCATGGGAACCTTGATATGAATTTGCATCTGAAAATGTTGCGTAATAAATATTCTGCTGCCAGGGAAATTTGTAATAGTAGTTTAGGCTTTTATTTAGGCATTTTTGTTGCTGTTCTCTTTATTTAACTGTAACCATTTTCTTCATTTCTCAGGGAAAATTAGCCCTACATTATTAGATCTGTTTGACAGATAATTATGAAATGCTGCCCTATCTTTTCTGCTGGAAGGTCCAGGTTTCCCCCATAATTACATAATTGATATTTGGGGGTACAAGGCAGCCAGTGCATAGCAGGAGCAGGGACAAAGGAGGAAGGAAGCAAAAACATTTCTTGTGGCGTTCAGTGAGCATGGAACATTTTAGATGGGGACTGGAAATCAAACGTGACCCCTCACATGCAGTCTGCATTGGGAAGTCCAAAAAGGACTCCACTGTTTGTTTTTGTGTGTTTGAACTGGCTCTGTGTCAGTCATTAGATATGTCAAGTGTCATGTGTTTTCTGCAATCCTAATAATGTGAGTGGCTTAATGATAAATTCTGAAATGGATTTGTTCAGTGGCTATACTATAGCAATTATGGTTTCAATCCTATGCACGCTTCCCTGGGAGTATACCCCACTGAATACAGTGGAACTTATGTCTGAGTAAACATGGCTTGTGCTCTTAATTGATTAGGATTTGCACTGTGTTTAAAAATGCTGACTCTGTATTGTGAACATAAACATTTATATCAGCCAAATATATTAATGACAAAGAGTAAAATCACTATCATGCTGTAGGGTACTTTTTGTTTAACATGTCTAAGCATTTACTTTTTCTAAAATACTTCTAGCAATATAAAGGTCTTAATGTTCCAGTTCTTCAGCATCCAGATCTTCTTGACATCTTACTTATTCCTGTTATTGGGCCCAGGTGTGTAGCTTTAAGAATAATAATCTTTTGGAATTTAGCTATATTTTTGTTAACTAATTCTGATTACTTGTAATCTAATCCTGAGAATGAAAATACCTAAGATACAATAGAGCAAATAGGAGTATTGTAAAATATATACTTTTCTAATGGGAGGAGAACTGGTCTTGTGGTTGCAAGCATAACTTGTCCCCTTAGCTAAGCAGGGTCCACCCTGGTTGCATATGAATGGAAGACATGATGTGAGCACTGTAAGATATTCTCCTCAGGGGATGGAGCCGCTCTGTGAAGAGCAGAAGGTTTCAAGTTTCCTCCCTGGCATCTCCAAGATAGGGCTGAGAGAGATTCCTGCCTGCAACCTTGGAGAAGCCGCTGCTAGTCTGTGTAGACCAGGGATTCTCAACCTTGGGTCCCCAGATGTTATTGGGCTTCAACTCCCATAATCCCCAGCTCCAATGGCCTTTGGTTGGGGATTATGGGAGTTGAAGTCCATCAACATCTGGGGACCCAGTGTTGAGAATCCCTGGTGTAGACAATACTGAGCTAAATGGACCAATGGTCTGACTCAGTATATGACAGCTTCCTATGTTTACTAGATGGTTGTCAATCTATGCTGGAATTAAAAAAACAGCATCCCTATAATTAAACATTAGATAGTAATCAGTTTGCTGCAACAAGAGAACATATATGTAAATAATTCGTACTACCAATACCTTTGACATTACTTTAAATATTGATTTTACCTTTTAAAAAGTGGTATTTTATTGTATGAAACCCAGTTTAAGATCTGTAATATATAACATGTAAGTAGTAGAGAAAATGCAAAGCTACAGCAGTTTATCTCTGTTTTTCTGCTTAGTAATGGCTAGAAAGGTGATGCAGCGGAATGAAAGTGGTTAGTGCAGGTAAAAATCATGGCCAATAGCAGCAATTGCTGGAAATGGAGGAGGCTGAGAATTGCTGAAATGGGGTTGAGGGACATCAGGATATATGGTTTGACAGTTGTGAGTCCAGAGATTTTTAGTGCTTGGCCCAGGAAGGTAGTGATTAGCAGACTGCATATCTGTATATATCAAGTTTAGATCTTGGCCTTCTAAATGGTGTTTAATTTTTCACGTATGTTAATGTTTTAAATTACATGATTTCTTTTCCTCTGTAGGAAGGATCTACAAAAGTTGACAAATCAAGTTATTGTTGGTGCACAGTGTGGGAATGCAGTGCTTCGAGGAGCACATGTTTATGCTCCTGGAATTATATCTGCTTCAAAATGTAAGAATATCCTTTATCTTCCTGTATGATTTTAAGAAAAGTACAGCCTCTGTGTGTGTGTGTGTGTGTGTGTGAGTGAGTGAGAGAGAGAGAGAGAGAGAGAGAGAGAGAGAGAGAGAGAGAGAGGTTATTGTGGTGTTTGTGTTAATACTTGAAATGGATTCACGGACTGGATTTTTGTTTTCTGAATCTCAGTGTTTCTCACATTTAAAAGGGGACAAATATTGATTATTCTGCCGCCTTCCATATGCTTATTTAACCATATGCCTCGTGTGTAACTTGATTTGTAATCTTGTGTCTTGGTTCATTTTCTTTCTTGCTCAGCATGCACTCTTTAATTATTCCGCTTTCCTGTTTTACATAGTTGTACTCTGCATTGGCATTATGTTTATGCCATGTTTTGCCATGGATTGTCTGGGTGGCTTGGGGTGATTCATGCTCAGTGTTCTGTGACACAGATTCACTGATACAGGCAAGTTGTTGCTCAAGCTTTGTTTCCTCATCTGTAAAGTGGGATACTGTACATACTGTATTTCCTAGTCTTTTATATACTTGACTTCTATGATTTTGGTTTGCCTTACTCTCCTGAGATATCTGCTCTTCTTTCCTGATTTTTGATTTAGGTGCATTTGTTGTCTGGATTATCTTGTGATCTGTGGGAAGGACCCTGATACCAATTTTTGACAGTAGGGGATTTGTCAGAGCATGTAATAAGCTGTACATCTAGTGAACAGTCACCTGCAGAACTCTTTTTCCTTGTTACTGAGTGGCTAAAACTAGGTCGTATGCTCTGGCACTGTAGAAAAGGGCCCCCAGCTCTGGTTGTGGCTTCTTGCGAACCGTGGTGTGTTCCTTGCTAGAATCAAGCCCAGGTTTTTCTGTAGCTTCTCTAACTTGATTTTGTGGTAGAATCCCTGCTTCTACCTTAAATATACATATTTTTATGGACAGGTTACCCCAGTTTTGGGCTCATGAGGGTGGTAGAGCCTGAGGCTCTAGCTTTAAAAAAAAAAAGGAAAAGCAAAACAAAGTAGCAAATCATGCAAGCCTGATGTCTGCCCAACTCCTACTCTAGGGAATAAAGCCTTTCTAAAAAGGAAGGTCTTCAACCTTTTTCTAAAACAGGAGGGGGGGCCAGCATCGCATGTAGGTCCTTGGGAAGAGGTATGCCACAGCAGGAAGCTACATGGGGAGGAGGAAAGCAGGTAAGGACCTGCTCTCCTCCTTTTAAAAGATCCTACTCACCGCTCCTCCACCCCGCTGTGGTGCCAAACCTGTGCATGAACATTCCATGAACAAACCTTGGTTCGTGCACATTCCTAGTAGTGGGAGCCTTAAGTTTGATGTTAAGAAATTAGATTATCTTGTCATAGGTACTGGAAAGAGAAGCCCCCCCTCCCAAAACAACAACAACAAATCCCCAGAAATATATGCTATATTTCTTTCTTTCTCACATCAGACCCTTCAAGCCTTAATTTAAGTTTTCATTTTTAGCCACTTAGGTATTCACATGTCTTTTGTTGATTAGATATTAAGGGTGGCTTCACACAACTGCTGTCAAGTGTGGTGCCTAACTTTCCCTTCCCAACGTCATATCTTGGTTCCAAGTGGGTGGAGAATGTCATGTGAAAGTCAGTAGAATGCTAGGCAGATGGCTTGGGAACCAGACTTGGCCGAGTTCATGCAGTATTCTTTCCAAGAGCATGCATATGCGTTCCCAAATTTTCCTGTGTTCTGGACCTTGCCAGTGGTCGTGTGAAGCCTCCCTCTGGTATCTCTCTCTCTCACTCACATGCACCAATATATTAGGGATGTGCACAAAACCGGTTTGCCTGGATCGGTTCGAATTCGAACCAGGTTCGAACCAGGAGGGGGTGGTTCGGTTTTGGTTTGTTCGGACATCCCCCTGGTTCGGTTTGAATTCGAACTGGTTCGAACCGGTTCAGACACCCAAAAACTGGTAGGATGGTAGCTGGCACCCAGGGGTACCTGCCACCCAAACCCCAAAGCAATCGGACGCTCGTATGATTTTTTTAATGAGTTTTTGAAAATTATTTCTATTTTTTCTCATAGGATATAATGGGACTCAAACCAGCCCATTATTCCTTATTGTGGAGCACCCATGCGTGCCGACAACCATGCAAACCCCGAAGCAATCAGACACCCCTATGATTTTTTATGAATATTTGAAATATTTTTAATTATTTTTCTCATAGGGTATAATAGGACCCGAACCAGCCCATATCCCCTATTGTGGAGTACCTAGGGGCACAAAAGTGGGGTAGGTGGTAGACAACCAGGGGTGCCTACTATCCACAAAGTTCCAAGGCAATCGGACACTCCTTTAATTATTGGTGAATTTTAAAATTATTTTGGAATTCCTCATAGAGAATAATTAGGATTGCAGCAAATGTATAGCTTCACGTTGGGGAGAAAGGGGTGTCCTAAAGTGGAGTGTGGTAGTTCCCAAGGTGGGCAAAGAAGCTATCAGAATTATTTGAAAGGAATTGGGCAAAAGGCTGATTTTTAAGTGATTTTTGAAGTTTACGCGACTTTAAGGTTTTTCTCCATAAAGAAGCATGGAGGTATCAGCAAATGTATAGCTTCACATCGGGGGGGGGGGTGTCCAAGAGCAGAGTGTGGTGGGTGGTAGTGCCCAAGGGGGGCCAGGTAGCTATCAGAATTATTTGAAAGGAATTGGGCAAAGGGCTGATTTTTAAGTGATTTTTGAAGTTTATGTGTCTTTAAGGTTAGCAATGAGAGTGGATTCATAGTTTGTCATTGAAAATCTTATATGCGACCAAAGAATCTACACTCAGAACATAGGAACATAGGAAACTGCCATATACTGAGTCAGACCATTGGTCTATCTAGCTCAGTATTGTCTTCACAGACTGGCAGCGGCTTCTCCAAGGCTGCAGGCAGGAATCTCTCTCAGCCCTATCTTGGAGAAGCCAGGGAGGGAACTTGAAACCTGCTCTTCCCAGAGCGGCTTCATCCCCTGAGGGGAATATCTTGCAGTGCTCACACATCAAGTCTCCCATTCATATGCAACCAGGGCAGACCCTGCTTAGCTATGGGGACAAGTCATGCTTGCTACCACAAGACCAGCTCTCCTCCCCAAGAGCAGCTCTCCTCCACTTCCGAAAAAAGAAAACCCAGTACCCCATGGGTTAGCAACCCATGGAGGTGGTTGGCAGCCTCGCTCTGGGCCACCCCAGCACCCCACAAGTGCAGTTATGGGGCTGCTGAAACCTCCATTCTTCCCTATGGAGAAAAACCTTAAAGCCACTTGTGGGGTGCTGGGGTGGCCCAGAGTGAGTGGTGGTCTAGTGCAAAGAGGGTGCCAACCACCCCCATGGGTTGCTAACCCATGGGGTACTGGGTTTTGTTGTTTCGGAAGTGTTCTGAGTGTAGATTCTTTGGTAGCATATAAGATTTTCAATGCCCAACTATGAATCCACTCTCATTGCTAACCTTAAAGATACATAAACTTCAAAAATCACTTAAAAATCAGCCCTTTGCCCAATTCCTTTCAAATAATTCTGATAGCTTCCTGGCCCCCACTTGGGCACTACCACCCACCACACTCTGCTCTAGGCCACCCCTTTGCCCCCAACATGAAGCTATACATTTGCTGACACCTCCATGCTTCTTTATGGAGAAAAACCTTAAAGACGCGTAAACTTCAAAAATCACTTAAAATCAGCCCTTTGCCCAATTCCTTTCAAATAATTCTGATAGCTTCCTTGCCCACCCTAGGAACTACCACCCACCACACCCCACTCTACGACACCCCTTTCCCCCCTGACGTGAAGCTATACATTTGCTGCAATTCTAATTATTCCCTGACAAATTCAAAAATACTTTAACAATTCACCAATAATCAGAGGAGTGTCCAATTGCCTTGGAGTTTTGTGGGTGGTAGGCACCCCTGTCTGTCTACCACCCACCCCGCTTTTGTGCCCCTAGGTTCTCCACAATAGGGGATATGGACTGGTTCTGGTCCCATTATACTCTATGAGAAAAATAATTAGAAATATTTCAAATATTCATAAAAAATCGCAGGACTGTCCGATTGCTTCAGGGCTTGGGTGGTTGTTGGCACCCATGGGTGCTCCACAATAAGGTATAATGGCCTGGTTCAAGTCCCATTATACCCTATGAGAAAAAAATAAAAATAATTTTCAAAAATTCATAAAATATCGTACGAGTGTCTGATTGCTTTGGGGTTTGGGTGGCAGGCATCCCTGGGTACCAGCTACCATCCTACCATTTTTGGGGTGTCCGAACTGGTTCGAATCGAACCACCCCCTGGTTCGGTTCGAATTCAAACCTGCCGCTCGAACCTGATGGCTGGTTCAGTTCGAATTCGAACCTTCGAACCACTCTGGTTCGAATTCGAACTGGTTCGCACATCCCTACAATATATGTGTGTGTCAACAGCTGTTAAATGTGCATTTCAAATAGCCAGTATTGAAGTTGTTCTAGAGTTTGTCTTGAACTGAATTGATTCTTGCAAATTCATAGGGCGTGTGTGTGGCACAGCAAAAATCTATAGTGGTTTGATAAGTGTTCTTGTACCAAGTAAAATACAATCAGAAACTAACTTTCTTTCTTTCTTTCTTTCTTTCTTTCTTTCTTTCTTTCTTTCTTTCTTTCTTTCTTTCTTTCTTTCCCTAGTCATGAAATGTGGTGATGTGGTCTCTGTGTACTCTGATATTGAAGGGAAATGTAAAAGAGGAGCCAAAGAATTTCTGGGAACCAAAGTTTTCATTGGAAATGGGATTGCTGAACTGAGCCGCAGTGAACTTTTTAATTCTAATGGCCCACTGAAGTAAGTGAGAAAGAAGGATTGAGGAGCTACACTTTTTGTTTTTGCAAGAAAATAGTTCAAAATTTTAAACTATCTTGTGAAGCTGGTAACGTTTTTGTTTTGTCTTTTCGTGAAAATTCAGAAGATAAATACATATAGCTTAGAGCTATGGGTTCTGAAATACTTTGTCTTGGAGAAGCATTCTTTCCCCAGCCCTACCTGGGGATGCCAGGCAGGGATTTATCATATGTTGTGATGGTAGTACAGAGACATGTGGGAAAGATGCATCATACTTATCCATCCCGCAAAACTTACTGTGTTGTAATCACAGTAATAATATTTCGGGACCCCAGTAATAAAACCTGTTCCCTGTAACGAAGCTACTGCTGGTCTAAGACCATAATAAAGATTGATACTGATTCTGAACAAGGATTCTTAGATGTTGTGTACAACTCCCACAATCCCCAACCAAAGGTGATTGCAGATAAGGCTGTTGGGAATTATAGTCAGCAACAAAATGCCCAGAGATTGAAGTTTGGGGTGGTCTACATATTTGATAAACAAAACAAACATCTGGGAATCCCTGTTACAGGGAACACTGGTCACAACCTTTCCGCCACCCAACATTGTCAAGCCAACTTCGAATGTTGATTATGAATGTCAGAATGATGAGATCTGAGTGTTATAAGGGATGAGAAAGAGAGGCCTGGCTGATATAAAATCATGGTCATGCCATGCTTTCGCAAGCTTTTTGTAAAGATGGATATAGCATTTGAGGGGAATTGATCACTATACATTATAAAATCTTGTATGTTATGTTTCGGAATCAGGACACAGCCTAATATATATGTGGTCAGGAATTGTACTCATTAAAATAATATTGGATATTAAGCAATTTTTTTTAAAACTTGAAACATCCTTTCATTTCCATATAGATTAAAGAATACAGCAGGAATATTGTAACCCTGCTTGATGATCAAAGTGAATTATATGAGTGCAGTGGTTCACTCTGTTCCTATTTTTGTCCTGTTCTAGTTCTCATTAGCCTCATGAGATATTATCTGTTTTACCTAAGAGGCAGTATACATTTTCGCTGACTGCAGGCCTTTATCACTTACATTTTCAGGATTACTTGTAACATTTCCCCTTTTTTTCATTCATTTGCCTTAACGTAGGAAAGACTGAAAAAAGACTTTCTTTTGGTTGCCTTTAAATAATCGTAAAGAGGCTTTTTGGTAATCAATTGTACACTATTTCTCCAGTGTTTCTTTCCCTATAACTCAGTAGTATACAACTTCCTCTGAGGGCCACTTTTAAAAGAGAACAGTATCACAACATTAACTGAGCAAAAGCATTTTGCTGCAGTTCTGATTCAGTATTTTCTTTTTAACCCAGTCTTTCTGTGCTCTTATAGCTTGCCTATTGTGGCACTAAGAAAGGTCTCTCTTTGCTAATCCTGCCTCATTTTCTCTTTCTCCACTCCATAGTGTTCTCTTCTTCTTTGCGCTGCTGCCTCTCACTTACCTCCTGTTTCTCTCTGCAGCCTCACATCTCCCTCTCTGTTGCCTGCTATTTCTCTACATTCCAGTTTGTTTTTTCTCTGCTTTCCCTGGTGTACCCTCTTTTTCTTCTCTGCGTTGTCATAGGTCTCTTAGCACCCCTACATGTTACACTGTATTCTTTTCCCATCTCCCTCCCTTTCTTCCCTCTCAGTTCCCCATCTGTCTTTTCTTTACCTCTTTACAATGTAAGGGTGTTTCCATCCTTCTTCTGATCTCTGCTTCTGCTCACTGAGTGTGGGGGCAACAACACAAGTACAGGGCTTTCAGTCTCCCAGCAATAATAATAATAATAATTGTTGTTGTTGTTATTACATTTATATCCCGGTCTTCTCCAAGGAGCCCAGAGTGGTGTACTACATAAGTTTCTCCTCACAACAACCCTGTGAAATAGGTTAGGCAGAGAGAGAAGTGACTGGCCCAGAGTCACCAAGCAAGTATCATGGCTGAATGGGGATTTGAACTCGGGTCTCCCCGGTCCTAGTCCAGCACTCCAACCACTACACCGCGCTTTCCACACAGTGAAAGCATTTCATATGCAAGCAGGCTGTGCAGCATGGCTGGCTGGTTGCAAGACTGGATAACTGGTTCCAGCTCCACCACACGTCTCTGAATCCAGGGAAAGGAGTAATGCAGACATAGTGACATAGCTCCATCACTACTTTAGATGGACTTTGGACAGTTCTTAAGCCCACTTCGTACGTTATACTTCTGGGGTGTGGCAGATGTGAATCTTTTTACTGCAAAGCGGGAAGAGAAGCCCATGGTACAGCTGATAGCTCTACCAGCACTTCACTTCTGGGGAACTGGGGCAAAGCTGGTGTGGTTAGGAGATGCAGGTAGGTTCAAATGTCACACAGAGCCAAGACTGAACCGTGGCCTCAGGAGTGTGTGCACTGCTTTGCATACTAAACTCAGAAGTATTGCTCAGACATCACAAGCAAACCTGGCTGGTTTCTTATCACAAGTGGAAGTTGAATTCTTCCAGGCTTGTGTGTGAAGAGCTGGTGGAAGAGTGCACACTCTCAAGGCTAAAAGGCTGTACATGAAGTTAACGTTTAATCTGGGTTCTTCTCTCTGGACACCTGTATGGGCTTCTCCCACTTGGCATGGGAATTTTTATGCTTTCTAGGTGACTTAGGAAGTTGGTTGCAGGATGTAAGGATGGGAGAGATTGCCACAGAAAGGCAGGAAAGGTCCATAAATGGTAGATACCTGGAATTTCCCTGGAAAACTACAAATAGTCTAAGAGGAGTCTGCAGTTCTATGGGTTTTATATTGTGCAAAGTGCTATGAAGTAGGTGATTTTAATGTATAGAATACAGTATTATTCATTAATAAAACAGAAACCAGGGTTTTATAACCTTTATAAGAACCTTTCCTAGGTTTTTCAGAATTATGTGCATTTGTGTAGCATTTTACACTGTCAAAATTCCACAGTCCACATGAAATCATTGCAAGACAGGCAACTAAGCATTAAACCCAATTTAGAGAGGAAAAAATTAATTCATTCGGTAATATTAATACAGAAAATTATTTATTGATTTATTTTGAATTAACCCAAACCTGAACAAGCGCTTATGTATTTATTACATTTTTATTGCCCTTCTTCCAAAGGAATTCAGGGAGGCGTACATGTTCTCCTTCATTTTGTCCTCACAATGACTCTGTAAAGTGGATTAGACTGAGAGACAGTGAGTGACTCAAGTTTACCCAGTGAGTTTCATGGCTGAGTGGGGATTTGAACCTGGTTCTCCAAAGTCCTAGTCTGACACTTTAACCACTACACTACACACTGAAGCATATGCTGAGTTTGCAGTATATATGGATGCAACTTACAGAATTCTGCTCCTAGTTTTGTTTCTGAAAGCTGAATCAAAAATAATTGAATTGCTGGCACATTTGGTGTGGCCGTCCCATCAAAGCTTCTTATTGTTTCTTTAAACATTGTTATAATGAGGAAATATTACAATATAAAAATGTAGGCAAGCAGTTGTTTCCTCCCAGTGTGTTTCTTGTCTTTCAGAGGGATGGGAATAAAAATGACAGAGCCAATCTACTTGAGTCCTTCATTTGACAACATGCTATCTAGTTATGTATTTTTACAGGCAAGTTATATAAAATATTATTTTAGTTTGGGAAGGGGTTCTGACCAACCTTAGTGCTAAATTGGATATCTGCTCCCCTTAAATCCAGTATATACTCTTCTGGGCTATCTGAAGAAAGAACTGTGTGATACTCTGTATAAACTCTCAAGTTGTGCTGTTTCTGAAATCTGTCTGACCTGGAAGAAAGTGTAATGAAGAAGGGATACGTACTGCATTTTAAAAGTGGTGTTAAAACAGTGTAGGTAGTTTCCAGCTTTGGCAGAATTGCTTTCTATTACAAGAATCGAGCACCTTATTTTGCAATTGCAGATTTAGTGATATTTCAGAATTACAGTAAGTATACATATTCTTTAAATACTTCAGTCAGTCTGGTTGATTATAAGCAGGGATGTACTCGAAGCATTTCGGCACCTCTGTTTCAAGGCACCGAAATGTTTCGAGCTGTCCCAGCTGAATCATTTTGATGGGCAGGGTGGAGTGAGCAGCCACTTTAAAAGGAGGAAGACAAGTCTTACCTGCCCCTCCTTTGCTCTTCTGCCACCCGCCACCCCCCACCCCCACACACAAGTGGCACTGTTTGTATTTAGCAGCCAGGCTCTCTGTTTGCCCAGCTGCATCTTGCTGGGAACAGAAAGTTCCCTGTTCCCAGCAGCCTTTGGGCAGTGTGCAGGAAGGAAATGGCATCTGAGCATGTGTGGATGCCATCTTGAGTGTTCAGCACTGAACACTCAAGATGGCATCTGCACATGCTCAGATGCCATTTCCTTCCTGACACTGCCCAAAAAAGGCTGCTGGGAACAGGGACCTTTCTGTTCCCAGCAAGATGCAGCTGGGCAAACAGAGAGCCTGGCTGCTAAATACAAACAGTGCCACTTGAGGGCAATGAGGGGTTGCAGAGGAGCAAGGGAGGGGCAGGTAAGACCCACCTTCCTCCTTTTAAAGTGGCCGCTCCCCCCCCCCCCGCCGATGTTTACGAAACACACATCCCCAATTATAAGGTATTAACTTCGAAGGAATGCTTTTTCTGTCAAAATAGGTTTTCATTCCTGGTGTTTATAGTTACCTCTGGTCAACTAACTGCTGTGGATCTTGTGATCTTTGTGTACAAAGTTAAAAATTACTAGGCTTGAAAACTGGAAAAAAAAGATACCTCTTGTATGTGCATGTGTCTTTCTCTTGTGCACATGCATGTGTGCACACAGACAGATGTGAGCAAGCAAGCTTAGGCTCTTAGTGGAAACAATCAATAGTAGATAGTATTTTATAAGATATTCCTGTGTTTGTCATCCCTGAACTAAAACTATGTTCTTACAGCTGTCATTCCTTCCTCTGCTAGAACTTGCCTTCTTCAGTTGTGAGCTATGTTTTAAATCCGCAGCCAGGACAGAGGGTTTTGGACATGTGTGCCGCTCCTGGAGGGAAAACAACCCATCTTGCAACATTAATGCATGATGCGGTAAGTGAAGTCACTGAGCATTTTCTGTCTCAGTGAGGAAAGTTTGACCTGTGTTTCATTAGCATGGTTTGTTTCACTCATCTGCTGAGACGCACAGATAACTCAAAGTAGCACACCATTAATATTTGAATATGCTGTTTATTTACTGACTGACTGTGCAGGCAAACACAGATCTTTCAGGGTTACCAATCGCAAACGTATTTGGAACAAATAGCTCTGATTTCATTGGATAAATGTGATAGACCTTTTTTTTTTTTAAAGGACCACATAGGTATAACATGCTTGTAAGGAAGACTATAATAAAACTACTCAAGGTTATCTTTAGTGCTAAAGCCATATTTTATTCAATTAAACATCAATACTTTTCACTGTGTAAAAACTATGCAATTCAAATAAAAGTAATTGGACTGTCTCTGTGGCTTGTGGCCCACCATCTTCAGTGAAGTAAAATAGTAATGGTTTAATCACAAGTGCTTTGGAGTCTACATTGTTCTATGCATTCTGCTATTAGACTACATTACTGAGAATGAGTAACCCAATGGATTGTGTGTTTCCTGGCAGGATCCCCATTCAAAGATTAGAGCTGTTGTGAATAGCCTTCCCAGCTTGGGGCATGCACTCTCTCTTTCCTTCTCTGTCTTTCTCACTCCCTGCCCCGCTTTAGTTCCTGATCTTGCTTCTTACAGTTGATCATCCCAGACTCCACCTTGACTCTGTGGTTCGAGATTGAGAACTTTTCCAGAAGAGCAAATAGTTTCTCTGAACAGAAAACCTATGCTAGCCAGCATCTGCTGTTAGAAGAGGGCTCTTGCTCATTACTTCTACTTAGAGATTACATAGATCTAAAAAGACTCTGGAAGCAGGCACATTTTTAAGGTCATTTCCTGTTTAATGCTAGGTGTGTGGCATATTTTCTCCAGGAGCCATTAACTTGCCACTTTCAGCCATTTAGAATATATTTTGTAGATCCTGGATTGAAAAGCTGAGATTGGCCTGCAGAGAGGAAGTTCGTGTACTACTTGTTGAGTGGCTCTCGGTTATTACCTTGCTTTAGCAATTATCTGACAAAGGCCAATATTTCTTGTGCCACTCTTCCCCCTTCCTTGTCCTGCAAATCAAACTGAATGTTCTCAGATTTCAGAGATCCCATTTGCCGAGACATATGGGGTGTCCTTTCAGTGACTGACATCCGATCTGTCTAAGTGCTTGCAGAAGGATGTTGCCCTAGTATAAAACTGTTGTGTTGTGCTAGCTACTCATGCTAAGTCTGAAGCTTGCATTCAAGACTAATGTTGTGCTACCAAAAGTGTGCATGTGCAATTGTCCAACCTGTGTTATGCCATCTTTGTTTCAAAGGAAACTTATGTGCAAGAGCGCTATAGCACAATGCTGTAAATCCCCATTTTTAGTTCCACTATGCGATCTTCTTGCATAGTGCACTTTGTAACATGTAACAAGCATAGTGCAACTTTGCTTGTTATACAAGCTCTTCATTAAGATGTCAGCAAGTGACCATAACACTTCGTTGCCACAAGAAGGTTAAAGAAGTTAGTATCATTGTCACATTAAATTGAGAACTTCAAGAGCAATTTGAATCCAGTCCTGCTTTTGATGTTCCTGGTGTCATTACTGTCAGAGTTTGTTGGGGCTTGAGGCTGAGATTCTGCTTATCACTGCCCCTTGTGGTGATTTGATGCACTGAAGGAGTTTTTGAATCTCCATGTCTTGGGTTGGCCCTGATCTGTGTGAGGACCTTCATTGACTTTTCTTACAACAGAGAGAGTATAAGAGGCTCCCTGTTTGGATCAGCAGGCCTTGCCTCACTATCAACCTCTCCTTGATCCTGATGTATTGTGCACTTCTTGACTATTTGGCTCCTGAGCCTAGGCTTTATTCCTGACCTTTGGCTTATTGCTTAACCCTGGTTCTAGTCCTTATTTTTGCTTAATCTTGGCTCCATTCCTGACCTCTGCTTTCTATGATCCTGGTCAGTCTAGTCTGTGACCCTGACTCTCTTCTTATGTCCTGCCCTTGCTTCCATCCTTAGAAGATTTTGCCTGCAGGAGGTCCCAGTTTCAATCTCCAGTATCTTTAGTTAAAAAGATCCCAGATAGCAGGGCTGGAAAGACTTCTGGCCTAAGACCTTAGGAGAGGTAATACAGTTTGGAGTAAAGCAATTGCCTCCAAATATTGCAGTCCTGGAACTCATCTTTAAAAGCAACTTGCAACTATGTTTAAAACTTTTTTTATTGCATATTATTGTTTTTCTCCTTCTCCTGCTCTTCTTTTGCATCTTCCTCCTCTTAAAATGATCACAAACAAAATAAGGAAATTATGTCACTGCTTCAAACTCCCCTTTAGGTCACCATTGGAGACCAATAGCTTAGACAATACTGTGCTAGATGGATCAGTGATCTGACAGTATAAGTTAAGTTCATATGTTCATAGACAGTCCTCAGAAGAGAGGGAAATTGTATGCAACATGTCAGTGGTAGGCTACCTTGGACACTCCAGCTATATACTATAACAACTTATAGTTGTTAAACTATAATTCCTATAATCTGCAGCCACAATTTATTGTGGCATTTCAACCTGCAAAACTCTGTTTAAGTGAGTTCATATATATGAGACAAAAGTACCCATTTTAGCAATCTGAGACAGTCTAACATGCATCTAGCTAAACTGTCTTTTCAACTGAAAAGGGATTGTACATAAAATGTCAGGTGAGTTTCAGAGATCCAGTGGGCTGTAGCACAATATGCTTTCAGTTGTGGTCTGTGCATTAGCAGAGAGACTTTGTTGTGACCAGCCATGTGTATACAGAAGAGTCATGCAATTTGTGATATGTGACAGCCTCCTTGACATAATCATATTATGCTTACTGAAGTGTTCAGCTTTCAATATGGGGAAATTGCCAGCAAATATAAGTCATTCATGAGGTAAAGCCATGACATTTACAAGAAACCACCATTTCTTTAACAGTAAAATGTTTGTCCAGGGTAATATGTGTGCCATTGTTTATTTGTCAACAATATTTACCATCCATTTGCTTATTTTATTGGACGTGTTTCTGCTAAGTTAGCACAACATCATGTCTGTAAACATTCATATTAATAGTTTATGCCTTAAAAGATAATTTGTAACATTAGATAACTTGTGAGTTTCATCCCTTTCAAGCCTATAATTGTTATATAGAAACTGTGTGTGTGCGTGCGTGCATGCATTCATTCTCATGTGCGCGCTCTCTCTCTCTCTCTCTCTCTCACACACACACACACACACACACACACACACACACACACACACACACTCTCTCTCTCTCTCTCTCTCTCTCTCTCTCTCTGTACAATAATTATGGAATTAGAAAGGACTGAAAGCCTGGCTACATTTTACAAGAATCTCATTGAATATGCCTTTACTACATAAAGACATGAGTCACCTAATGGTGCAGCAGGGAAGTGACTTGACCAGCAAGCCAGAGGTTGCCAGTTCGAATCCCCACTGGTATGTTTCCCAGACTATGGGAAACACCTATATCGGGCGGCAGCGATATAGGAAGATGCTGAAAGACATCATTTCATACTGTGTGGGAGGAGGCAATGGTAACCCACTCCTATATTCAGGGCTCTGTGGTTGCCAAGCGTTGACCTCGACTTGACGGCACACTTTACCTTTACATAAAGAAATGTCTTCTCTGCCATATAAGGAATGCTGGATTGAATTGTAACATGCTATAAATCAGGGCATTGTTTAAAGAATGCAGAGTAGCCTAGTGAAACTGGTGATGTGGCGAAACAGATGTGTACAGCCTCTTCAAGCAGCCCTCAGTTAAGAAAAAGCCTTGTCAAAACTTTTGCAAGTATTTATTTACTTATTTATCATATTTCTGTACTGCCTGACATGTACATCCATAGGCAGTGTACATAAGTTAAAATACAACAAATATAAAAACAGGATAAAATGATTAAAACAATTTAATGATAAAACCAATTAAAAGTCTGAGAAAACAGGTATGTAATGGATTTTTTAAAAACAGCCAAAGATGGAGAAACTCTGCTTTTAACAGAGAGTGCATTCCAGAGCCCTGGAACAGCCACAGAGAAGGCCAGGTCCTGAGTAGCCACCAAACAAGCCGGGTCTGGTTACAGCTAATGATAGCCTTAACCGAACCTCCCAAGATTATCTTAATAGGTGGGAGGGTTTATGACAAAGGAGGCACTCTCTTAAATATCCTGGAACCAAGCTGTTAAGGGCTTTATAGGTAATAACCAGCACTTTGTATTTCACTTGGAAACATATCGCCAGCCAGTGCAGTTATTTTTAGATTGATGTTATATAATCTCTTTGGGTTATCCCGGAGACCATTCTGGCTGCTGCATTCTGCACCAATGTCGTTTCCGGGCGACATACACATGCAGCCCTGCATAGAGTGCATTACAGTAGTCAAGCCTGGAGATTACCAGCATATGTACTACTGCAAATTTCTTCCAGAAATGGGCGTAGCTAACATATCAGCTGAAGATGATAAAAAGTGCCCCAGCCGTTCTGAACCTGAGAGACCAGGGAGAGTTTTGGATCCTGGAGCACTCCCAAGCTATGTACCTGTTCTTTCTGGGGGAGTGTAACCCCATCCAGAACAGGCAGATCTAAACCTTATCTCGGGTTCTGACCCCCCAGAGTCAGTACCTCCATCTTATTTGGATTCCATTTGTTATCCCTCATCCAGCCCATTACCACCTCTGGGCAGCATTTAGGGAGGTTATGCCATTACCTGATGGATTTGATATGGAGAAATAGATTTGGGTGTCGTCAGCATATTGATATTACCCTGCACCAAATCTTCTGATGATCTCTCCCAGAAGTCTCATGTAGATGTTAAAAAGCATTGGAGAAAATATGGAGCCTTGTGGAACTCCATGCCTTTAGTTCTCGCTTTGCAAGCAATAGTCTCCAAGCAACACCACCTGTATTCTGCCAGAAAGTTAGGAATGGAACCACTGTAAAACAGTGCCACCCAATCCCAGCTTCCTCAGGTTTACCGGATAGGATACCATGGTCGATGGTATTGAAAGCCGCCAAGAGATCCCAAAGGATCAGTGGAGTCACACTCCGCCTGTCAGTACCCAATTGGAGATAGTCCCTCAGGCTGACAAAAGCAGTCTCAACCCCATAGCTTGTCCAAAATCCAGTTTAAAATGGGTCTAGATAATCTGTTTCCTTCAAGACTGCCTGGACCTGAGAGGCCACTATTCTCTCAATCACCTTGCCCAACCATGGAAGATTGGAGGCAGTTCTATAACTGGCTAAAGCTGAGGGATCTAGTGCAGGTTTCTTCAAGAAAGGTCTAATAAATAGTCTCCTTAAGGCAAGAAGCCATCCTGCCCTCCTAGACCCTCTCTGATAGTATTGTTGGCAGATGAAATGAGCCAAGTTGGGCAATGGTCAAGAGAACAGGTGGTAGGTACAAAAGCAATTTGTCCACATCTTCAGGAGTCACAATCTGAAAGCAATCCAATCTGATCCCATAACAGGAATTGTGGGACAATAAATATGGAATCCAGTTTGGCCTGAATACAAAATATTTTATGCACAAAAAAGTCATTAAAAACATGACAGCCAGTGATCAAAGGTTCCAGATTCGAGTTCAAGGGGGAAGGGAAATGTACTAGTCTTTTCACAACCCTAGACAACTTTGCTGGATGTTAACTTATGGAAGCAATGCAGACAGAAAAGAACCACTTCTGTGGCACCTGCATTGCCAAAGCATAGATCTTCAAATATGCTATGTATTGTAATCTATCAGATTTGTGTTGAGTCTTCCTCCATTTGTGCTCTAGTCATCTGCCTTGCCACTTCAGCTCCCGTGGTTCTTCCGAATACCACGGTACTAATTTTTGAAGCCAGTCGGAGAGGACGCTTAGGGGTGATTGTGTCAACTGCTCTAGTGGGTCCATTATTCCATATTTGCACCAGAGCATCGACAGTATAATTGGCAGAGCCAACTCAAACACTTTCAAGGCTTCTTGGAATCTTTTTATATCCGATAACCTTCTTGGGCAGACCATCCTAATAGGTCCTTCACCCTTGCAGATGTGGGTTGTGGCTGCAAATCCTACCTTAGTCAGATGGTGGTTCCCCATGACAATGGGGAAATAACAGGAGTCCACACCCACGGAACACCAGACTGATCAGAGCAAAAGACCAAATTGAGTGTGTGACAAGAAGCATGAATTGGTCCCAAGACCACTTGAGATAGGCCCATAGTTGTAACGGCCACTATGAAGCCCTGAGTAGGGGTATGTGTGGACCGCTTCCCACACATTTGGACCAACCCACCAGTTTGGTTGAACCGACCAGCCCAGCCGCTTGGTTTGACGGAGCCAGCTCAAACTGTTTCAAATGGCTATGTATGTAAAGTTGGGATAAAGCTTAGGTTGGCTGGTGTGGGCAGGCGGCACTGGGGCTGGCAAGAGGCACCTTTAAAAGTAAATGAGAAGGTGCTGCTAGTGCTTACCAGCGCGGTGCTGCTCCTGGAAGCTGCAGCGGTGCCCCCCAAACTGCAGCAGTGGGGCTCCCAACATTCACTCACCTGGCCTCTGCACATGGGCCAATTCAGTTTGATCTCTGACGGGCCTGCCTTTCTTGAAGGTTGGTCCAGTTTGTGATTGGCCCATCAAACCATCCAAGGGAGGTAACAAGGAGCTGTAACGCTATTCCATCTGCCTTGCAGGGACTTACCAACTGGTCCCTCTGCCTCCTGTGGAGTTTCCAGCCAAGATGGGGAGCAGCCTGCTTGTCTGCTGCCAAGTTTTAGCTGGCTGGTTGCCAGCCCCCAGACTGTTGAAGAGAACCACTTGTAGCTTGTTCTGGGAGCTGCTTGTGAGAGGTGTGGCTTTCGGGGCTTGCTGGCTTAAAAGCAAGGAGGCTCACCAAAGGCATAGCTGTTGGGCTGCCTGTAGGCGGCCGGCCATTGGGACTGGGCCTTCGAGAGTGGGACTGAGGGCTGGGGGGGGGGGTTGGGTTGTGCCAGGCCTTCTGCAGGTATGTGTTTGGGCTCTCTTGAGTGGGGTGGTGCTGGAAGTGCACCCAGTGGTTCTGGGGCAGCTATTACTATTGTGGTGGGGAATAGAAGAATTGGCGCTGGCAGAGCAGCTGGCCGTAACAGGGGAAGGGAAATCAGTAGTTTAATAACTGTTTCCACTTCCAACTGCTCTGTCAACTCTCAGGCCTCGTGGAGCAGCTCCAACAACCCATAGAGCCTGACCTTGCTCCTCTGTAATGCCAGGTCAGTTCAGAATAAGACCAAAATTGTCCACGATTTGATCGTGGATGAGGGAGCTGACCTGGCATGTATAACAGACCTGGTTGTGGGAGGCGAGTGGTCCTGTGTGGGCTCAGCTTCTCCCACCAGGTTACTCTGTCGCGGAGCAGGCTAGGGGATGTGGGCTGAGGAGTGGAGTGGCTGTGGTCTATAAGAATACCATTTCCCTTGCCAGGGCCCCTGTGAGACAGTTGACTTATACTGAGTGCATATTTTTGTGGCTGGGAACTAGGGATAGATTGGGGATTCTGCTAGTGTACCGTCCACCCTGTTGTCCAACTGACTCCCTAACTGAGTTGATGGAGCTGGTCGCGGAGTTGGTGTTGGAGTCTCCTAGACTTTTAGTGCTGGGGGACTTCAATATCCACTTCGGGGCTGGCTTGTCTGGTGCAGCTCAGGAGTTCATAGCAGCCATGACAACTATCGGCCTATCCCAATTAGTTTCTGAACCAACTCATGTTGCTGGCCACGCACTCGATTTGGTCTTCTGTTCGGATCGGGGGGTGTTCTGTGGGTGCGGGATCCAGTGGTTTCCACATTGTCATGGATGGACCACTACCTGGTTAAGGTTGGTCTCACAGCTGCAATCCACCCCTGCAGGGGTTGTGGACCTATTAGGATAGTCTGTCTGAAAAGGCTGCTGGACCCAGTGGGATTTCAAAAGGCCTTGGAGGATTTTGATGTTGATACAGCTGGTGATTCTGTCGGTGCCCTGGTGGGAACCTGGAACAGGGAACTCATCAGGGCAGTAGACATGATTGCTCCTAAGCATCCCTTCCAACCTGCTTCAAAAATGGCTGCTTGGTATACTGTTGCCGGGGCTAAAGCGGTTGCGTAGGCGACTAGAGTGCAAGTGGAGGAGAACTCGGTTTGAATCTGACAGGATATAGCATGTGACCCATTTGAAGACTTATGCAGTGGTGGTGCATGCAGCAAAAAAGAATTTTTGGTCTGTGCGCATTGCGGCTGCAGGTTCATGCTCAGCAGAGCTATCCCGGGTTGTGAGGAGTTTGATTTCTGCTCCTTTTACCTCAAATCAGTTCCCGGAGTTGTTCTGCTTTTAATGGGTTTTTTGCGAACAAGATTTCCTGTATTTGGGCCGACTTGGACTCCACTATTTTTGCAGAGTCTATGGAGGAGGTGTCCAGCGATCCCTCTTGCAGTATTAGATTGGATCAGTTTCAATCTGTGACTCCTGAGGATGTGGACAAGCTGCTTGGGGTGGTGCTGCCTACCACCTGTTCTCTGGATCCTTGCCAGACTTGGCTGCTTCTATCTGCAGGGAGATTGTTGGAGATGGCATAGTTAATATCATAAATGTATCGCTGAGGGAGGGTAGGGTGCCCCCCTGTCTGAAGGAGGCATTGGTTAGACCACTCCTAAATAAGCCTTCTCTGGATCCCTTAGCGATGGACAGTTACAGGCCACAGGCCAATCTCCAATCTCCCTTGGTTGGGCAAGGTGATTGAGAGGGTGATGGCTGCCCAGCTCCAGGCAGTCTTGGAGGAAACTGATTATCTAGACCCATTTCAAACTGGCTTTAAAGCGGGCTATGGGGTTGAGACAGCCTTGGTTGGCCTGATGGATGACCTTTATCAGGGAATCAATAGAGGAAGTGTGACTCTGCTGGTTCTTTTGGATCTCTCGGCGGCATTTGATGCCATCGACCATGGTATCCTTCTGGATTGCCTGGGGGTGTTGGGGATAGGGGGCACTGCTTTGCAGTGGTTCTGCTCCTATCTCTTGGGTCAATTCTAGATGGTGGAGCTTGGTGACAGTTGCTCCTCAAAATGGGAGCTGTTATATGGAGTCTCCTAGGGCTCCATTCTGTCACCAATGCTTTTTAATATCTACATGAAACCGCTGGGTGAGGTCATCAGGAGATTTGGTGCTGGGTGTTATCAGTATGCTGATGACACCCATATCTACTACTACTTTTCATCTTCAGGAAATGACATTCATTCTCTAAATGCCTGCCTATAGGCCGTAATGGATGAGGGATAACAAATTGAAGCTGAATCCAAGCAAGAAGGAGGTGCTCATTGTGAGGGCTCAGAATCTGAGGGGTGAGTTAGATCTTCCTGTGCTGGATGGGGTTACACTCCCCCAGAAGGAGCAGGTGCACAGCTTGGAAGTATTCCTGGACCCAGGTTTCAGCCTGGTATCTCAGGTGGAGACCATGACCAGGAGTGCTTTCTATCAGCTTCGGCTGATTCGACAGCTGCGCGCATTCCTTGAAGAGGATGATCTCAAAACAGTGGTGCATCAGCTGGTAACCTCCTGGCTTGACTATTGCAATGCGCTCTACGTGGGGTTGCCTTTGTACATAGTCTGGAAACTTCAGTTAGTTCAGAATGCGGCAGCCAGATTGGTCTCTCGGGTAACCCGGAGAGACCATATTATGTCTGTTTTGAAACTGTTACACTGGCTGCCGATATGTTTCCGGACAAAATACAAAGTGCTGGTCATTACCTTTAAAGCCCCGAATGGCTTAGGTCTGAGTTATCTTAGAGAGCACCTTCTTCTGCATGATCCCAGGTCATCTGAGGAGGTCCGTCTCCAGTTGCCACCGGTTCGTCTGGTGGCGACTCAGAGGCAGGCCTTCTCTGTAGCTGCTCCTGGGCTGTGGAATGCACTCGCGGCAGAAATCCGCGACTTGATCATTACTGTCCTTCAAGAGAGCCTTTAAAACCTATCTGTTTGGTCTGGCCTTCCAGGGCTTTTAAATGATTGACAAACTATTTTAAATTAAGTTGCTGCCCTGATTTTCCAGGTGTTTGAATAGTTTAATGGTTTTATTCTGTTTTTACAGTTTGATTTTAACTGTTAACTTGTTTTAATTGTTTTTACCGTGCTGTAAACTGCCCTGAGCCATTTTGGAAGGGCGGTATAGAAATCATATAAATAAATAAATAAAATAAACGGTCCCGGTTCATGGCAGACTGGTTCACTATCGAACCATTCATGCACACCCCCACTCCTGAGCTGCTCCGAGCAACCTGGTCCCAAAGGGAACATTGAAGTCCCCCACTACCCAGTCTGGGTGACTCCAGCACCAGCTGTGCAACCAGGTCCATCTGCTCAGTTAGGGACTCTGCAGGGCAGTGGGGTGATCAGTACACCAACAAAAGTCCCAGTCTATCCTTAGCCCCTAGGCTTAGGTGCACACATTCCATATAGGTCAATTCCCTGACAGGGATCCTGATAAGTGTGATGTTATTCTTGTAGACCACAGCCACACCACCTCCCCGCCCACATCCTCTCACCTGCTCCACCACAGAGTATCCCATTGGGAGAAGTTGGGCTCAGACCAGACCACTAGCCTCACCCAACAAGGTCTCTGTAATGCGTGCCAGGTCAGCTCCTTCATCCACAATCAGGTCATGAATGATCTCAGTTTTATTTTGGACTGACCTGGCATTACAGAGTAGCAAGGTGAAGTTCTGTGGGTGCCTGGCACTGTTCCCCAAGGCCAAAGAGCTGTCAGGCCAGCTGGAAGGAGAAATGGCTATTAAGTCTCTAATTTCTCTTACCCTGTAGTGGCCTGCTGACCTTCCTTTTCAGTAAGGCCTGCCCAGTAGCAGGACAGACAGCAATGGCACTTTCTTTCTCAGCTACAGCAGACCATAGTGCAATCACAATAGGATTGGCAGAATAAGTTGAATCTTATATATGGGTAGGATGGCAGGCGCATGGCTGGCTCCTTGTCTCCTAGTAATTGCTGGCACTTCTTTAAGGAAGTCCGGTTCATGGCTTCAGATCCATGAGTCCAACCACTTTGTTTAAAGTGTCTGGAAAGAGCTAAGAACATACCAGATAGCTTCCCTTTCAGCTCCAGAGTTTGGTGGATTGTTTATTATTTGAAATCACATGTGTAATTTTTTTGGTGCACTCTAAAGAATCTATTACCAGAAATTTTCAGCAAGAGATCATCTGTGTTTATCATTCATACCTTTTGATTTTCAGGGGGAAGTGATAGCCATGGACAAGATAGCCGAAAAAGTGAAAAAGATTAAGCAAAATGCTACATTACTAAAACTGAATAGTATTAAGGCGTTTTGTTACGATGGTACTAAAGCACTTGCTGTTGGCAAGAAAGAAGATGGACAAGGTAACACAAATTGGATTGGTGTGTTTTTGTGATTGTTTATTGGAAGGGAATGGAGATTGGGCATGCTAGTTAGACATGACTAAGCACCATTGGAATCAATCAAGTTAGTCCTGACTAGACTCATTAATTTCAGTCATGAGTATTTTGGCCTGCATGCTGTCCCATAATTTTTGTTGCATTTAATAAACTACTTGATGGCCAGTTTCCCCTACCACTGGGTTGCAAAGAGGTATATGAGATTTAAAAAATCAAAAACACCACATATAACAATTACAATTTAAAAAATAACTTTTTTTGGACAGCCAACTAAAACAAAAGCAGCAGCATATAACAAAGGCTTTCAACTAAAGTGAATTATGCTACTTTGGCATGAGCAGTTTGAGGATTCAGATCTTTATTTATTTATTTATTTACTTGATTTTTATACTGTCTTTCCAAAAATAGCTCAGGGCGGTTTACAATTAAAACAAGCCATTAGAACAGTAAAGACCTAAAACAAAAATTTAAAACAATATAACAACAATTAACAATTTTAAAACATTTTAAAACAACAATTAAACAATCACAATAATTAAAAACAAAAAGCTTTGTTAAAGCTGTTAACTCTTCAGTTTTGTCCAGATTCCTAAAGTGCTGAAAAATACTTGAGAAACTTAGTACTATACATACTCTTTTAGTTCCTGCTCTCTTAGATCAGTGGTTCCTAACCTGGGTTCCTCCAGAAGTTCCCCTATCCTCCAGATGGGTCCCTCCACAATCGGTAAATTGTGGCTGGGGATGCTGGGAGTTCTAGTTGAGCAACATCTGGAGGAACCCAGGTTGAGAACCACTGTATTAGATTAGTTAGATTAGATTAGTTCTTCAATAATAGAAGATTCTCTTTAAACTGTTCTGAATTTTTAAAAATATTGTTTTAGGCTGATTGTTTTAAATGGTAGTTTTTTTGTTTTTTGTTTTGTTTTTGTACACTACCCAGAGCCTTTGGGTGGATAGGGCAGTATAGAAATGAAATAAATAAATAATAGGCATTCAAAATGTCTTTGTCTCGCAGGACAATCCCATAGAAAGGTTATCCCCACTATGTTCAATGGGGATTAGCCCCAGGTAGGTAGGCACAAGATTCAGACCTTATACTCCCCACCTCACCCATCTCTTTAATAAGCAGATGCATTTTGCAAAGCAATTTTTCACTGCTTTTCTTTAGAATTATACTGGCACAATCGTGCCAATATAGTTAAGGTGGAGAGTAGTTTCAGCATTCCATCATTATAAGCCCTGAACATTCTATTGCTTATAAAATAGAAACCACTGGTCTAATTTGCCTGCCCATTAGCACACATCAGCTAGATGACAAGAGTTACCACTCGTGCAGATTTGGTGCAGATCCATTGAAAAATGGCTTTGAGCGGTTTAAACTTTTAAAATTATTGAACAGAAGGTTGCAGTGCTGGTGACCTAGTTTCGGACTGAAGAATATAGGCACAATTTGGTAGGTGGCTGAACTAGGTTTGCTTGCACAGCAAGCCTGTTTGACTGTCTCTTTAATGTTCTTGCTCTTCCCAGTGGGAAAAACCCTTCTATCCATCTAATGTATAAATGGCTGGTATTTGCTACATCTGCTGTAGCAGCTGGTGTGCCAAGTTTATTTTTTGAGAGCCAACATGTCATAGTGGTTAGAGTGTTGGACTAGGCTCAAGACCCAAGTTCAAATTCCCATTCGGCCACGAAGCTCACTGGGTGACTCTGGGCCAGTCATGGCTCTCTTAACCTAACCTACCTCACAGGGTTGTTGTGAGGATAAACATAACCATGTACACTCCTCTGGGCTCCTTGGTGGAAGAGCAAGATATAAATGTAAAATAACAATAATAAAATTTATGTGAGCCTCAGCACAAAAATTAAGTCTTGACCTGACATCATCAGTAAGTTTGAGGAAAGCTGCCATACACCTGTAGTGTGG
Organism: Hemicordylus capensis; assembly: GCF_027244095.1. Taxonomy (NCBI): domain Eukaryota; kingdom Metazoa; phylum Chordata; class Lepidosauria; order Squamata; family Cordylidae; genus Hemicordylus; species Hemicordylus capensis. Next base: position 138,117,364 of record NC_069662.1, on the reverse strand, counting down.
CTGGATAGGACTTTGAGGATCTTAACCCTCGAGATCCTCCAGAAGTGGGGTGGGAGGCAAAGGAACACTTGTTGTCTTTGAGCAAACAGAGTAGTGATTTGTCAGCACTTCTTAAACTAAGGACTTTTGAAACTAAGGCCACTATGACAACATTTGGATACTGCCCCTATTTAACTATGTTTGTTTGAAGTTTAGCCAGTGATACTTAAATGTTTTGTATTGTGAAGTGTCCAAACACTAAGTGATAGTTTTTTAAAAGAATACAGGAGAACCTCGTTATTTACAGAACCACTATTCGTGGTTCCACGTATCCTTGGGGTATCTAATAGACACCCGTTCCCAGTATCTGTGGCTATGATAGGGTTAAAACCCACATATCTGCGGTTCTTAGAGGAACAGAAGTGACTGCGGAAGTCACTTCCACCATCCATTTTGTCTAAAAGAGCAATTTTGTGTCTTGTGGTTTCAAAAATTTTGACTTTTTTCCTGTGATTTTTTGGAGGCATTTTGTCCTTTGGGGGGGCATTCCTGGGCACATGGGGGACCTGTGGAGCATGCCACATTAAGTGTTTTGTTGTTTGCCATTCTGGGTTTTCTTTGCTTTCCCCCTCCACCCTGGAACCTAACCCCCACTTTCCTCATAGCTGTAATGCCTCTTTGCTCATGGTTCCATTACTCACGGTAGGAGGTGAGGAACGGAACCCTTGCAAGTAATGAGGTTCTCCTGTATGCAGTATATTCAAGAATATGCATATGTTTTTTGAATTGGTGATTTGCCTCATTGCAGATGAACCTCCATTCTTACCTGAATCATTCGATCGGATACTCCTTGATGCCCCCTGTAGTGGGATGGGCCAGAGACCAAATATGGCTTGTTCCTGGTCTTTAAAGGAGGTGACTTCTTATCAGCCTTTGCAGCGCAAGCTCTTTAGGGTGGTATGTATTAATGATAAAAGCAGCAGAAGTAGGCTGTGGACAAGTAGCTTCACCCTTGGAGCTGGGCTAGCAGCTTAATTCATCAGGCCACAGCTTTTGCTCTAACAGAGATGGCCGGTAGGTGATTTTTACATGTTAGTGGCCCTCCATGCAAAGCATCTCCAGAGGTGCCTTTGTCCAGTTTCATCTTGATGCGGTGAACTGAAAAGAAAATTGCTTCTTACCCTTCACCTAACTTACGATTCTGGCTTCCTCTCAACACATCTCTCTTGTAATGTTGATGCCCCCACCTGCCAGGAAATTAGCATTCCCTGGGGTTTTTGGTAGTTCTGAGGGCACCCACATTTGCAAGCTAAACTAATCCCCCTGCAGAAATGTCAGGTATTGTTGTCTCCCAGCCTTGTCTGTCAACACAGCCGCTTGTGCAGTAAGAACTGGGGACAGGAAAGTTTGTCATCTTTCTTCAGCATACCCAGTTCATGATAGATGCAAAAAGTGAAGCTTCTCAGGAGGAGCTTTTATTTTTCCTAGCAAATAGCAACTTTTGGAGTAGAAGTAACTTAGCTACATTTTAGCTCTGTATATGAAAACCAGCATATTTTGTTAAAAACTAGTTCAAGGCACTCTTGTCAAGATCCAGTTAATATGTGATTCCCCCAAGGAATGCCAGTTCACTGGCCCGGTGATGGTATCAACTTTCCTATAATGGAGTTCGATGTTTCCCACGCCCCTTTAAAATGGGGGTAGCACAGCTGTATGCCCCCAAATGTTTGAGGTTTTTAGTTTGCTTCACTCTCATTCTGTATCCCTAAGTTCTGAGGGCTACTTATTTATGTAGATTGCTGTTTGTAAGGATTGATCTGTAAGTTCTAGCCACATTACTGTGTAAAGGTGCATAGAACACTCCTCTCCCCCGCACCACCACCAAAATCAGGCAAACACTTTTGTTACATCTTCAAGCCCATTGAAATGAATGATTAACTCAAAGTTTTATTTAAAATAAAAGCCCAAATAAAGTTTTTACATCAATGGAAGTAAGAAGAATCCAATTCAGCAGATCTAGTGGGAAGATGACCTGGTGCCCTCTTTGCCTTGTCTCAATACATCTGCTTTAATCTCACTGCTGTGCTCAGATGAAGGTTGGGAACAGCAACAATCATGATTTATTCAGCTGCGTTCTCTTGTGTATTAGAATCTGCTGAGCCAAAAGGAGGGGGAGGGAGTTTAAATCCTGTCCTAGGGCTCTTAAGATGTTTGCTTTTAAAAGGTCAGTTTTAGTATACGTGCTCTGCTTTTCCTAAAGGAGATGCAAGTGGGGAACTATATTCAATCTTCTGAGAGTATCTGCTACAAGACTGTGGCTGACATGCGGACTAATGTTGCATGCATTGAATAACATTGTGTGTATTGAATAACGTTGCGTTCACACAATGGGAGAAGGGTGCATGTTTTTCACCAATCCTCCCTTCTTTCTGCAGTCATCTGTGCCATCTGCAAATATGTTCCTGAGGGTCCTACAGCCTTCAGGGACTTATTTTCAGGAGATGCAGAGGGGAAGTTGCTTCCCCATGGCTGCATGTGTGCAGTGTCATTCAGCAAGGGCAAAATTACTCTGGATGTCAGCCAGTGTGTCTTTGGAGCCTACCATACGAAAGGTGTCTCTTATTGTCATACTGTTTACTAGGGATGTGCACAAACTAGTTTGGTGGTCCGTTCAGATGTCTGGTGTTCGAGCTGGTTCGGAGGCCAAGGGTTTTTTCTTTAACTCACAGGGAAGGTGCTCTTACCTCTCCTGCTGCAATTCCTTCCTCTGGCGCTCTCCCCCAAATCACTGCAGTGTTCCTCCTTGCTGTCCTGGTCAGCATCCTACCAGAAGTGTCACTTCGGGTAGGACGCTGACCGGGGCTGCCGGGAGGTATGCTGCAGCCCCACGGCAGTGATTTTGGGGAGAGTGCTGGAGGGGGAAATGCGGCGAGGTAAGAGAAAGGTAAGAGTACCTGCGCCTTAAAGGACCCAGCCCCCTGCCTCCCGAAGGTGTTCGTGCAGATCCCTACTATTTACCATTTGTGTATACTGGGTTGCCACATGGATTGGTCAAAGTTACACAGTTTGGCACCATTGGTTGCTGCCAGGGATATTTGCCTGCAACATGCAGTGAGAGCTGTTCCACGTGGCAGGCTGGTAGACACAAGGGGCTTGGCATATGGAAGAGCCTCTACATACAATAAAATGGTCATATTATTTGATATCTGTATGATGTCTTGTAAGGATTTTCAGGGAGCCAATCTTTTCAGCCAAGGTTGGCTCCCAAAGCAGTTTACAGCTAAAATCCATGCTAACATACTCTGTATTAGGGATTTGGGGGCAGCAGTGGTAGTGGTGATGGTGAATGGCACTCCTCTGTTCCCTGGCATTAGGCGACACAGTCCATATTCCAGGCTCTTTCCTACAGGGGGAAATGGCAGAAGCCACTAAATTGAGGGGCTGGCTGATGGTAAAGATGCCCTCTCAGAGGAGCAGGCCTTCTCTTGATCTGTAGCCTTTCCCCAGTTGCTGGTGGGGTTAATTTCTCTTTCATGAAAGTAATTCATATTCTTGCCTCGGTGAACACGTTGTAATGAATATGGACTCTGAAACTTCCCTGTATAGAAAAATGTTTGAACTAGTCTGTATCTCTTAAAAGTATTTTTGCATATGAAAGGCTGATGATCTCTTAGCAAGTGTATTCTTCCTCCTTAGGCAGTACAGCTGCTGAAGCCAGGGGGCATCCTGGTGTACAGTACTTGCACAATTACACTTTCAGAAAATGAGGAGCAAGTTGCTTGGGCACTTGAGACTTTTCCATGCCTCCGGCTTCAGTCACAGGTAAGAACATATTCATTTAAAAAAAAAAAATCACTACCCTATCTGTAAAGGTTTCTCACATCGTATTAAATTACACACTTCTCTGACAGTTGAAGAACTCCCTGTGGAGAGGAGAGAAGGAATAGTTCTGCAGGTTGCTTTCAGCACCATCCCCTAATTGCTGCCACTCTTTGCAGCTGCAGGTATTAAAACTCACTAAAGAAACTCTTTGTTTCCTTCCATCCAGTCAGTGGCTGACATGCCCCGCAGCACCACATGGGCAGTGTCAGACCCACCTGCGCATTCAGGACTTTGAAATACGCAGCGAATGGGACTGCTCCATCTTGCATGGTCACACAACCATCATGCCCAAAGGAAGTTGTGTGCAGCATGTGGTTGTGCAAGAGGCAGACATCCCGGCACTGCTCGCGCAGCTCGTGCAGCAGCATTGCTGCATCTTTGGGAGGCCCACAGAGGCGATTGGCACTGCCCGCGGTATGCTGTGGAGCATGTAAGCCAGTGGCAAAATCGAAGGCAGCATTACTCTAAAATAACTCTTTGTTTTTGTGTCTTGATTTTTCAGGGAGGGAACGTTATTGTAAAAGTTACCCCACATCTTTTATATCTGTAAGTGAAGGTAAAGTGTGCCGTCGAGTTGGTTTCGACTCTTGGTGCCCACAGAGCCCTGTAGTTTTCTTTAGTAGAATACAGGAGGGGTTTACCATTGCTGCCTTCTGTGCAGTATGAGATGATGCCTTTCAGAATCTTCCTGTATCGCTGCTGCCTGATATAGTACCCGCGGGGATTCGAACTGGCAACCTTCTGCTTGTTAGTCAAGCATTTCCCCGTTGCACCATTAGGTGACTTTTATATCTGAAGACTCCTATTAATGGGCATGGCAAGAAAAGCATTTGACAAATACAAGAGCAGTCCTGGGAGGAGCTTACCTGACCCCCTTACAAGAGCCAGAGTCCTAAAAGCTATAAGGAGCTCCTAGAGTAGCCGGAAGCTGCAGCAGCACCAAGTCAGGCCTGCTAAGCCTTTTCGTGTTGCTGAGAGCCTGTCTGCCCCCTACAAAGGGCAATGGGAGGAGCAGATGGGAGCACAATATGCCTCTGTTGATTTAGCTGAGGCTAGAGAGCCTGCTGATCCTTCAGGGAGAGTGGGCTGGGGGAACAGCTGTGTTGATGAGCTTTCATGACTCTGTTGCCCTTCCCTGCTCAGGGTTCAGCAGGCTGTGCTGGTGCTTTGTAGGTTCCCAGCAGTTTGAGAATCATTAACCAGTATAAATGTTAAGTGTCCAACATGTTGACATCCGATATTCCCCAAATCGGTACAGAGATGACACAAAACTGTAAGATGGTAAGAGCAGTTACATTCCGAATGCATCAGATAATTGTGTGATTTTGAGAAGTTTAATTAGTTACCGTTTGCTTCTCCCAGACCTTCACTGACAGAGTGGCTAAGGGGATTAGGCTTTAATCTTGCAGGATTAAATGGCTGAGACAGACTCTAATTTGATAGTGGGTTTTGTGTAATTTTTGTAAGCATGCATATCTTATTGCATGCCTACAGAAAATGTAGAATGCACAGTTACGGTGCGGTATGTTGCATTTGCTGTTCCCTGGCATTAACTGTTGAAGTAGTAGAATGCCAACTATAGGAGGAAGGACTAGAAGTGATGCTGTCAGGCATTTCATGAATTTACCTGAGTCATGCCAAGCTCCCCTTGGTTAAACCTTTAACATCATTAAGTGTCTAACTATGGTTCTTTTAGGGAAGCAGCCTTGTAGAGAAAGCCAACATAAATCAGGGTTGCCATTTACAAGAACTCCAATCTGAAAAACCTAGTTTGCCAGTCAGAGCGAGGGATGTGCATGGAACCGGTTCGGAGGCCCTTTATGGGCCTCCAATCCGGTTGCAAGAACTGGCAGTTCTGCCGGTTCGACGGCAGTGGGGGTGCCGCTTAAAGAGTGAGGGAGGGTGCACTTACCCCTCATGCCGCTTTCCCCCCACCAGCATCTTTTTGGAAGGGTTAATCGGGGCGGTACCTCCCTGTTGCCCTGTTGGCCGGAAGCCCCCAACGTGCATGCACGCACATCACGCACACGCCCGTGCCAGCACGCGCAGGCGCATCAGGGACTTCCGGCCAGTGGGGGCAACGGAGTGGCAGGGAGGTACGCTGCCACCCCGATTAGCTTTTTTTAAAAAGGATGCTGGCAGGGGGAAAGCAGTGGGAGGGGTAAGTGCACCTTCCCCCGCTCTTAAAGCGGCACCCCTGCGGCCTTCGAGCCTCTCTGCCGTGGTTCCTTGCACATCCCTAGCTGATTCTACAGAGCTGCTGATTCTACAGAGGTCCACTACATTCGTGTATCTCAATTCCTAGCATGTCCTTTCATAGGTTAACAGATGTTCGCTATTATACCCTTGTATTGTATGAAGAACAAGCTTCTTTTCTTAAAGCACAAAGTTGATGTGAAGCTTTCTTTATATTTTGCCTATTGACCTGGACCTAGAAGGAATGGACAGGGACTTTCAAGACCATGGTAGTGGGTAGACAAGCTGTTCCAGCAGAGCTGGAAAACCTCAACACTGGATTTCCTGGAATTCAATGCTGGGTCTAGAAATCTTAATGTTTTTCCTGCATGGGTAGGGATAACTTGTAAAAACATCCAGGATGTTTGGGGTGACACGTATGCAGGGGAGTGAGTAAATAATTCCCTTGCCTTGGTTTACCTCTGCCCAGGTGTCAAACCGAGGAGCAGTTCTATCCATCCATAGCCTAGATATTGCACATGGGGATAAAATAGATATACATAGCAGGTGGAATATAAATGATAGATAAATAAATAAAAGCAGTCTATAAATATTTGTAGTCATAATTGATTTACCTCCTGCCAACATCCCCAAGTTCTAGGAGATCTCCCTAATTTTTAGGAAGCAATTTGGCATGATCATCTTTGCTCCCCACAGCATCTGCACAGATCGGCACAAATGCTGAGCATCTACATGAAGTCTTTCGTCTCCATTTTGCTGGAGCAGCACGGCATCCCCAACCAAACTTTTACATAAATAGATCATCTTTGATATCCATTTAACAAGTGCCGAAGTTTTTTGTTAGTGTCAACTTTATTAAAGTTACTAATGATTATACATGATCTCCAGGGCATTTGCTCCCTGAGTCTGTCTCTGTGAGCGGACAGCATGCCATCTCCTCCAGTCTGAGCCTTTCTGAAAATGTTCTTTTCTCACAGAGGGCTGCAGCAAGGCAAACCAAAGAACAGTTTAGCTTTTCTGCAGCAGAAATATACTAAAGATGCAGCCATCGTGCTAGATTTAAAGTACTGACCCTTACAAAAGCCGGCTTGTGTTTTCAGTTAAACAAATAAAGAACTGCTGAGCAATTAAAGGAATTTGTTTTATTTTCTTCTCTAAAGGAGCCCCATGTCGGAGGAGAAGGCATGATGGGAGCAGGGTTGTCACCTGAGCAATTGAAATGGTTGCAGAGGTTTGATCCATCGGATATAATTCTGCAGGAAATGGATTTGAATTTATTGCAAGACTTCAAATATGAAGATTTGATCAGCCTGGCAAATAAGGATTGTATAGGGTTTTTTATTGCAAAATTTATAAAAGTGCAGTGAGAATCAGACTTGGCAGCTCATTGTAAAAGAGAAAAGAAAAAGAAAAAACCCTTTCCTGTTCACATTTGGAGCATTCTAAACTGCACCTCATACTGCTGCCATGTTGCCAAGCCAACCGGGCTGACGACACCGTTGCTATGGCAGCAGTAAAATCTGCCAACTGTTTCCCTTGGGAGCAATCCACAGGTTGGAGAAGTAAGCTGAAGGAAGGGGCAGTTTCAATTTGGAAGGCTCTGCTTGGTTTTGAATTAGCATTCGGTCACTGATTGCACGAACTTGCTTATTTTTCTGTGAGTTGATAATTTAAAAAGACTGCAACCATGTACAGTAGTAAGTGGGCTTTCAGAATATCACTAATGCAATTATGCAGGTCATGTTTTTTGAAATCTTGTTTACTGAACTCTGAGTGCTACTTTTGAAGGACAATTTTATATAATTAAAGGGTATCATTTCATATTAAGTTGTGTATATAGAAACATAGGGTCCTATGCAGATTTTGGTGAAAGGTTTAAAAAATGGTTTAAAATCCTCTGCTTGCCCATTTCTTTTGGGGGTTGGGTGGTAGGTAGCATTTATCATATCCTACCACATAACAATGCACTTTGGTGTCCCTACAAGCTACCCATGGGGAACAATGGGGTGTTTCATGTTTCCCCATTGTTCCTTGTGGCCAGAACAAGCTGCACTCATAGAGTGCACATAAAAGTTTTACACTGCAATTTGCAATGCATTTTGCAACCCTGCCTTGAAAAACACTGCAGAAGCACACAGTAAAAGGCAATTTGTTATTCCCAACACAGAACACACATTTCAAACACAGTCCAAAAATGGTTAGAAAAAAGAATAATTGATCCAGAATCCACTGCCAGCCACAGTGCCTGTGCTTCATTGGCACAAGTTGCTCTCTCACACACAATTGATTCCTTACATTACGTCCTAGCATTGCAACAGCTGCCACACCAGCACCCTTACTTAGCCACAAGCATAGCTATAAGCGCAACTAGGGCAACTTCCGCCACATTTTGACTTGAGCACACTTTGCAATGCAGATTACAGAGCATTGAGTAAAGCACAAGCTAGTCTCAAGGCCAAACATGGAGCTCATCACAGCAATCACCAAGAAATATTACACACACACACACCTCTGCCACTGTCCATTTTCCGCCGCACTATCTCACAAACAAATAAACCCAAACACACAAACCAAACCACAACTAGAGGAAGGAAGACACCCAAGTTCTGCCTTCGTCAATCTGAGATCCAGCAAAACCAGATAGTTATAGCAGCAATAGCTCGGCATATTATACTCAGTGCTAAGAAAAGAAAACCAGAAAATCAAACCTGCCTTCTCTCCTGATGTATCTGCTTCAAGAGAAGCACACTATAAGAGCTCTGTCTGCCTCCCAGTCCCTTTTGAAACTCCCTCCTTCTATGTTACCTCTCCCTCCCCCCAGCCAATGGGGGCACAGTTGTCCATGACAACACTTGATTTGTATGATAACAAGCCAACCAAGAAGCAAGGAGATCACAAGCCAATCAGAAGCCAGAACCAGAAATCCAATCAGCAAGGGAAAAACGGGCCTCTAAAATGGTGCTCAAAACATTGTGATCAAAACGGGGTTCTGTTCTGAGCTCAAAACAGGCCCTTTATTGAAAGGGTGTTTTGTCTCAAGCTCATCAAAACGTTTTGCACATCCTAAGTATTTTGCTGCTTTTATTGGTAATCTATTTGAGAATCCAGCAGATATCCTACAAAGCCTAATCTGTTCTGCTTGCATCTGTCTTCCTAGCAGCACATGAGCACTTTCCACCTTTTCTCGGGGAATGCACTTGTGAAATTTCAAAGTCAGATGTCCCATATTTTATTCTGGGGCAGTTCCAAAGTACTACTACTGAGCTGAGGAACCAAGGCAAGTGCCTCTATCTGCCACCTTTTGCATTAGAAGTTGTTATTGTACCTCAGCATTTTATTATTTCCTATTGCTTTTTACATCTTACATCCTTCTCAATCCTGGGCTCAGTTTCTCTATTGCCATATTTGTTTGAGGTTTATAAATTAAGATGTTCCACTACATTTCAGCAACAGAGGTGAACTGACTGGGGGGGTACAACCCCCCCCCCCGGACTGATCTAAATATTTACATTGAAAGAGGGGATGAGCTATGAAGAGCTGGAGCTATGAAGAGCAGCCATCTCCTCTCTCCCTGTTGGCAAGCTAAGATAAGACAAAGTAGATAGTCAGGCCGTATGGGTGAAGGTTGCAGGTACCTGTTACAGATCGAAGTCAAATCATTCCTTGCACCACCTTGCTCAGGAGTAGCTCGACTTGCTTTGGTGGCCCAAAGTGGCTTGCAAAACCTGGCCCAGGAGAACAGTAACCTGCACCAAGACTGTATCTGTTGTTGGGCTATATTGAGGTATTGTTTCAGGCTGCAGGTGGTGGGATTTCTGGATCTCTTTCATGTAAGGAGGTCTTGGCACACAAACGTAGCATGTTAAGGAACAGGCTGGCCTGGAAGCTCTTCCTGAAATGATGAGGGATGTGCACGAACCAGTTTGGGGCTCCCTTTCTGGAGCACCAAACCTGTTTTAATATCAGCATTCGAGCTGGCTTGACGGGTGGCGGGGGGTGCCTTTAAGGAAAAACAGGCAAGGTTCTCCTTAGGTAACAGGTAAGATGTGTGGCTGCAGTGTTCCTTCTTGCAGCCCCAATCGGCATCAACACACATATGGCCTGTGCGCATGCGTGGTAGTCATTTGCATGGTCAGCATACCATGCACATGGCTGGTGCGCATGTGCACCAACTCCAGTGGGGGCTGCAGGAAGGAACACTGCAGCCTCGTGTGTCTCTTTCAAAACTGAGTGCCAGTGGAGGGAAATGGTGGGGAGGGGCGGAACAGGTAAGGGGCGCCTTCCCTGCTTGCTAAAAGGCACCCCTCCCCATGCTGCCCCAGGGAGGGCATTAACTGTTTGTGCACATCCCTAGACGTGATAAGATATGTACAGGGAATTTTGTGAGTGTAGTGAGGAGGGCATTCAAACCTACACATCCAGTCTGAAATAGCTCAACAGCAGATTAATCAGGTGGAGTTTCTGCTCATCTGTTTAAGCTCTTCAGTCCAGTGTTCCCTCTGATTTCTCTCTCTCTCTCTCACCTCCTCCCGTCCTCCTCCAGCTGCTCCAGCTGCAGCCGGAACTGGAGGAGGAGGAGGGCCGGCTGGCGGTGGGGGTGGGGGGAGGAGGCGGCAGTGGCGACCTAGCCGGAGAGCAGGAGAAGGTGCGGAAATGCTTTCCGGCCTGGGAGAGGGGGAAATGGGGTGCTGGGCAGTTGGGTGGCAGTGGCGGGTGCAGCAGAGTGCATGCCCGCCAGAAACTGCTGCGCGGGGACCTGGAAGCTGGTGTGTGTGCATGTGCACACCTTAGAGAGAACAGTGGCTCAGTCTCAGCCTCGGTTGCATTTAGTCATGACCAACTCTTGTTGGATCATGATTCACTTTTTTTCTTCTAGAAAATCTAATTCTGTGTTTGAAGTCAGCTCAGAGTTAGTCACTGATGTGGGTAGACAAGGTTACAGCCACACTCGCCACCTGATCTACTGACTGTGTGTGAGTATCCATGTCAGCAAGAGGTTTCCTGCTCCTTTTAATATTGGAGGTATTAGTATTTTAATATTGGAGGGATCTGTAGGTGCCTTCCTGTTCTTCATACAGAGTCACTCCTTTAAAAAGAGATTAGACAAATACAGGAATGACAAGTCAGTGGCTGTTAGTCATGCTGCCTGCAACCTTGGAGAAGCCACTGCCTGTCTGTGAAGACAATACTGAGCTAGATAGACCAATGGTCTAACTCAGTAGATGGCAGCTTCCTATGTTCCTATGCTGGCTATACAGAGCCTCCAGAATTAGAGGGAGTGAGCCACTCCATGCTATTTGCTGGGGAAGAATCAGGAGAGGACTCTTGCCTCCCAGCTCTGCTTGTGGGCTCCTGGAGCATATTTTTGGCCATGGTGGAAGCAGATGCTAGGCAGGGCTCTTACTCCCCAGGACCGCAGGAAAGAGAAACTCACTTGTGACGATTGTCAATTCTAGTTGCTCATAACTGGCCGGGAACCAATGGGATTTCTTACATATAACAGTCTTTGCAATTGCATGTGTGTGTGCATGTATATGATATAAAACGTTTCTAGATTATTATTTTTTAAGCACTTTTGGTTTAAGAGGTGGTTTAAGTTTCCTTCATATTCACTCGTGCACCAAAAAGCATGGGACTTGTTAAGGCACCTTCTTTACTTTCTATGCCATGTAAGTGACAAACTTGCATCTTATTTATTTTTCAGTGTAAACTGCATTGAGAACTTGTGTTGAAAAGTGGTATATAAATATTTGCAGTAATACTAGTGGTAAACACTTCGCCTCCAAGCATCCACATGTTCCTTTGGTATTTCAGCCCCAGTCCCTACCTTTGCAGGTTGGAGGCAGTTCTAACCAACAGGGCACTGTGGGGCAGTGACTTGCTGTACACTGACCTCTGCTTTCCCTATAGGCATTTGAGTCCGTTGGAGCAAATTAGGAGTGAAAAGCTGTCACTCCTTCCCAAGCCCTATGGGAGAGAGGAACACAGTTGATAGACGGATGCCGAAAGGGACAGGACTGGGGTCAAACAGGCATTGAAAAAAGCACATTTTTCATCGTGAGTTCATCACATAAGTCCGCAAGAGAAAAGAGACAAGTCAGCCCCACATGCATAGCCCTGGCCTGTGCAATAGGTCGGCTTTAGTTAAAATTAATGTATTGCATCTTTAGAATGTACAAGCAGAGATAATATCTGAATAGTTTGTTGGTTTTACTTTTTGTTTAACATGCAGAAGACTGTACTCTGCTGTACCAACTAAGCTCTGAAAACGGTTTGTTGTCAGAATTAAGAATGTAGAATTTAAAAGCACTTACCTTGATCAAAATGGACAGGCTGCTGAATCCAGCCTCAGTGCTTCCCTGTGAAGGAAGAGGATTGTGGCTGAAAGGCCAAGGAAAAGTTCAGTTGCATGAAGTTACTAGTGAGATTCAGTATAAAGGATGGAAGTACATGTTGCACTGCCATGCACAAGCAGTAAGCAAGTCCATCCATGCACTCAAGGAGGAGCAAAAAATACTCCTTTATACATTGGGGTGGGGGGCTCCCCAGTGCTGACAGAGGGTTTTCAGAAGGCTTGGGGTCCTCCTGTTTTAAGTTTAATCACTCCCATGTGCAAGCAGAGCAACCTCTTAACAATGGCTCTTCACCGGACCAGTAAAGGAGAGACCCCCGACTTTCCTTGAATCTTTAGAATTCACAGTTCATATTCAAGGCATATACAATCTATGTACAATGCATGATGTGCAGATCCATACCCATGTGCAGTTATTCATATATTGGCTTACATACAGAGCAAGAATGCATGAGCAGGGATAGCTTCTAGAAACATGTTGCTGGCTACCAGTAATCTGAGATTACTGTCTAAGAGTTTCAAATATTTCCCCAGGCCTCCTGTTCAATCTTCACGGCTTTTTCTTTCTCACACAATAGATGGATAGAGTATCTGTGAGTGTCAGAGAGGTGCCAGTTGTTTCTCTCCACCCGAAGTTGTAGGAATCGTGGACAGAGCCCTGGACCAACCCTGATGATCAGAAAGAGGGGCAGCTATTCCACTTGTAGCCTTGACTTGGGGGGAAAAGCATCCTAGTCTGGGGCCCTGTTCCTGGCCAGCATCCAGGATGCTTGGGGGGGACACACACATATGCAAGGCAGTGCGTAAACAATTCCCTTGCCTTGGTTTACCTCTGCCGGTTGTCTAACTGAGGAGCAGTTCCATCCACCCATAGCCTAGATATTGCCTTATGAGTAGCACACGAGGATAAAAGTGGTATATAAATATTTGTAGTCATAACTGATTTACCTGCCAATACCCCCAAGTTCTGGGAGAGGTTCCCCGCAGCACAGCATCTGTTCTTAGGTGGCACAGAGGTTTTGCTGGGAAGGTTTTCTTGCACTTGGCTGCTTCACCAGTGCAGTTAGTTGGGCAATCCAGCTAGGCTGGTCTCTTGCTGGATATGTCAGCTTTTCGGTTCAACACATGGACAGTGGTACATTTCCTATCTGTACTCTGCATATGCGGAGGCCTGTTCACTTTTCAGATGAACACATGTGCAGTCACACAAACCTCTGTGTATACATACACAGGCACGCTTAGCATAATGTCTGGTTCTTGACATCAGTTTAGCTGGTAGAGGTATGTTTTGGGTGGGCACAAGTATGGGCAGAAACATAGGACGACTGCACCTCACAACAAACCTGCTTTCCTGTATAACTCCTTTGATTTTTCTGCAGATAATGTCTCACACCAGATAAATTCTCCATGCTGAATTTAATTCTTATAGGACACATTGGCTCACGCAGAGTGTGATGGTATGTGAGCCTAGTACTGCTGTGGGAATGCTAGTGGTGCAACTGTGCAAGTTGCACCAACACAAAAATGAGCAAGCCAATTACTTTCAATGGGCTTACTCTTTTTGGTGGTAGGTGAGTAAATGCATAAAAATAATAGCGCCAGCCTAATCATCCTTGTTGTCCCAATCTTGGTCCACTGACTGCCACAACTATTGTCGCTGCCACTTAGATTATTCCGCAACAGTCACATTGGCTGCAAATTTAGGCCAGCCGCACCTTCCATCCTTTCTGTCCTGTCCGAATGCACTTTGCTCTCCACACTCTTGCACTCCTGCTGCTAATGCGAAGGGAATGGCAACGGGAGACCTTGATGCTGAGGTAGGGAGTATCAGCCACACCTGAGTCAGCCCTTTTGCCTATGAGCATTTGTTTCCTAGTCCGGATTGGTTCAGCAGTCTGTGTGACCCTGATAGGTGTCGCACCCCACATGGGGACACCGAAGGGACTGGCAAAGTCCTGGGCTTCTTAATTTTGACAGCTCTAGCTTCACTAGTGATCTGGTTAATAAATATATAGAAGCAGTATATCTTTCGATTGTAAATATTCTTCACCCATCCTTCATATTTGGATGACCTAAAAACATTCTGATATCTTAGACCACATATCATTGTTTTCAGTCCACACACACTTATTTGTATGTTAATCCATTATCCTTTCTCTTTGTATGTTTCTAATCTTCTTAGGGCAAGACACACTCTTATGTTTGCGTTAGCATCCAGCATAAATCCTGATTATTAGGGCAACAACAGGCATTTTTACAACGCTGTAAATTCAATGTATGTCTTCCTTCGTAGGATCCTTCTATGTACAGCTTGGATTATTTTAAACCCTGTTATATTCTAAGTATTAAGTTCTTGATGAGCAGCTTCATATTAGAAACACATGTCATCAATTTGCAAAAAGTTAAATACAAGGCCAGGGTACTGCCTCACTTTTTCTGAAAAGTAATGGGAAGTTAGGGAAGGTTAGGGAAGTTAGGTAGGGAAGTTACAAAAAGGTTTATCAAAACTAATCTCGAAATAAAAGAGGAGGAGGAGTGGCACATACTAATATTTCAATAGAAAGTAATTGATTTATTTTAAAATTAATCAGTTTCCTAATATCAGTAATGAGTGCAGACTAGAAACTAATCAATACATTTCCAGGCTCTGTGGCCACAGTCTTAGTTGCATCTTTATATGAATGCTTGCTGTAAACTTTCCATTTTTAGCTGCTGAAGTATTTGAAATTCTGCCAGCCACCAAGATAAACTTCAAGTAGGACAAATCCTACATGGACAAAATTGGAATTAAAGACCAGATTGAGAATGCTAAGAGGGGAATCTACAGCAGGGGAGGGAAGGTTAGACTGTTCAAGTTATAGCAGAAAAAATAATAAAGGTTGAGGGCCTATGAGAAATCGTAAACAGTGGGAACAGATCCCCATATCGCATAATTTCTGGGCTCTGGGGCTATACAAGTAAACTTCCTCCTTACAAAGTCCTAAACATTAGCAGTCTAGCACAGACAGGTGAAGTCTTGGGTTAGGTGAGTAGAAAGCTGCTCATATGGTCCTAAGCCAGAGTGACGCCATGTGAGGTAATGGGTTATTTCGGGTCAGGGAGGGTGTCTCTCATTCTACACATCCTAACTCTTTCATTTCAGTTTCCCCTCCAGGATAGTTTAAGTTGTTTGGGCTCTCTGCATCAAAGGAAGCACATACACTCTGCTTTATTTAACTTCAGCCAAAAAGATAGCATACATTCATAATATATGCATTATAGCACTGGCCCTCAATTTATCTCCTCTTGCCACTACCAGAACTCTTCTAGCTTCAGAGTGGTCAGAACCTTAAAAGTGTATAGAATCCTAGGAATTCAGGGGGTGGGGGGAGGGATAGGGTTGGAGGATATGCCTCTCACAGGATGCATTTTGTGACTGATCCCCACCTTCCAGGACACCAAAAGCTGTTAGGGACTCAATCAGAGACCTTGGCGGCTTCCAGATTAGACTGCTGCCATTCTTTTTACTTGGGGTTTGTTTGGAAAAGGGTTCAATGGTTTCTTAGAGACTTCAGCTAATGCAGAATGTGCTGGCCTGCCTATTGACTGGTGTGGATCTAGCACCTATTTTGAGATAGCTGCACTGGTTTAAAGTACTGCTCTTGACAGAGTTGCTCAGGAAAGCTCTCCTTTCATGATCATGACCTCGCATGATACGCTCCCATGGCCCTCAGATCTTCTGAGGGCCTGCTCCAAATTTCATATGATGGAGAGGATAGGCTAGCTTCTACAAGAGCCCCAACCCTTTGGGGAATTCTGTCACAGCTTCAGCACTCTGGAATTCTGTTACAAGAGAAGTTCATTTAGCCTCCTTGCTCTCTTTTGGAATCTTATGGAGACGACTTTTTTTTTTAAAGAAGGTCTTGATTTTCTAATTCTGGTGCTGTCTTCTCCTATACTGTTATGCTGTATTACTGTGCTGTTGGTTTAATTATAATTGTTTACTTACTGTTTTTTGAATTGGACATAGCAATAGCAATAGCAATAGCACTTATATTTATATACCGCTTTATAGCCAGAGCTCTCTAAGCGGTTTACAATGATTTAGCATATTGCCCCCAACATTCTGGGTACAGTGGCACCCCTGTTTCCAAGCAGCGGTGGTTGTGTAAGCACAATTGCCAGAATGAGGGAGACTGCAAGGATGCTTCTTACACAAACACCAGTTGGAAATTGTGGTGCTGCTGCTGCCTTGTCCACAGCAGCAATGGTGTTGACGTCGTCCATCAGTGCTAGACCTGTGCATCATGTCAGCTATTTTCAACTTGGACAAAATTATACAATTTTATCAATAGTAGTATATACACCCTCTAAATTAATAATCCTCCCTCTCCATTCATCTGATATGCCAAACACTCTATGTTTCCTGTAGGGCAATGATCATAATCACTCCTCAGTCGGGGTGTTTGGGGTGCGGTGCAGAATCTACTTCTCTTAATTGGTGGCGCAGTGGTAAAACTGCCGCCCTGTAACCAGAAGGTTGCAAGTTCAATCCTGACCAGGGGCTCAAGGTTGACTCAGCCTTCCATCCTTCCAAGGTTGGTAAAATGAGTACCCAGAATGTTGGGGGCAATATGCTAAATCATTGTAAACCGCTTAGAGAGCTTCCAGCTATAGAGCGGTATATAAATGTAAGTGCTATTGCTATTACTATTAATTCATTATTATTTTTCTAACCTAATGGCACACATATCCCATCTTCCAGGATACTAGAGGCTGTCTAGTGACTTGAAGGCAAACTCACCCCTCACTTTCCTTACTTTTCATTAGCTTAAAATTCTGTGGCTTAACTGCCCTTTATCATTTATTTATTATTATTATTATTATTATTATTATTATTATTATTATTATTATTAATCAACTCAATTTCTATATCGCCCTTCCAAAAA
Organism: Hemicordylus capensis; assembly: GCF_027244095.1. NCBI lineage: Eukaryota > Metazoa > Chordata > Lepidosauria > Squamata > Cordylidae > Hemicordylus > Hemicordylus capensis. The sequence goes on along the minus strand of NC_069662.1, from coordinate 138,100,027 downwards.
TGGCTCAGGGCAGTTTACACAGAGAAATAACAAACAAATAAGATGGATCCCTGTCCCCAAAGGGCTCACATTCTAAAAAGAAACATAAGATAGACACCAGCAACAGTCACTGGAAGTACTGTGCTGGGGGTGGATAGGGCCAGTAATTTAGCCCTAGAAGTCTCAGAACTTTACTGGGCTATTTGAGGGTTTCTAAAATATTGCTTTTTCTTTTAATCTATAAATGAATAAGCTAGTATACAGTATATACCACCCCACCCCAGTATACAGGGATAGAGTGGCTCCTTTTCATTTCCAAGCTAAGTGCAGGACCCCCAAAGGTTGATATTAGGAGGAATGATGGTGATGTCACATAGGAATTTCTTCTGACATACTGAGACTATGTTAATTCACTCTCTGTACCTACTATGTGCTACATAGTATAAAGCAATATGGACCATCTACCTGCATCAAGTTATGGAGAGATGTATAGGTTGGCCCATCAACAACTGAAAGATTTTCTAAGCCACCGGAAATCTGAATTTCAACACCGTATGTAATTATGAAAGTGCTTGTTTCTACTCTTTCAGACGATGGAACGAATAATCAAGAGTTGCAAATACAGAGGCTATTCACATGAGCGTGCAAAACGGGGCTAAGGTAGCCCAGCCCGGTTTTGCATACACATGTGAACCACTGGGGTCGGGCCTGATTCCAGCAGCAAACCCACCTGTGGTGCCTCCCTACAAAATAAAGTTAGAATGATCGCTCTCTTAACCTCATCACTTTGATTGTCTGTGAGCAGCCATGGCTGTCAGACTGTGGCACACTTGGGGAGGGGGGATCCCCATATTATTGGTGCTCCAGGGGGTGGAGCAGTGCGTCCTGACACCCCGATGCTCAGAGCCGCCAACAGGAGCCGGTGCTCGTCTGGGTAGGCGATCCGCCCACCCAGGGAGGACAGCATGAACGTCTGCGGGGAGGTAAGCTCTTCAGGGCTTCCTCCCCGCAAACCCTGTAGCCTTTTCTCACTGCTCATGAGAAAAAGCTCGCAGTGTTTCAGCACCAGAATGTAGACATCTTTTCCCGAATCATCTTATTTGTGCTGTACCTTCAAGTTTTCAGAATTGAATAACCTCCTCTTCCTCCATGGCACTATTCACTATTTTACCTGCTGAGATTCGTTTCTTAGAACAAAACTCTGGGCAGAATTTAGCCTAGCCTGCCCCATGCAACGGGCTAACAAAAACCTGTTTTAAGTTACCTTTGCTACAAATATCCGCTTGTTCAGTGTAGAACTAAACTCAATTGCTATACTTGTTTGCTCCTGACAATAAGTTTAGTGCCAATAGTAGCTTCTTGACAACCTGCTGCAACAAAACTCCAGAGGTGGTTGGCAGTGGGACAAGTTGACCAGGATAGAGATATTGTCAGTGGAGAAGCTACAAAAATTTATTTTTCCAACAAAATAACTCTCCACAAGCAGTGTAAACTTTTTTTTTACTAAAACAAATACTCTAAAACACAAAAGATTTTACATTTCCAGTGAAACACTCAGAGTCACATTTGCCTGTGTTTTTTTTAATACTTTCCTGGATCTTCAGCAAAGAGCCAGCAGATTGGTGCTTCTTTAATTATCTGCAGCCGTAAACTTCCTCATTTTGCTTGCCTGTAATTTGAACCTTTAAAGAGATATATACAGAAGGAAGAACTAATTGAGATTTTGAATCATCGGTATTCTCAGGGCTGCCTGATGTGCTAAGATTCAGCTTCAATTTGTACATTTAGCTGCTGTTATGAATTGTCTGCTAGTGTGAGCAGTGTGATGCTTGGTGCTCATGTAAGATTGTGTGCTACTTCTATGAGAAAGGTGTGCTGAAAGTGTGGAAATCCCTTTCATAGAAGTAACCCCATAATCTTCTATGAGAGTTGCCTTCTGACACTGCTGCTCATATGAACAGATCTCATGACTGAGCAAATGATGATTGAATCATATTTGGATTGGCCATTACTCTTTTAGCAACTACTTTGTCATAGTTAAATATACATTATAAGCACAAACTTACATACCCCATGTCAAATGTGGCCTATCAAGTTGAAAGGGAAAACATCTCTGTGTGCTCACTGCAATTAGTGTGTACTGTGCAGAGCAGAAAACCAATTTATAGTTTCACATTGTGTTTGCCACAGATTTCAAACACAAAAATGATAAGTTTGCAAGGACAATCCAATCTTTTTTCTATAGTATCCATTCTTATTTACACTTATCCATCTACTGTGTAGTGAAACGGAGATGGATGAGTACCGCCTGCAGAGAGAGAGAGAGAGAGAGAGTGCACATGTGTAAAATTCTGCCTATGCTGTTGTGGAATGGAGTAGTTCTATTCCCAAAAGTTGCATGATACTATGCCAGTTGGAAATAATAGGCTCCGTCCAACTGAATTCATGCAAGTTTAAGTCTGAGTGGAACTGCCCTGTTCCATAACAGCGGGGTGTGAAATTTTACATATACAGCCATGCAGGTGGTGCTCAACCTCCAGCATTTCACTGTGCAATAGGCGGGCCACAAAGTACAAGCTTTCTGCTACAGAACAGAGTGTGTGCAGAGTGAACACTGTTAAAAAGTTTCCTGAATGAGGCTAGTTCCAGTTGCCAGTAATTCAAAAGCAAATCTGCTGACTTGGCATAGGACTCTAAAACAGTGTGGTCAATCTTATGTAAGAAGGTGTTTGCAGAAATAACATTTATAAACTGTCTATACAGTACACAGTACCAGTACATAGAAAAGAGATTTTGACTTTATGATCCCCTGTGTGTAAGGCAAGACTGAATTCTGTCCCCAAAAGTTGACCACTAGAGGTACAAGCAACAGAAAGTGGCTCTTAAATCAATATGCAAATCAGGTGCCTACAGATTAAAAAATCAGAACAGATGAGAGCTTCAGTTTTGGATGTGCTGATTTTGGCTTGCTGAAAAACATGGGAAGTTAATAAACATCAACTGTATTTCGTCTGAAAACACTAACAACACCCTGATGGCAACAGATATTGTTCAAGTGGCAGCTACCAAAAACAGCTTTGGAAAAAAACAACCAGCATGGTACAACATCAGGAACTTTGCAGTTGTACTATGCCAAGTGTTATAGCACTAATCAAAACAAATATTCTATTTCATGCTATTGCTGTGAAAGCAACAGCAATATAAATTAGCATACAGGATACCATGTGTTCTGCAATGAAAAACCCAGATTTTTTTTTTAAAGGGGCTTTGTCATACACCATTTCAAAGAAACATAAGACTGCTGGAGGCAAATGTTACTGATGGGCGTACACATCCCTCTTCCATTCTGCATCGTTGCGTTTTTTAGATATCACTTCTCCATCCCTGTCGCAATATTGGTCCCTTGATTTATGATAGCTGCGCTGCTTGTTGCCTTCATTATGGTCCTGCTCTCGGTCCCTTTCCTTTGAGCGATGCCTTGATTCTCGATGTCTGTGATCATTGCCCCCATGGGACTCGTCCCTGTGACTGTGATCTCTGTGAGAGTCATAGTGTTCATGTGAGAATTCCTCCTTTGGCTCTATGTATGCTGAATCTCTGCTGTCTTGTGTTTCTGAGTCAAAAGTTTCTTGTCTAGACAGGCCACGGCTAGTGCCACTACGATGGTTATGGTGATGACCTGAAGAGCGGTGTTGGGATTTCCTAGTGAGTTCCGACCGTGCTTCTTCTTCCCCTTGAGAACCAGTTCTTTCAGGAGCTGATTGTTCATTCCTCTGATCCCCTTGAGAGCCCTGGTTAAAATGACAGAATTTTAATTTCACAATATATGGCAAATAGGTAAAAGAAAACGCTATGAAAGCAGCAATATTACAGTCCTCAAACCTGTTACTCTTAAGCAGCTGCAGTTCGAAGTGCTATTCCAGAGTAAGTGGTTTGAAGTCATCCTATGGCTAGCAGCCTTGGTCTAATCCAGGGATTTAAGAGATCAACTTTTACTGGAGATATTCTTTATAATACAAGTGAACCTTCATTCCAAAAGCAAGCAAGGTTACTCTCACTTCATTTTCTGTTAGGCTGTTGATATGCTCATATCAACGCTTTAAGAATATTCTGATTAGCCCTGTCTCCCAGCACACACCACACAGGAAGCGAAGAGAAGATCTAGCAATAAGGTGGGAGAGTCAGGTTTCAAAGGAACATGGGAAAACCTGAGCGCAGACATCAGTGGAAAAGTTCAAGAGCAAACAGAATGAAAGCAAATAAAAGGAGTTCCAATTGTAAAAAACAACTTTTAACTTAAAACCAAGATGTATTATAGAGTCAGACTTGATAGCACTTGTATTATAATACCAATAATATCACTGTCATACTGTTTTTTTTTGTTTTTGTTTTGCAGTTAAATTTTAATTTTATCTTTACAGTTTATCCTTTCAGAAAGGCTGAATATTTCCAAGAAAAAGCAGACACAGTGAAATTATTGTTTAATTTTCTAGTACATTAGTGGTGACTGAAAATGGAAGAGAAAATTACCAAGCATAATCAAACCCAATCTTCATCAGCACAGTGAAATCACTGAAAAACGAACAGTTGTGATTATTTACCTTAGCTTAAGGGTGCAGTTATATCAGCCTTTTATAGTTCTCATCAATAAAATCACTTAAAAGCAAATACAAAAGCTTTAGTTACTGTTAATAGAATACTAATATTTAGATAGCGAGTCTACATCTGATTATCAAAACTAGGGCTAGTCCAAAGCATGATGAGAACTCTTCTGGTGTTTTTTTAATTCTATGATTGTACGGTATTTTCACAGGAAAGGTTTCTGTGAAAAGCATTGCTCCTTGTTCATAGATACTTCAAAAAATTATTAGATCTAGTACAGGTCTGGACTTATGACCAATAAGGAACTTGGTTTATTTCATTTCTACACTGCCAAATTATAAAATCTCATAGTGGTTTACAAAGAACAATAAAGCAGTAAAAACAACACCAATTCCAACCAATCACCAAAAACCTGGGTAAAAAGATGTGTTTTTAAAGCCTTCCAAAAGGCCACTGGAGATGTTAGGAGTGCATTCCAAAGCTTGGGTGGCTATAGAGAAGGCCCAACCCTAAGTTGACACTAGTTTTGTCGGTGGCAAATGCAAGTCTATGACCTAAATAAGTTGTGGGGATCATGCAGAAGACGACACTCTCTTAGGTACCCCAGGTTTCAATTTGACAGCTTTGAACCTTGCAGCTTATGAGACTATGCAAAATTGTCACTTTCTGAAATCCATAACTTTTTTTAAAAAGAGAGATTTTAGATATTATAGGATGAAACATTAACGGCATTGTTTACATGGCATTTCATATGTATCAAGTCAGAAAGCTAAGGGAACATCTGCAATGTGGAGAACTGGATATGTGTTAGTATGACAAGCAGGTGTGCAGCAGAGGCTCTTTGAGGAAAGCCTGGAAAAGGGGGGGGGAATTGAACCAAAACAATACCTGTAAATTAGCATTTGGGCCTGGGTTGATAGGAAGAGTGGCAGTTGCCAGTGTGCGAGTTAGGAGCTGATTGGGGGGATGGCTGCAAGCAGGATGGGTGGCCTTCCAGTAAGCTTCCAAATAGTCAGCTAGGTGCTCACAAGCATCTTCGAGCTGATTCTCGTCCAGAATGACATCAAACATTTCCTGTAAATGGGATATTCAGTCAGAAGAACCACGGTGCAGAAGAGTGAAAACTCATAAAACCAAAGCTAGCAACTCACTAGAAATGCACAATATTTGTTGGCTGACATAATGCACAAGGGTAACAGTGTTGGAATACGCTGCCGCTGCCGCTGCTGCTATGTACCCAGAAGCAGTGGCACCCCTGTCCTGATTGGTGGTTGTGCAATGGCGAATGGCAGAAACTGCAGGGGTGCAGCCTGTACAGCCAGTGGTAGGGAGAATAGCCCTACTGCTTCTGGTTACGAAGTGGCAACGGCCCTGACGTCTTCTAACACTGTCTCCCTTGCACACATAGCCAGCCAGTGTCTCTATTTAATGGAATCCAAGGGCACATTTCTGAAGAGTACTAATTTATAACACAGTCAAAGTTTTAGCATATAATACTGGCCAGTTCATAATTTCCACTAGTTTAATTGACAATGTGGTTTCGATTTGCAATTGAAAGCACATGACGGCTGATGAGGATCCATGTAAACAGGAAAACGAAGCCAACTGAGAAGTTATCTTCCCCACAATCACAGTGAATGCACGGAGAGAGGGAGAGGGCTGCACTGGCTAGCTGTCTCCCCCATTTGGAAGTGCCTGTTGGCCACACTCCAGGGCATCCATGCATTTAGTGTTTCGCTAAACAGGCAAACATGACTATGTGGAGGACTCCTCTATGCAGTTTGGAACCCTGGCTGGCCTAAATGAAGATCAGTGAGCATGGAGAAGGAAACTTTCTCAAAAGTAATTACATATAAGGGAAACTGTACAATTATTTATTTGATTGATTTCTATACCGCCCTTCCAAAAGTGGCTCAGGGCAGTCATAGACAGAGAAATAATAAATACATAATTTGGAATAGAATGTCTAAAGATGGAGGATGCCAAGGAAAGTTGTGGGATTCATAGTACCTAGGCGCATTAAGAGGAGAAGATATTATCCAATGGTACCCCTAATTAATGAGAAATTGCTTATTCAAAAGGGTACTTCATGCAGTTATTCTCAATGCAATTTTTGAGGCTTCTCTATTCTTAAAGCAGTAATCACACCAATATCTTGTTTCAGAAGAGGGCAGTGGCTGGACTTTGACCCCTCTGCTGACCCTTCCCCAACCAACAGTTCATGGGTGCAATTGCTGCTTTAAGAGTAGGGGATATCCACCTATCAATCATATGTTTATACTACAGTTCATCTTAAGACCCCAAGGCGGTTAACAACAAGACAAAAGCAATAATATTTCTTCTTATTTAAGAAATCCATCTTATTTATTTATTATTTCTCTGTGTAAACCGCCCTGAGCCATTTTTGGCAGGGCAGTATAGAAATCGAATGAATGAATGAATAAATAAATAATAAAAAGTTCAATAAAACCAACCTGAAAATGAAACAAACACAGCTGTGTCCTAAAGAGAGAGCCAGTGGCTACTCATTAACCAAAAGCCTGGATTTAAAAGGCAGGCTTCGGTTTCCTCTTAAAGGCTGGGAGAGAGGGAGCCATGCAGATTTCAAATGTGAGCAAATTCCAGAGCTTGGGGGCAATCACTGAGAAGGCCTTGTCCTGTGTGCTCAACAAACACGCCTCAGCAGGTGTTGGCACATGGAGCAGAACCCTTCCAGCTGACCTAGTCAGGTGGGTAAATTCAACTGGGTGGTCCCCAAGGTACCCTGGGCCCAAGCTGTTTAGGGTTTTAAAGGTAATAACCAGCACCTTGAATTGTACTGGGAAACAGATTGGCAGCTAGTGCAGTGCCTTCAAGATAGATATATTATACGCACTGCATTCAGTTCCAGAAATAAATCTGGCAGCCTCATTCTGGACCATCTGTAGCTTCCAAATACTTTTCAAGGGCAGCCCCACGTAGAGTGCACTGCACTAATCCAAACGTCTAAGGCATGGGTGATGAAAGCCAAACCAACTTGCTCAAGGAATGGTCGCAGCTGGCGCACCAGCCGAAGCTGAATGAAGGCACCCTTAGCCCGAGTGAAGGCACCACCACAACCATCTTATTTTCTAGCAGCAGCACTGGATCCAGGAGAATCCCCAAGCTGCAAGCCTGCTCCTTCAGAGGGAGTGCAGCCCCATCTAGAACAGGCTGAAACCCTGTACCCCAATCTGTCCTTCTACTAACCACCATCACCTCTGGATTAAGTTTCAGCTTGTTTGTCCCCATCCAGCCCATCATGGCTTCTGAATCCTAGTTCAGAACCTCCTTCGCCTCCCTGGGATCAGATGGTATAGTGAGTGATATAGGACTGGGTGTAATCTGCATATTGTTGACACTGTAGGTCAAATCTCTGGACAATCGCCCCCAGTGGTTTCATGTAGATGTTAAACAACAATATATTAATACAGCCTCATCTGCTTCGTGCCCGTGCCGCTGAACGGAGACCAGACGAACTGCAGAGATTTCTGCTTCCCTGGTTACAAAGATACATATACAAATTTACCTTCAGTTAGTTTTTTTTTCCCCTCTAAAAAAAGCAAAAAGCGACAATCCAAAATTCTGTATTTCCAACCGTGCGAAATACGGGGAACTTACTGGAGGGCACTGAGCCAGTTTATCAGCTGCTACCATTTGGACATTAAGGTGCTTAGCCTGAGATTTGCCTCGGGATTTTATCAACCTCTGTAAAACCTGAGGAGAAGATGAAGGCTTCGGTTAAAAGACGAAGGAGTGAGAACAGAAAATGTCCTGTTTGAATCATGTAAAAAAAGAGATGATATGTATAGATACCACAGCATGAGCCTTCTGAAAAGGTACCCCAAAGGAGGGCAGAAAGAATGCCAACCAACTGCAGGTTGGTTGGTTGGGATACTTCTTCAGAAGATATCCTTAAGCATGTTAGATCAGCAACCCATCTCGCTGCCCCAGTGTGGCGCTCATTAAAAATCTGGTTTTGCCCATTCAGGAGGGACATTTTTGTCCTTTGCTGAAGTCCTGGAAAGTTTTGCTGCTGACTCCCATTGAAGCCAGAGCTCATGCAAAAGGTATAAATTGCATTAGAAGTTCTTTCCAATTATTCACTGGCTGACATGATGCGCAAGTCTAAAGGGGATGGAAAACACTGGTGGTGGCAGTGCTGTGTCCATGGAAGCAGTGGTGCTGCTGCTGTTTCCAACCAACAGGTGCACATGCAGCAGCCCCACAATTTTCCCCATGGCAATGAGTGGGAGAAACCATGGGTTGCTGCTTGTGCAACCACCAGTTGAGAACAGCGGCACCACTGCTTCCATGGCCACAGCAGAGGCGGTGCCAATGTCTTCCGTCCCCGTTACACTGGCTGACAGGATGCACCAGTCTCTCTGTAGGCTACCCAGTCCTACTTTCAAGCTTAAGGGGTATTCAGAAACACAGTGGCATATGTGTACAGAAGTGCTTCTGTTTACTGTTCAGACATTATGTTGAACACTGCTATGAGTGTACAGAGGTACACTGATTCACATGTTATGCTGAGCACAGGTACAGCAGTACACTTCCTATCTGTACTATGCATTTGAGAGTCCTGTACCAGGTTCACATTTAATATGAGTGCAGGTACAGTCAGTCATCCACACAAAAACATGTACTATGTACAGACATCTGTACACTTGAGGGCTACTGTTAACTGGAAATAATCCCATTCTTTTGTAATGTTTTCCAAAGTAATTCAAAAGTTTAATTCAATAATATTTACTAGCAACTGAGTTCGAATCTGTGACCACAGCAGAGGTCTAAAAGCATATGTTTGGCCAAACATTGAACTAACATTTAAAAACAGTTACCTTCGGAGAAGAAATCTTTACATATACTATAATGGGAGCCAAAGAAGTTTTACTAAGTTGAGCTGGATGATTAATAGTATCTGCATCAAGTACTACCAGCTGCAATGTTCTTGCCAATTCAAATATTCGTTCAATTTCACTCTGAACTTCAGCTGCAGAAAAATAAAGAAATATCAGTTATGACAGTGTAACAAATGGGGGGGGGGAACTAGTCACAGAGTGTGTAGCATCCACAGTAGAAGAAAAGTTGGTTTGTTTTCTACATATGCATTTTTAATAGGATAAACTTTCTGGTTAATATCCAGACTAACGAAGTCCTGCTGCTGCTGAAGGTTTCAACTAACACCATATCAGCAATCATGTGTAGGTGGGAATTTTGATGACCTCACCTTTTCCCCAAAGGCCACTCGAGAATATGTCCCTGAGCGTCACACAACCCTCAGGGACATATTCTTGGCTGCACAGAGGATTTCCAGGGGAAGGGGAGGCTGCTGGAATTCACCCACCACCACCACCACCATGTGACTGCCGCTGCTGCTTTAGTCAGACACTCCGCAGCAGCACTGACACCTGTCACCTAGTACCCATGCTTTTGTATTCTAGATGTCAGCCGCTAAAAGTAAAATTATGGTTCCTATGATTTGTGTTCTGTGTTCTCTAAAGCTAATCCTTTCAGTCTTGCATGACAGAAACCTAAATTACCAGAAGCTTTTGTTGATTTTTATACCAGTCATGAGGTGTAGGTGTATATATGAGAAAAGTTTTCAGAATTCTAGCCCGTAGCTTGAGTAGCAATCTCTGGATGTTGTTAATCTCCACTGATACATTTCATGTATATTGGCAATGTGATCCCATATGATTTGTGGTTGTTTTGATGGAGAATATTGGTGTATGATCCTTATATGGAATGCTTGCCCTCACATACATACCATGTTCCCCATTGCCTGTTTTTTTACCACCATGGCTGCTACACAAGACCACCAACAACAGAGCTCAAGACAAAATCCCATTCTCCCTTTGCCCTCACCACTGCTGCCACTGAAAGATCTTTTCCGCCACAAATGTCCAAATGATGGAAACACCCCATGTTTCCATCAAAAATCATCTTCCATATGATGATTCTTACATTTCCTATGATATTGTACTGAGAAGCTAAGTAAATCAGTAATCTGGTTAGCCACTTTGGAAAAGCATGATCAAAAAGACACAAACAAAATTTCTCCTCCGTGCTTCTCATCCTTTTTCCTGGAAGCAGAAGAAAAACCAGAAGTGGTGGGGCAGTATCTAGGGAAATAACATGATGGACTACTGCCATTTGCTGGAATGAGCTGTAAATATACTACCTAAAAAAGTATAAACAGCACTGCAAAAGACAGACTTTATAGTTAACTTTCCTGGAATGAAAAACAAAATGTTAACAGTGGCTGACATATTGCACAATGGTACATCAGCAGAGTAACTCTGCATGCATGCAAGTTGTACAAATGATGATCTAATAGACTTACTCTTGTGCAACAGCTGCACAACTTGCATGCATGCATACGATTGTGCAGTAATGTACCATTACGGCCAATGTACCAATATATTTGTCAAATGAAAAATTTCCCCTACAATAAGACCTTGTTTAGCCAGTTCACTTGGAGAATATCCAAAATGTTCCGATATGTTCAGACAAATAAGAATGCTCATTATAGAAGGTGTAACTATAATAGGGCAAGGGGAGACAGTTGTCTGGGGGCCCACTGCCATGCCCCCCCCCGAGGCAAGTCACATGACTGACTCCCAGCCGCACACCTGTCCGGGCTTCCTTCAGTTGTATTTATCCGCCGAAATTGATGTGAGTGTTAAGACTTGGAGCTACCAGAACAGCACGTCTTTCTCTAGTACCATGAAATGACTTGCATCGTCCACAATTTGCAAAATCTTTTAAAAAATAATTTAGGATGATGTTACCAGTATTCAGCCTCATTTAAGATTCCTTTACTTCATGAGCTGAGCGGCAGTGAGTGGGGGGGGGCCCATTTTAAAATCTTGTCTCTGGGCCCACTCCAACCTTGCTACGCCCCTGTATAGGGCTGCACTGTGAGGCAATGTGGGGCAGCATTCAGTCATGTGGACCCCCCCTTGCAGTATGGGGTGGTCTAGCCCAGCACAGCTTGATCACGTTAGCTCATGTTTTGTGCGAGCTAGAGATTAATTCTGTTCCACACTTTTGAGCTGCTTCCTTCCTCTCTATTTGCCTATAGCTCTGATTCTATTTGTTGTCACTGCAGACCCCAAATGCTTACATATTGTTTTAGTTCTGTTGTGCACCACTTTGGGAATACTACAGTTGAAAAGAGGCTCATAATAAAGCTACTGAACAACCAAAGAAAAAGAGACCTTTGTCAAAAAGAGCGGACATCAGAACATGTGCTGATATTCTGAGAGGAGCTACAGTTAGTCGCTCACATGCAGCGCAGGGAAAAGCTGACGGGTGAGAGAGGTGTCTGTGTTGCTGCAAGCACTGCTCCGTGCCTTCTAACACTACTCCCATCATTCCCAATGGAAGTAAGGTTATAACTGTGGCTACGCAGTGCTTAGTAGGCATGGCACAGCCTGCCTCTGCAGCAGCGCTGACATGTTTTGGAGAGCCTTGCAGAAGTGCGGGTGCCTCTCTTGCCCATCAATGTTTCCCCTCACAATAATGTGAGTGACTGTTCAAGCACATATATGGACTTAGAAAGGTCCAAGCATCAATACTTGGTTAGAGCTGAGTTTCTCAAACTGGGAGACAAGAGGCACCTGAGGAAGGAGAGGCACAGGTAGCTTTGTACCGCTCTAAAGAGTCCAAGCTCAGAATTCCCACGCAGTGGACCATATCTTCACTGAAATCATTAGATGTGAACCAGTCCTGGTGCTTGAAGTTGCAAGCTTTGCACTTCACAACCTGCCATCTATCCGCCTGAAAGCTTCTACTCTCTTCTAGGGAAGAGAGCTGGTCTTGTGGTAGCAAGAATGACTTGTCCCCTTAAGCTAAGTTGCATACGAAAGGCAGACTAGAAGTGTGAGCACTGTAAGATATTCCCCTTAGGGGATGGAGCTGCTCTGGGAAGAGCATCTGAGCTCCAAGTTCCTTCCCTGGCATCTCCAAGATAGGGCTGAGAGAGATTCCTGCCTGCAACCTTGGAGAAGCCGCTGCCAGTCTGTGTAGACAATACTTAAAGCCGTCATAGCTTCCAACACACTTCTGATACAGCTCAGCTAGCCACAGCTGCTCTGCATGTGCCTTGAGCAAGAAGGGAGAACTCAACACAACTAGGGTGGAGCAAAGTAGAGGCACATGACTTAGGAAGGTAAGGATGAGAACCAACAGAGAGGAGAGCTGCCATGGCAAAATAAAGTATGACAACCAAGCTCAGACTCTATTTGCAGACCTGATGATGAATGTACACACATTCATGTCACCAGCAGAGGAAAAGACATACATGTGGAATTTGTGCAACTTTTTACGACTTTTGTCTAGGAAATCCGTCTTGTGTAAAGCAGCACTGAGAGTTCAAGTTTGATGCCAAGCTGAAACTGGCCCTCCCAACCATCACTTTTTCAATGTGTGAAGCTGGGGGTGGGGGCTTACATACAGTGCAGCAACCTTATGAGAATAATAGGAAGCTCGTTGCTACAGCAATGACTCTTATAATTAGTAGCAACAGGTGCTCTGCGAATTTGTTAGTTGTTTGGGTGTGGTTTAGAGAGGCACGGAACAAGCATGAGTGCCACAATCTTGGACCGGCCAGGTGCTGTGCTGTATGTAAGCCAGGGACATATGGGCAATTTGGAGGAATAACCCTAAACAAGGTAACTTATGGGGCAAACTTACCAGTGGTGTGGTAATTGCGCTGTGAGTAGGTAATGAATAATTTCCCCCCTCCCAAACCACAAGATTTCAGAGTGAGCTGCCTTCTGGTCTAACTTGAATTCATGATGATGTCATACAATAGCCCTATTCACATGCCATGTTCAACACTGGCACAGGTGTACAGTGCTCACAGGTTCAGATCTGTACAGAGGCACAGTTATTCATGCGTTATATTGAACACAGGTACAGCAGTACACTTCCTATCCATACCATTAATTCGGGGTGCCTGTACTCAGGTTCACTTTTTAAAGGAGGAGAGGTACAGCCATTCATACCAAAACATGTACAAGTGTGCAGACAACTGTACACAACATAATGTCTGAATAGGGCTAATATCTTAAGTCAAACCAAAGAGCAATGTTGCCTGTCCTTTTTCCTGTCCTCAGTAGAATGAAAGAAAGAAAGACAAACAAACAAGAAAAAAAGTGCCTACTAGGTGGGGAGCATGGTTTCTACCACCAACAGAATCACAAAACAGGCAGCAACAAAAACACATAATAGGCAGCAGATAACAGGCAAAAACACAAAGCAGGTAAAAAATTGTGAGTAGGGAGTAGTTTTTCAAAACCATCTCCCACTTCAGACCCTCCACTTTCAATCTAAAAAACACACACGTGTGGCTCGGTTTGAGTCCAGTTTGCCTAGAACTTTACTGATTTCTTCCCAGAGGCCAAGTAAATTGCCCTTAATGGTATAAGAAAGAAGCCTGATATAATAACCTTTTAGAACTAGGACAAAAAGTGTTGCTCATTTGTAGCTCATAATTGTTTCCTACTTGAATATGATTATTCTGTGAGGGGAATTGAGATGGCTATTAGGGATGTGCATGAATCAATTTTTTCATTTTGATTTGTACCAAAATCAAATCACCCCCAATTTGTTTTGGGTCCAAATCTGCCCCCCGAATGCTGCAGATTCAATTTGTACCCAAATTTTCCAAATCTGAATCGATTCAAGGCAAAGAAGGGGTCCTGGGGGCAAAAGAGTGGGGTGGGTAGTAGTGCTCAATGGGTGGAAGCTACCACCCAAATTTCAAAGAAATTGGGAAGAGGGGTGATTTTTAAAGAATTTTTGAAGTTTACGCATCTTTAAGCTTTTTCCCATAGGGAATAATGGGGATTTCAGTAGCCTTAGTTATAACTCGGGGGGGGCACCAGGGTGGCCCAGAGCAAGTTGTGGTGGGTGGTACTGCCCAATGCGTGTAAGGAAGTTACCACCCAGATTTCAAAGGAGTTGGGCAAAGGGGTGATTTTTAAAAGATTTTTGAAGTTAGCATGTCTTTGGGGGAGAAAAGGGGTTTCAGGGACAGAAGAGTGGGTAAGGTGGTAGTGCCCCAATGAGTCCCTGCTACCATCCAGATTTCAAAGAAATTGGTGAAAGGGGTGGTTTTTAAAGAATTTCTGAAGTTTTAAGCTCCCCCCCAATATGGAATAATGGGGATTTTCAGCAGCCCCATAACTCCACTTGGGGGTACCAGGGTGGCCCAGAGCTGGATGTGGTGTAGTGCACATAGGGTGCCAACCACCCCCAAAATAACAAGCCCATGGGGCACTGGGTTTTGTTGTTTCTGAGGTGTTCTTCTGAGAGTAGATTCTCTGGTAGGAAATGAGAATGGATTCAGTGACAAACAACTTATTTGAAATCTGGGTGGTATCATTGGGGCACTACCACTTGACCCACTGTTCTACCCCCAAACCCCTTTTCTGCTGCCCTGATTCTGCCCCCAAAACATGCCAACTTCAAAAAGCTTTTAAAAATCACCCCATTGCCCAATTCCTTTGAAATCTGGGTGGTAGCTTCCTTCCACCCATTGGGCAGTACCACCCACCACAACCTGATCTGGGCCACCTTGTGCCCTCCACATGTATCTATACAACTGCTGAAATCCCCATTGTTCCCTATTGCATAAAGCTTAAAGATGCTTTAAGCCAAACATTTTCTAAAAATCACCCCCTTGCCCAATTTCCTTGAAATCTGGGTGGTAAATTCCACCCATTGGACACTACCATCCAACCCACTGTGGCCACAAAATGGAGGTCCGAATCTCCAAAATTTTGGGATCCGAATCTGGGGTGATTTGTTTTGTACCCAAATCTGGGCAACTGAGGACAGGGGTGATTTGTTTTGTCTACAAATCACCCAAATCAGCCAGATTTGGGTACAAATAGTTTTATACCCGAATAATTTTGCACATCCCTAATGGATATAGGGGCAAGCTTTTATGTTATCATCATCTGAGCTTGGGTTGGCCATCACAGAGATCAAATCATCCTATATAAGGAACACGAACAAAGGCTCTAGTAGAGGTCTGCATGCTCGTTGGATTCCTCCCTTTTGTTAGATTCCTCTCCTGATATTCTATGTTCAAAGCAATAAGCTCTTTTACTATGGTTGCAATACTTCTTAAATGTTTTGATGTATCTATTTCATCGGACCGCTTCACATGCAATGCGGCAAATAAGGTTGCCACAAACTGCCTGGAGTGTGTGAGGGAGCCTGACTTCTGGTGTTGGTAAGGATATGCTGACACTGGGTATATTGTCCGAACCTGCTTGAAGTAGGTTACAGATGGCCCCCTGGTATTGAAAGATGAGTTCCACTCTAATTGGTATAAAAGCCTTTGTTATAAATTGAGTAGATATGGCCTCTCACCACAATATTTACTTCCACTGGGACATGATGCTGCCAAAGAAATTCTTAAACAACATATTGCGGCTACGGAGAAGCAATCTGATTTAACCCTTGTTGCCATCAGTAGTATTCCAGGTGGCTTCTCAAACTACCCTCAGCCAGCTGCGTACCTCACAAATCTGACGACTCTAAATCAGAGGAGAGCTTTCTCACTCGAGCGGTTTAATGCCCTTCCTCCTCCCGTTTTGGATGGCAGATTTAAGAAAATACCGCACAGGAACCGGCGATGTCCATGTGGTTCAGGCAATATTGAGTCCACCTCCCATGTTCTTTTATACTGTTTATATTATAGGGACATTCGCATTGCCTGGACTGAACCACTTCTAAAAAATATGCCAGGTCGATGGGAAGAGTATTGCACTTCCTTCCTTCTGGCAGACCAGTATACAGCAATTACAGCTAGGGTAGCAAGATTCTGTGCCGCAGCATGTAAACTGAGATGGGAGCTGTTGATTAATTGTAACTGAGACCTCTGTATGAATATGTTCTGATGCTCTATTATCCAGTCCTGTAGTTTTGATTTTATTTACTTTAATTCAATTTTTTTTTAAAAAAAATTATTTTGTTTGCTGGTCATTGACTGTAATAAAATTCATTCATTCAGATGTCAGGTTTGGAACCAAATGTAGGATAAAATATGCTGGTGTTGGGGAGTTTGGACAACATGTCCAATGCTGGCACATCCTTGCCGACACTGGCCATCAGGCTCCTGCATGCACTCCAGAAACTAAAGGTTCACATAGCAACCTTACTTGTCACATTTCATGTGAAGCCACCTATAGTGCTTATAAAAGATTATTATGAAGATTTCAATTTCCTGCAATGATGGATTTTCAGTGCTATTAAGGGCTACTTCTGTGCAATGAATCTGGTTTGCATGCACACCTTTATGTAGGAAAAAAGGGGATGTTTGATGAATTTTGGACACCCACAATGCATTCATTATAATACACAGATTCTTCAAACATTTAGAGGTTGCGTTTTATCATGCAATCTACATGATACATGTAGCAACAAAACAAATAAAGCTTCTAAAGCAACGTTTTCAAAACAAAGCACCTCTATTACACATGCAACAATGTGTGCATACATAACCATGTGTACACACAAAATGGAGGACTGTGTTCACAAACAGCTGCATAGAATTGTTCTTGCACATACACAATTATAATTTTGGAACCGATGGAATTATTATTTTGGAACACACAATTTAGGCATACATTTTTTTAAAAAATCCAATTGTCAAATGCTTTCTTCCCAATTGCAACTTGATTTCTGACATTTAAAACTGGGAACATCTTCCAGCACAGAGAATTCAGTACAAAGTACACCAGTGATTTATTTTTACCACTACAAAACCTGCTATCCAAAAGAGACAGCAGTTTTGTGAGGTACAATACATACTGAACACACACACACACAGAGGGGGGAAACAGCAACCATATATACATACCCAACACATCTGGAAAGGGAGGGCATTAATGAAGCAAAAAATGGAAAACCCCCCGAGATAATCAGGTTCTTGTCCAAAGCATACAGAATGAGATAAGGTTACAACATACATGGGAGCAAACAAGGAAAAAGGTTGGGTTCTTAAGACTGACAAAGAAATGAAGCAAAAATCACGTATTTGGTTCAGTGGCATATAAAGATGTCATCTACACACAGACACACATATATGGCTACTAAGTTTTAAACATGCATTCTGAGTCTTCTTTTCTCAAAAAACCCAAAACCTCACACACTTAAAAAAAACAAAACACGTCAAGAGTTTTTTGGTCTCTAGTCAATTTGTATTTATCAAAGATATGGAAGAGATATGGCAATTCATGCTGTACCAAGGGCCACATCAGAAGATCATGAACATGATCCCCTTCATGATCATGAACATGAACCCCTGCTAATTTGGCAAAGAGGCACCTTTTAACGTGGTGATTCTCTTTATTTAGGAGGGGGAGAGTAATTGGCCCTATCCACCCCCAGCACAGGACCTCCAGTGACCATTGCTGGTGTCTATCTTGTCTTTCTTTTTAGATTGTGAGCCCTTTGGGGACAGGGGACCATCTAATTTATGTATTATTTCTCTATGTAAACTGTCCTGAGCCATTTCTGGAAGGGCGGTATAGAAATCGAATGAATGAATGAATGAATGAATGAAATAACATGAAAACAAAGCTAATAAGGCTATGCCTGTGAGCAGCCGGTGGCCGAGTGGGAAGGCAGGGTTTCATCAACCCAGCCCCCAATATATACACATGATCTGTCATCCCAGTCTTCGGTGCACCACCATGTGCCCACATGTTCTGTGCTCTCATTTTCCCAATCTCCAGGAAGCGTACAAGGCACTGCAGGATGAGTGTGGTGCCTTGGGGGATTTCCCCAGGAGTTGGGTGCTCTAAGTGCCCAACTGTGTATGGTCAACCATACACATAACAACCCTGGTGCTGAGTTAGAGGGTGCGCTCACGCCCTCTAACCCAGGTAAAAGCCTGTGTATAAAACCTGGGCTTGCCGCGGAGGCAGTGCTGGGATTAACCTTGATCCCGGCGGTGCACGTAAGCCGCTCATGTGCACAGCCTCAATCTGTATTAACAGGAAAGGGGAGGAAAAATTGCTCTGTCAAGTCAGTGTTGACTCCTGTGGACCACAGAGCTGTGTGGTTTTCTTGGTAGAATACAGGAGTGGTTTACCATTTCCTTCTCCTGCCGCAGTATGAGATGATGCTTTTCAGCATCTTCCTATATCGCTGCTGCCCGATATAGATGTTTCCCATATTCTGGGAAACACACTAGCGGGGATTCGAACCAACAGCTTCCTGCTCTCTAGGCAGCTTGCTTCCCTGCTGCACCATTAACAGACTGGCATATTATTTCATCAACATGACATAGTTGGTAAAATGTTTATCAGAAAAGAGAAACGTTAATCAGAACACAATCCTTGAGTGACTTGAAGTGAAACCAGGATAATTCTTTTTCAACAGAATATCCACAACTGAACTCAGGTGAAAAATAGCTACGTACATATGGATAAACTGCAGTTGGTGAACAGCCATTGGTGTGTTGTTGTTTTATATAAAAGGACGTACATAGTCTTACGCAGGAACATAAATCACTATGGCCAGAATCTAAAGATTACTTTAGGCATGTCCAAGGTCCTGGCCATTCATGGTGGAAGGCAGGTTACCTTAGAGCTACTGAACTGGTGATTGTCGAGAGGTAGAGTTCAGAAAGACTGAGCCCTAATAAAACAATCACAAAACAAGGAAAATCTCAACACAAGGAAGCAGAACCAGTGGTAACAACAACAACAACAACAACACAGCTGTATACTGACAAGAGATTTCATCCAAGAATGACAATAAAGAGTGATTTGTCATATCATGTGAAGCTATGCTTATTTATGTGTAAACATAGCTGTCATTTTTGCTGTAGGATTTGTTATGATCTGCGAACTTCATGTTACCCAGATCCAGATGTGCCCTTATTTTTTGTTTATATTTTGGCCAATTAACTGCCATTAAAAACAAACAAACAAACAACCCCACAGAGTTTAACAACTGGTTCTGAGTTGAAGAAGATGGAATTGTGAAGGATATTACTACAGTGGTCCCTCGACTTACGAACTACTCGACATCTGAAATTTTCGACTTACGAACGGAAAAAAGCGCCGCACGCTTACGAATTTTTCAACATCCGAACGGCACTTGGGTGGGGGGTTCCACTTAAAAAGGGGGGGGGCTTTACTCACCCCTTCCATGAAAGTAAGGCACTGTACTGTACTGTATTCCTTGTAGTAATCGGGCGGCAGGGTGCTGCTCGCTTCAATCTCCCTCGGCGCGGGCTCCCGCTTCTCGTAGCCATAATCGGGGCGGCAGGATCGCTCCCAGTCCCTGCCGCCCCCTTCAAGCTCAGTCCCCCTCGGCTGGCGGCCGCCCCCTGAAGCTCCCCAGAGGTTCCCCGCTGCCCCCTTATTTCCAAATCTAGCCCCATTTAAGAGGATGGCAGGAGAACTCCCTGCCGTCCCCTTCCCGGCTGGGCTGCAACTGGCTTCTAGGAAGCCTTTCGCGCCTTCCTAGAAGCCAGTTGCAGCCCAGCCGGCAAGGCAAGCGGACGGCAGGGAGTTCTCCCGCCGCCCGCTCGCTAAAGTTCCCTAAAAGTTAAGGAACTTTAGTGAGCGGGCAGCGGGACAACTCCCTGCCGTCCGCTTGCCTTGCCGGCTGGGCTGCAACTGGCTTCTAGGAAACCTTTTGCGCAGGCGCGCGAAAGGCTTCCTAGAAGCCAGTTGCAGCCCAGCCGGGAAGGGGACAGCAGGGAGTTCTCCTCCCGTCCTCTTAAATGGGGCTAGATTTGGAAACAAGGGGGCGGCGGAGGACCTCTGGGGAGCTTCAGGGGGCGGCCGCCAGCCGAGGGGGACTGAGCTTGAAGGGGGCGGCAGGGACTGGGAGCGATCCTGCCGCCCCGATTATGGCTACGAGAAGCGGGAGCCCGCGCCGAGCGAGAGTGAAGCGGGCGGCACCCTGCCGCCCAATTACTACAAGGAATACAGTACAGTACAGTGCCTTACTTTCATGGAAGGGGTGAGTAAAGCCCCCCCTTTTCGCTCCAGAACGAATTAATCCGTTTCCAATGCATTCCTATGGGAAACCGCTTTTCGACTTACGAACTTTTCGACCTACGAGTATGCATTCAGAACGGATTAAGTTCGTAAGTCGAGGGACCACTGTATCTCTATATGTATAATGTGCTAAAATTTTCTTTTCATCTTTCCTTATGTTAAGAATCAATTTATATTAGTAGTATCAATAATTTTCAGTCTCTGGAACCATGATGTGCCATGCTAAAAGAACACATCTAAGAAATACCGGCTGACATGATGGGTAGTGTTACAAAGCCATAACACTGTGCCTAGGGCAGCCATGATGCTGTTGAGAGCAGGGGATTGTGCAAGCAGCACTTCCACAATTTCACAGGCAGGGAGAAATTGCAACAGCACTGCTTGTGCAACTGCCAGTTCTCAAGAGTGCTGGGGCTGTCTTATGAGCAACACAAATTCAAATGATCTCCGAGGGTCGGTTCAGACAAGCATTGGCTGCAACATGGGAACAGGATGGGTTTGCACCAAAAGAGCACCAGCCCTGACTTCATAAGAACAGTCCTGCTGGATCAAGCCCAAGGCCTATCTAGTCCAGCATCCTGTTTCACACAGTGGCCCACCAGATGCCTCTGAGAAGCCCACAGGCAAGAGGTGAGAGCATGCCACCTCTCCTGCTGTTGTTCTCCTGCAACTGGCATTTAGTGGCATCTTGCCTTTTTGGCTGGAAGTGGCCTATAGCTACCAGATTAGTTGCCATTGATAGACCTGTCCTTCATGAATTTGTTCAAGCCCCTTTTAAAGCCATCCAAGCTTTGACGGGCAACTTGGATGAACAACCGTCAGGGCAGGCACACTCTCAGTACAACAGGTACGCAGCTTGGGAATGCTCTTGGATCCAGGCCTCACCCTGGGATCTCAGGTGGAGGCTATGGCCAGGAGTGCTTTCCATCAACTTCGGCTGATTTGACAGCTGTGTCCATTCCTTGAAGAGAACGATCTCAAAACAGTGGTGCATCAGCTGGTAACCTCCAGGCTTAACTATTGCAATGCGCTCTACGTGGGGCTGCCTTTGTACGTAGTTCGGATACTTCAGTTAGTTCAAAATGTGGCAGCTAGACTGGTCTCCAGGCCAACCCAGAAAGACCATATTATGCCTGTTTTAAAACAGTTGCACTGGCTGCCGATATGTTTCTGGGCGAAACACAAAGTGCTGGTTATTACTTTTAAAGCCCTGAACGGCTTGGGTCTGGGCTACCTTAGAGAGTGCCTTCTTCTGTATGATCCCCATTACATGTTGAGGTCATCTGGAGAGGTCTGTCTCTAGTTACCTCCAGTACCTCTGGTGGTGACCCAGAACCGGGCCTTTTCTGTAGCTGCTCCTGGCCTATGGAATGCACTCCCGGCAGATATCTGCAGTTTAGGCTCTCTGTTGGCCTTGAAGAGAGCCCTAAAGACTTACTTGTTTGTTTGGCCTGGCCTTCCAAGGCTCTTAAATTGTTTTTAAGCATTTTAATTGGTTTTAAATTGTGTTTAAATTGTTTTTATATTGTTTTAAGTAGTTGTACACCACTGAGAGCCTCTGGATGGGGCGGTTTATAAATGTAACAAATACATACATACATACGTACGTACGTAAATCTATTCATCCATCCATCCTGATTGCTAGTTGTGGCCAGCATTCGTCTGAATTGGCCCTAACTGGATCAAGCATATTCTCTTACCTCACAATAAAGTTTCTCAAAGTTACTTTAAAGGAAGCACTTTCTCCTAGATTGACAGATTTTGGAAATGCAAATTTTAAATAAGTCAGTGTATAAGAATTAATATCTCATGAATATTGGCCCACTTTTGTAGTACCATGTACATTGCCCTTTAAACTAAAGAGCCCCTGGTGGCGCAGTGGTAAAACTGCCGCCCTGTAACCAGAAGGTTGCAAGTTCGATCCTGACCAGGGGCTCAAGGTTGACTCAGCCTTCCATCCTTACGAGGTCGGTAAAATGAGTACCCAGAATGTTGGGGGCAATATGCTAAATCATTGTAAACCGCTTAGAGAGCTCCGGCTATAAAAGCGGTATATAAATGTAAGTGCTATTGCTATTGCTATTGTATGATATCATAGTCATCTTCAAATAAATGAAGGGCTATTCCATAGAGGAAAGAGCAGACTTGTTTTCTGTTGCTCTTGAGGGCAGGAACAGAACCAATGGGTTGAAATTATAAGGAAGCAGATTTAGGCTAGACATTAGGAACAATTTCCTAACTGTAAGAGTTGTCCAACCATGGAATAGTCTGCCCTGTCCAGTAATGGGGTCTTCTTTGCTGGAGGTTTTCAAATAAAGGATGGACAGCCATCTTTCAGAGATTCCTGCTCAGTGCAGGAAACTGAACAGTAGGTCCCCAAGCTCCTTTCCAACTTGAAAATTCTATAATTCTATGACATTTTAAGAATTTTTTTATCTACAATTATTTATCTACTAGCTTAACCTGTGCAGAGCATCTGCCCGCTAGTACTTGATTGCTCCCCTCACTCCCTGCCACAGCCCCCCTCACCTAAGAGATCTTTCCACCCTCACCTGAGCACTCCTGCTCCTCCTCCATCCCATTGCTTCCATCTCCCTCACCCCTCTTGGTTGTGGCTGCAGCGTTGCTGGTGCCTATTGGCCAAGCTGCAGCCCCCTATCCCCAGAGACCTCCTCACCTCATCCAAGCCCCACTCCTGCTTCTCCCCACAGGAGCAGCAGCAGCAGCGGTTGACTGGGTCCTTCCTTGCTGCCACCACCGCCATGGCCACTCATTCCCCTCAGGCTGCTGAGGCCTGGGCCTGTCCCTGTCCCTTGCCTGCCTCCCTCCCTTCGCCAATGACCTCAGTAGCTCCAAACAGCAGCAGTGGTTGACTGGGCCCTTCCTTGCTGCCAATAGGCACTGCCATGGCCAATCGTTCCCCTCAGGCCACTGACCGGCTCAGGCCTGTCCCCCGCCCTTCCTACTTTCTCTCTTTCCCTCCCTTCTTTCTCTCTCCTCCATTCGCTCTTCCCCTCTGTCTTTCTTCCCCTCCCTTCTTCTTTTCTTTCTCTCTCTCTCCCTCTCTCTCTCCATTCCTGAGTTAACAGATCTTGTTCATCTTGTTTCCTCATCTAATTCACTCAACAACAGCCTCCTTCTCCTGAAGGGGCTCTTTGCTTCCTCACGACCCCTCTCTTTGCAGACCCCTGCCCACTATTCTTTTATATATACAGATTCCTCTCCTTTACAATCAAGAACATCTTCCAACCAGTAATAGTTGTATTCTAACTGACCTTAACCATCACAGGCTCCTCCCCCCATCTGCATATGGAATCCCCACTGCCCAATCACCATGGTGCCATAGGCTCCTCCTCCCTATTTCCATATGAAATCCCCACTGCCCAATCACCATGTTGCTTCTGCTCTCACAGGCTCCTTCTCCCTATCTGCATATGGAATCTCCACTGCCCAGTCACCACAGTGCTTCTGCTTACGAACTCTTGTGAGAGCTGCCACTCATGGGATTAGCCATAGGCAGGCCTCAGAGAATTTTACATATATATATATATATATATATATATATATATATAGAGAGAGAGAGAGAGAGAGAGAGAGAGAGAGAGAGAGAGAGAAGTCATATGACCAGCACTTATTCAATCAATCAATCAATAATTATTACGGTTTTTGACCAGCATAAAGTAGAATACATTAAAACAGCAGTGAAGTGGGCTATGCCTAAGACTGTAGCTAAAGTGGAGGAAGGTAGTGGTATAAAGCTACTGTTAAACTGCAATAAACTATCACAAAACTACTATAAAACAAGTCTATAAGAAGCTAAGAGTTAAAATTATTGCTAAATGGCTAAAATCTATAAAGTTTATAAAAACTGCAAAATATTGTAAAAGTTATAAAAAGCCTCGAGATATGCTGTAGAATATGCAGTAGAGAAGTAAGCTGTGATGATTATTTATTTATTAACAAATTGATCTGAGCCAAGTGGGGCCTGATTTCTTTCTGCTGGCTGTCAGGACCTGACAAATTTTATGTGTCACTGCATAGAATTTGGCAACATTATGTTTAGTGGCAGCATTTTGGTCGGAGACCAGAAGAGAGGTGTAGAATTGGTCTGAGCAATCTAGCATCCTGGTAATTAATGGGAACAGCACTTATTCTAAGAATCTTCTTGAGAAGTCTGCAACTATTTTTAAACATACACATAATTTCAGACACATGCGAAAAAGAAGTCCATGAGTTGTCTCAATAAGATCTACGGAGGTACAATATTAACTTCACCAAGAAGAAAAATAGTGCCTATTTTTGATTGGGGCTGCGGTGTGGGGTAAGGTTTCTTTTTAAACCCTTTGTTCCCTCACTGTTTCCCTAATTGAACCTACTGCCCCGAAGCTTCTATTAGCCACAAAAAGTATGGGCATAATGTTTTTTAGGGGTGTCCATAAAACTGGTTTGCCCGGTTCAGTTCAAGTATGGACCAGACTCAAACCAAATTGGGCATGTTTGGTTTTGTGCCCTCCTCTGAACATACCCCTGGCTCGGCTCGAATGCGAGCCAGTTCAGGGGTTCTAAGTTTTTTTGTTTTGTTTTTAACTAAACTCACTGCTGGGTCTGGGTTGGCGGCTGCGGGGGGTGGTGTCTCTGCCATCTCCCCTTCCACCCAGTGGCCTCCTCCCGCTCTAAAAAGGGCCAGTTTGACCTGTTTTCGGGCTACCCTGGCCCTTCCTCTAGTGGCGGCAGCCATTTTGGAGGCCACTGTGCATGCCCAATGGTCCTCTGCGTGGCCGGGTCTAATAGCTTGCGAGTGGGAATTGTATCAAGACTATGGTGTGGAGTTAGACCCTCCCACTCTCAGTACCATGGACCCAGTTTAGATGGGGGGCCTAGTGGCTGCTTTTTGAAAAAGATTTTGGAAATTTCAGTCATGGAACTCCCATGTCACATCTAGTTTGGCCTTCGCATGCCAGCTTGTATGTGAGTTACATGGAATAATCCCCTTTATATAAAATAAACTGGGCAGTTCTGAGTGCTATAGTTAGTGGCAATTTGTGGTATTATCATTTCATACACTTACCTAAGCTTGACCGTGTATTGGATCGTTCTATTATCGCATGCTTGCTGGGATTGTTTAATACTGAACGTTTGGCAAGCGAGATGTCTGCTGTGACCCGTGTGATTGATATACTGAAATGCAAAAAGGAAAAGAAAAGGAAGAACAGTATTGTAATTCAGAAATCTCGGGGATGGAATCAGAAAACAGCAAGAACATTCAGTGTCCCACACCTCCTCCAAGGGAAGTGTTTTAGCTGCTACTATCAGAGTAAGATGGATCAAAACTATTTTGCCTCTGAAGATAAATCAAATTTCAAAATGCATTGGGCATACTTTATGTCATAACATATTTTTATTTCCAAGGACCAGTTTGAGGTTTTACTTGTACTTTTGATTGTCAGTGCTGACCTTTCTTTGTTTTAGAGAACAGGTTTTCTGTCTAACAATTCTAAATGACTATAATGTTTTTGGCTAGTGTTGGAAAAGTCTCTGCACAAACCTGATTTGGATTAGGCTCAGAAAAACATATTTTCCAAAATTGAAAATATTTCCCCCCAGAGCCCATTGTGAAGTTTGGTAGCCGTAATTCTCCAGATGGCATCATTGGGAACACAACAGTGCCTGATTACATCCCTGATCCTGCTGCTCCAACAGAACCCACTCACCACTTCTTTCCTAAGTTTACTTTACCTTGCAGTTACAGCTGGTATTGCTCATAGCAGAGGCCTCTATTAGGACTACGGACACTCTCAGGTAGCACCATGGCTGTCAGGAACCACGGAGAATGCAGTTACCAAGGTTTCTGACATCAGGAGTGGTGGCAAGTACATTTCCAGACATCCTGGATCCTGCACAACATGTTGTGGGTCTAATGGAGACCCTGGATTCAAGTGCTATCTACCACCCCCTGATAAATTACTACCATTAGATATGTAAGAAGGGATTTGTTGTCTTCATGGGGTAGCAGGATGTGTGTGGGGAGAACATACCATTTTATATTTCAGCACTGGTGGCGGTGGGAACTATTTGCCAGAACATATTCTAACAATGGAACATAGGAAGCTGCCATATACTGAGTCAGACCATTGGTCTATCTAGCTCAGTATTGTCTTCACAGACAGGCAGCGGCTTCTCCAAGGTTGCAGGCAGGAATCTCTCTCAGCCCTATCTTGGGAGAAGCCAGGGAGGGAACTTGAAACCTTCTGCTCTTCCCAGAGTGGCTCCATCCCCTGAAGGGAATATCTTATAGTGCTCACACTTCTAGTCTCCCATTCATGTGCAACCAGGGCAGACCCTGCTTAGCTAAGCGGACAAGTTATGCTTGCTACCACAAGACCAGCTCTCCTCCTAATTGAATTGAGGACACTCTGGTTTCCCTCCACAAAGGTCTCCATTCAAGTATGGGACCCAGGATATAATACAAAGCCTTCACACTTTTTGTATCTGCTTCTTCAGTATATAACAGAGCACAGAGAGAAGAAAATCACAGCATCATATTAGATTATCATGAGTGAGGAGCATAGTTCTTACCGAATAAGGCTACATGTTAATTTCTTAAAAAAATTGTAAGCACTCCTTAGAGAAAATTTATGACAATAATGAAGATTAAAAATCGATAGCTTTAGGTAAAGTATTATTCTGTACAATGCAATGATAGATGGAGGCCTTTCTCAGCAGTCTGTTCTTCAAGAGCACAGAGAAGCAAGGGAGCTTAGTCACGGGTGGACAAACAGAATGGTTACTAATAAAATCTTAGGCCTACAATTGATTGTATAGTGATTTCTGGAGAATCATAAATCAATGAATCTGTGTCAAGTGACAAGTAACATCCCACAAGTGTCTGTTCTGAGGTACAAGTGTGATTAATATTTTGCTAAATTATTTGGTTGAAAGCTGAGAAAATATGGAATTCTAAATTTATGATTTTTTGGTTGATGTATGCAAATTAGATAGTGAAGCTCCAGTACACCCCCCGCCCTTGCCAAGGCAACTAGTCAAGATGAAGTCTAGAGAGATCTACAAGACCATTCTAGTTAAAGAATAGCAGCAGGCTTTGCTTCTCAGGCCTGGAGCCTCTGTGATGCTCTGAAGGAGGGCCTACAAATCACAAGCAGTTCAGATTATTGTTGCTTTTTCTGCTCTAATGATGCAGATTTTCTTATCTGAAAATCATGTAAGATCTGGGCAGCCCATAGACACAAAGACAATAAGGCTGTTCTCAGGAACAGCCTAACCCAGCTGGGATCGTTTCCAATCCCATCACCCAGCCTAACCCTGCTTTTTGCCCCAGCTCTTAGCTGAGCTTAAGGGCATGAGCGCACCCTTAACCCTGGCACCGGGATTGTGTGTTTGAGACAGGGGCCTAGAGTACCTGGCTGGTGAGAGAATCCTCCAATGCAACACTCTCAGTGCACAATGCATTGTGGGATTCCTGGAGGCTGGGCTGCATTGTCCTGGCCTCCGGCAAGTCACACAACTCCCAGGAGCACCGCTAGTGTGTATGGCTGAGCCGTGTGGGCAAGGAGATCATCTGGCGGGAAGGTAAGTACAGCTCAGCCTCCTCCCCCCACCCCGTTCTTCCTCCTGGTTGTGTGAAAAGCTTTAATAGACTTGACTACTCCAACGCACTCTATGTGGCGATGCCTTTGTATGTAGTCCGGAAACTGCAGTTGGTCCAGAATGTGGCAGTCAGGTTGGTCTCTGGATCTCGGAGAGACCATATTACTCCTACCTTAAAAGATCTACATCGGCTGACGATAGGTTTCCAGGCAGAGTACAAGGTTTTGGTTATAACCTATAAAGCCCTAAACAGCTTGGGCCCTGGGTATTTAAGAGAACGCCTTCTTGACTATGAACCACACCACCCATTTAGATAATCTGGAGAGGCTTGTCTGCAATTGCCACCGGCTCGTCTGGTGGCTACTCAGGGACAGGCCTTCTCCGTTGCTGCCCTGAGGCTTTGGAGCACACTTTCTGCTGAAATAAGAGCCTCCCCATCTCTTACAACTTCTAAAAAGGCAGTCAATATGCATTTGTTCACCCCGGCTTTTAATTAGATATTGTTTTAATTGTTTAAAATTTTAAATTGTTGTAATGTTTTAACCTTTCTGTTTGTTGTTTTTATTGTTTTGTTGTAAACCTCCCAGAGACTGGTGTTTTGGGCAGTATACAAATGTGTTAAATACATACAGACAGACAGACAGACATGGGTCAACACCGAGTTACATAAACTTTATTAAGCACCATTTGCTACAATGTGGTTTCCATTTTTCCTTATGGAAATGGGCTTGCTTGCCATATCCCAAGTGAGACTTCCTTAGGCTCTGGAAAATACATCCATTTCTCTGACCCCTGGCACTTAGACTGCTCTGGCTCTTTCTTCTCTGCCCAAGCAGAGACTGAAATGAAGATGAGTTCTGCAGGCGCCCATTTTATCAAGTCACAAGCCAAACCTCAATATGCTAGCACTGGGGGAGGGAAAAGGTGGTGGTGGCTGAGCTCAAGTTGTAGAGGTGGTCAAGGATCTGCTTCGCAAGCAGAAGCTCCCAGGCTCACTCCCTGGCAGCATCTCCAGGTAGGTCTGGGAAAGACTCCTGCCTGAAGCCTTGGAGAGCCACTGCCAGTCAGTGTAAATACCAGTGGTCTGACTAGACATAAGGAAGCTTCCTATATTCATTGGTACAAGCAGGCACAGGGTGAGGGGATAAGGCCAGAGTAGTAGACGGTAGAGTTGCAGGTAGTAGAGGTAGGGTTGCGGGTGAGTGGTCATGCAATTGCTATTTATGTGGGATGGAAAAATGGAAGAGACAGGGGGAAATGAATTTTACCTGTTCCACTTATGTTCTAGCTGTAGCTATTTATCATTTAACCACACTAAAAGAGAGATTCTTCGACTCATTCAGAGCAGCAGCACAAGGATGGAACTCTATTTGGGTAGATCTGATCCCTGAAGTGAGGTTGGGGTGGGCTCTTTGTTTGGTTATTCAACTGCGAGAGAAAGACATTCAGCGGTGCATCAGCTTGCAGTGTCTGATGCAATTAGTTATTTGATAGCTATGATCCCTGAAGTGAGATGGAAATGCTTGTGATTATTCATTGGCTGGAGGCTGGTGTGTCCAAAAGCATGCACAGACACAAGGAAAAATCACAGTGGTATGGAAGTGGGGCACACTGTGAGGCTGTTCTCATGTGCAGCCTAACCTTGGCTAGGGTTGCCCAGCCTGGTTTAGGCTGCATGTGAGAACTGCTGGGATTGGGCCTAATTGCGCCAGGGCAGTGCCACTTAGCCTGGCTTTTATCAGAGGTTAAGGGAGCAAGTTCTCCCTTAACTCAGGCTTCCTGCTCCTGAGTGAGCCACACTCAGTGAGGGTGCTTAAAGCGCCTGTCTCCTGGGGAATTGCCCAATGCACAATGCTCGGTGCATTGTAGGATACCCAGAGGCAAGGATGCGTTATCCCAGCTCTCTGACAATGGATAGTGTGGAAGTGTGGACAGCACTCCCACCAACATTTTGCCAATGTCTGGGGGGAAGTGTACAATGAGTGAAGTCGGGCTTTCCCCATGTCCGCCCCACCCCCCGACTAGTCATGTGGACAACCTCATTGTGCACAAACAACAAACATGCACCATAGCTATAGTCCTACTAGCTTCAAAATTCACCAGCTACCACTGTCTTGTCTAATAATATTTATCATATTTATATATCACCTGATATGTGCATCTCTAGGCAACATACACAATTTAAAACACAATATAAAACAAAGTAAAAACCATTAAAACAATTTCACAGAATAAAAAGTTAAAATAAGCTCACAGGATAATAAAAACAACTAAAATGTTTAAAATTAATTTCAGTTAAAAAGCTGAGAAATAATGATTTCTGCAGACATTCAGTTGCAGATAATTGGACTCCCCAGTTTCAGAAGCAGGGTGAATGCAGCATACAGAGACTACTGAAAAGAAAGCAAACCCTTATAAGGACATAAAATGGCTCTCTGGATTGTGGCCTCTTTCATGAAGGATATCAGCAAACTTGAGAGAACTCAAAGGAGAGTGAAGACAAGTGTTTGAAAGATGAGATATAGGAGGAAAGACTGAAGGAACTAGACATGTTTAGCTTAGAGGGAAAAATCTATAAGCAAGGACAGGATAGCAGCTTTCAGATCTAAAAGGCTCTGTTGTAGGGCACTACATTTAAGATTTAGAAATATTTTGTTACCAAAACAGCTTATTTGGGGGCTGCAAACAGCACTCCTCTACGATTTGGAACTGTGGGACCACAGCTTCCATTTTGGGATACCTGAGCTATCAGGATTGTGAACTCTGCACATACCCACATTTTGCAAACTATGCAATTTGATCACTTAGCACAAACACACCATGGAGCAGTGCAGCCCTAGGTCACCATAACCAAGGACTGAAGGGAATCATCCCAAACCTCTCTTCGTCTGACCTTCAAAGAGAAGAAAACGCTGGCAAAGTAGACCTCAGGTTAAAAACATACTCTCAGAGGGAATAGCTAACTCACTCCTGCCAGAAATAAACTCCCCTCTGCAGTTACTCAGATAAGCACAGCACATCCCTACCCCACTCTTGTTACCAGCTGAGCTTATTCTGTCTGATCCCAGAAGCCTCCCTGGTTGTAACTGCATCTCCACTCTCAGATATTGCACTTTGGCTATGCTCAGGAGCTACACCGCAATGTGAGCTCCCAGTCTATATTATACATGGAGAAAAGTCATTTATTTGGTAATGCACTGGTCGCCCCCAGATTTGGCTGCAAACCCCACAAATTGGAAAGGGGATTAGCTTCACACTCTCTATGAAGCGTGCCCAGCTAAGCAGACTCCCAGCTACTGCAATTGTAGCTACTGCAATTGTTTGGCATCTAAGATCATTTCAGTCTTGGAATGAAACCTAAACTTCCTCTCACAAAGAGAGACAATACCTGGCCATGAGGCCAGGGAGAAAAGACAGATAAGACAAGTTTCTTATCTGCAGCCTCCATTACAATAGGGATGAGTAAGTGATATAACTTTGAAAGTGTGCCTATTGAAACTGTTGATAGAATTATTGGGAGAGTCAGTCGCAGCACAGGATATTCTTTAAATGCACATGCACACTCCAATTGTCCTCACAACCAGCCTTGAATGCCATAGGCGATTCACACACATTCATACCCAGGAAGGACTAAGACATAGGGATATGGAGAAAACCGGTTTGCCCAGTTCGGTTTGAATTTGAACTGGGTTCAAATCAGGAGAGGGAGGTTCGGTTTTGGTTTTGTTCAACCCCCCCCCCGGATCAGTTTGGATTTGAACTATTTTGAACTGGTTTGAAGCTCTAAAAGTGGGTGGGGTGGTAGCTGGCACCCATGGGTACCTACCACCCAAACCCCAAAGCAATTGGACACTCGTACGATTTTTAATGAATTCTTGAAATTTATTTTTATTTTTTTCTCATAGGGTATAATGGGACTCGAACCAGCCCATTATTCCCTATTGTGGAGCACCCATGGGTGCCAAAAACCATCCAAACCCCGAAGCAATCAGAAACTCCTATGATTTTTTATGAATATTTGAAATATTTTTAATTATTTTTCTCATAGGGTATAATGGGACCTGAACCAGCCCGTTATCCCCTATTGTGGAGCACCCAGGGATGCCTACCACCCACAAAACCCCAAGGCAATCAGACACTCCTCCAATTATTGGTGAATTTTAAAAGTATTTTTGAATTCCTCAGAGGGAATAATGAGGATTGAAGCAAATGTATAGCTTCACGTTGGGGGTGGGTGTGGGTGGGGGAGGGGAGGCCTAGTACGGATTGTGGTGAGTGGTAGTTCCCAAGGGGGGCAAGGAAGCTATCAGAATTATTTGAAAGGAATTGGGCAAAGGGCTGATTTTTAAAGTTTACGTGTCTTTAAGGTTTTTCTCCATAAAGAAGCATGGAGGTGTCAGCAGCCTCATAACTGCACTTGGGGGGTGCTGGGGTGGCCCAGAGTGAGTGGTGGTGTAGTGCACATAGGGTGCAAAGCATGGGGTACTGGTTTTTGTTGTTTCTGAGGTGTTCTGAGTGTAGATTCTCTGGTAGCCAATGAGAGTGGATTCATGGTTTGTCATTGAAAATCTCATATGCTACCAGAGAATCTACACTCGGAACACCTCAGAAACAACAAAACCCAGTACCCCATGGGTTAGCAAGCCATGGGGGTGGTTGGCAACCTCTGTGCACTACACCACCACTCGCTCTGGGCCACTCAGAGAGGAGAGCTGGTCTTGTGGTAGCAAGCATGACTTGTCTCCTTAGCTAAGCAGGGTCCGCCCTGGTTGCATATGAAAGGGAGACTTGAAGTGTGAGCACTGTAAGATATTCCCCTTAGGGGATGGAGCTGCTCTGGGAAGAGCAGAAGGTTTCAAGTTCCCTCCCTGGCTTCTTCAAGATAGGGCTGAGAGAGATTCCTGCCTGCAACCTTGGAGAAGCCGCTGCCTGTCTGTGAAGACAATACTGAGCTAGATAGACCAATGGTCTGACTCAGTATATGGCAGCTTCCTATGTTCCACCCCAGCACCCCCTCAAGTGCAGTTATGGGGCTACTGAAACCTCCATTCTTCCCTATGGAGAAAAACCTTAAAGTCACATAAACTTCAAAAGTCACTTAAAAATCAGCCTTTTGCCCATTTCCTTTCAAATAATTCTGGTAGCTTCCTTGCCCCCCTTGGGCACTGCCACCCACCACACTCTGCTATAGGCCACCCCTTTGCCCCCGACGTGAAGCTATACATTTGCTGATACCTCCATGCTTCTTTATGGAGAAAAACCTTAAAGACACATAAATTTCAAAAATCACTTAAAATCAGCCCTTTGCCCAATTCCTTTCAAATAATTCTGAAAGGGTGCCTACCACCCACCCCACCTTTGTTCCCCTAAGTGCTCCACAATAGGAGATAATGGGGTGGTTCAGGTCCCATTATACCCTATGAGAAAATAATTAAAAATATTTCAAATATTCATAAAAAATCATTGGAGTGTCTGATTGCTTCGGGGTTTGGGTGGTTTTTGGCACCCATGGGTGCTCCACAATAGGGAATAATGGGCTGGTTCGAGTCCCATTATACCCTATGAGAAAAAAATAAAAATAAATTTCAAGAATTCATTAAAAATCGTACGAGTGTCCAATTGCTTTGGGGTTTGGGTGGTAGGTACCCATGGGTGCCAGCTACCACCCCACCCACTTTTAGAGCTTCAAACCAGTTCAAAACAGTTCAAATTGACACACCCCACCCAGTTTGGTTCGAATTCGAACCTGCAGCTCGAACCTGATGGCTGGTTCGGTTCAAATTGAAACCATCGAATTGTACCAGTTCGAATTTGAACCCCCCCCAGTTGGGTTCAAATTTGAACCAGTTCACACATCCCTACTAAGACACATTGTATTCCAAAAATAGGTTGTCTGGGCTCCCCTGTTCAGCAGAGCAGGACAAAAGACAAGTGCCCTGAAGGCACGTTTTGGGATATAAGTATCCCTAATTCCATGACCCAGTGTGCTTCCTCATGTATATTACACCTGGGACTCCCACTGCAAAACATCTCAGTGCCTCTCACTCTGGACCCCAGCAGACTGCAACAAGAGTCTCCAGCAGACCACTTTGGTGTTCCTCTCCTGGACAGATTATATAGCCACTTGCCCGGCTTCTTCAGGCCCTTTCTCTTATTTCTGAAATCTTGCCCCTCTATCTTAAACTACCCCTCTAGTCCGCCTGGGAATTTATTATTATTATTTACACAGTCAGACAGGTGTATTGACTGGTTTGTTTTATCCAGACATCGAGTCCTTCCCAAGGACCTGGGATGCCAGAATTTTATTATCAATGTTGTTGCTGTTATTATTATAAATATCGTTGCAGAATATAGGCTGCTCCCAATAAAGTTGCTTTTTGTAATTGGCTGATGGTGATTTCTGTGGCTCCTATGGTGTTGAGGTGCTCTTCAAGGTGTTTTGGAATTGCACCTAGGGCACCAATTATTACTGGGATTATTTTAGTCATCTTCTGCCACAGCCTTTCAATTTCAATTTGTAGACCTTTGTATTTTTCTATTTTTTCTATTTCTTTTTCTTCTATTCTGCTATCACCCGGTACTGCTATGTCAGTTATTCTGACTTGTTTTTCTTTCTCTGGACTACAGTTATATCTGGTATATTGTGTGGCAGATGTTTGTTTGTAGTCGCAAGTTGTTATTAATTATTATTATTGTTTACACAGTCAGACAGGTGTTATTGACTGGTTTGTTTTATCCAGACATCAAGTCCTTCTCAAGGACTAATAATAATAATAATAATAATAATAATAATAATAATAATAATAATAACATATTTTTATACTG
The DNA here is from genome assembly GCF_027244095.1 of Hemicordylus capensis. Classification (NCBI taxonomy): domain Eukaryota; kingdom Metazoa; phylum Chordata; class Lepidosauria; order Squamata; family Cordylidae; genus Hemicordylus; species Hemicordylus capensis. The sequence continues at coordinate 138,064,952 of NC_069662.1, read as the reverse complement.
CCCAAAACGCAAGTTCTCTGGGCGGTTTACAAGACAATAAAAACAACCAATAAAAAGATCAACATATTTCAACAATTAAAATTTAAAAAGTTAAAACTATTAAAACACAATTGAAACAATATCTAATTAAAAGCCTGGGTGAACAAATGTGTCTTGACTGCCTTTTTAAAAGTTGTAAGAGAAGGGGAGGCTCTTATTTCAGTAGGAAGTGTGTTCCAAAGCCTCAGGGCAGCAATGGAGAAGGCCCATCCCCGAGTTGCCACCAGATGAGTCTGTGGCAACTGCAGACAAACCTCTCCAGATGATCTCAATGAATGGTGTGGTTCATAGCAAAGAAGACGTTCTCTTAAATACTCAGGGCCCAAACTGTTTAGGGCTTTATAGGTTATAACCAAAACCTTGTACTTTGCCCGGAAACCTATCGGCAGCCAGTGTACATCTTTTAAAATAGGAGTGATATGGTCTCTCTGAGATGACCCAGAGACCAACCTGGCTGCCGCATTCTGGACTAACTGCAGTTTCCGGACTATGTACAAAGACAGTCCCACACAGAGCACATTGCAGTAGTCACGTCTGGAGGTGACCAGCAGATGTACTACTGTGAATTTTCTCAAGAAATGGACGCATCTGGTGTATCAGCCGAAGAAGATAAAAGGCACTTCTGGCCACTGCCTCGACCTGGGACACCAGGGAGAGTTTTGTGTCCGGAAGCGCCCCCAGACTGCATACCTGTTCCTTCTGCAGAAGTGTGACCCCATCCAGAACAAGCAGATCAAAATAATCTCCCGAGTTCCGACCCCGTACAATAAGTACCTCCGTCTTATCTGAATTCAGTCTCAGCTTGTTACCTCTCATCCAGCCAATCACTGCCTCTAAGCAGGCATTTAGGGAGGTTATGTCTTCTCCTGATGATGTTAACATGGAGAAACAGATTTGGGTGCCATCAGCATACTGATAACACCCTGCACGAAATCTCCTGATGATCTCTCCCAGCGGTTTCATGTAGATGTTAAACAACATTGGAGACTATACGGAGCCCTGAGGGACACCAAACCGGAGTTCAGTTTTCGAAGAACAACAGTCCCCGAGAGACACCATCTGGAATCTGCCCGAGAGGTAAGAGTGGAACCACTGCAAAGCAGTGCCTCCCACCCCAAACCGCCTCAGACGCTCCAGAAGGATACTATGAACGATAGCATTGAAAGCTGCCAAGAGGTCCAAAAGGACCACCAGAGTCACACTTCCCCTTTTACACATAATTTGGAACTTTAAGCTAACAATGCCTTACAATAGTCTGTTTCTTAGCATATTTGTAGTGCCTTTAAACTAGGGCCACACAGAAATTTAGTCTGTTTTTATTTTTTAATAAACGCCTTTTTTATTTAATTCAAACCTCTCTCTCAAGCTGATTTTCTTGAGTTCATATGCTTGCACAAATTAAGGCTGAGTGGAACTGTCTCCCCTTTTGAGCTAAATTCCCCACATTCACCCAAATTAGGGGTTGCTGGCCAATCACCCTCGAGGCAGTTTCATTAACACTGTCCACAACCTAATCAGTTGGTGAGGACTAAGGAGTGAAGTCATAAGACTTAAGAAGAACTTCTCTCCCCACCTGGCGAGACATCCCAGTTCTTAGATAAGCTTTTAAAGGTCACCCATTCACAACCTCCATTTCCAGCCTTTTGTTCAGTGGGTCTACACCTGTTGACCAACTCATGCAACAATTAACCTCATTGTTCTGCCTGAGTTTTGGACCCTCAAGGGAGGGAGCATGATTTATGCATTGCCTCCAAGCATGGTCCACCTGGTTGCATATGAATGGGAGACTAGAACTGTGAGCACTGCAACGTATTCCCCTCAGGGGATGGAGCCGCTCTGTGAAGAGCAGAAGGTTCCAAGTTCACTCAGAGGCTTCTCCAATATAGGGCTGAGAGAGATTCCTGTCTGCAGCCTTGGAGAAACCACTGCCAGTCTGTGAAGGCAATACTGAGCTTGATAGACCAATGGTCTGACTCAGTATATGGCAACTTCCTATGTTCCTATGTAAGGTTGTGAGTGGTAGCTCTACTCCACTTGCCCTTCCTTCTTCCTGCTTTTCTGCTTCCTTCCCTTTGCAAGGAAATCTGCTCATGTGCCCATCTACAAGTGGACTGGATGCACCATCGGACAAGGATAGATAATACTAACCTTCTGCCCCTTTAAATCTCCTCATCCCCTTCTCTTTCCTTTCCACTTCGGCATCCAAGCCCTTTCTACAGCAAGCCTTAAACTGATTTATTTACAATTTGGACCTTAAGCTAAAAATCTTCTTCGTGAGATTCTTAAGACTGTTAGCTAAGATTTTATTGCTTTGCCTAACAAAGTTTTCATCTTGTGCACCCCTTTCCCCCGAATAAATCTTTAAACTGCATATATGTTTCCACATCATTTCCAGACCAAAGCTTTGCTTAAGATTAATACTGTAATAAACTGCTCTCCCACAGTCAAGCTGATTCCTGACGTTAGCCCAAAAGTATAGTAGGAGAGTCCTAGCCAAGCACTCCAGAGCAGATCTATAAACATTTTCCTTCTTCCAAACATTCATGCTGGATTTTGCCTTGGATTTTGTGGGGCTATTCTTTAGTACAGTATAAGACAATTACATTCCTTTTCACTTCTTTCTTGGATATTCTTTTGCTATTGAGGTTTTAGGTTTGCCCAAACTAAGCTGTAACTGAATAAAAGGAAAACCCTTGCCTAAATAAGCAGCAAAAATTATAAAAATGAATTAAAGAAAAGGCAGTCAGAAGAAGAAAAGGGGAGTGCGGAACTTATTGAAACTGCTCATCCTTGCAGTGGCCAGAAAGTGCCTAAATGGAGAAGCACTTGCCCTGCCCATTGTCTTGTAACCTGGAAGAAAACATCGTGGCAAGAACATTGCAATATAATTGACATTCAGATTTAGAAGTATGCTTTACAAAAATATTCACATTACTCTAGCTTCTCAAGTACTTACCGCCCTTCAAATCTGTGTTTTAAAAAATCAAACAATGCTTTTTGCATCATATCTGTCACCTGAAAGTAAAGAAGCAAGAAATTACGATTGTAATTCCTTTTCTCTGGGAGGAACTACTGTCCCTAGGCATCCCCACACTCTTCCCCAGCTTCCCTGTGCTCTTTCCAAGGCTCCCCTACATGTCTCCGCAGCCTCCCATGTGCCAGTGCTGGGCTGAGAATGAAGAAAACACACACATACACACACTGCAACCACATACTATCTGGGGTAATTGCCCCAAGATCAGTTGCCTCCAATGTGGTGGAGGAAACAGCACTATAGGAGGTGCCAATATTTCCAATAACCCAGGCCTAAAAATTAGGCAAGTCTTACGGAAATGAACGAGATTAGTTAGTTGTGACTAACTTAAGTTCCAATAATTTCAATGGGATGTAAATAATGTTTAAATTCCCATTCAACAAAGCGGAACATGTTCATTAGGATTTTCTTACCTCGTATCCTTTTAAGGAAGGCCCCACTAAAACTACTGGTCGCATAGAAGGCACTACATCATACGGAGGGATGTGCTCTGTCTGATAAAGAGAAAAAGTACTCAAAATCCAGTTTCTACAAAAAGGCTAATTTCTCATATATGGGAATTACTAATATTAATTTCTAATGGAATTACCAAGGGCATCACCAAGGGGGAAAACTGAGATGTGTTGGGTAGCATCCAGACCTTTTGAGAAGCAGTACTCCCATCAGTGGAAGCCTCCCAAGAAAAGGAGAAGAGCTCTGCTTGTGCAAGGCTCTTCTATTTGCTCAAGGTTTCCATTGCATGAATACAACTCTACCTCAATTAATGGGAGGAGCTTCTGCTGATGGTATACAGCTTCACTAAAGATCTGGATTCTACCCATGGATTTATTTATTTATTGCAGACCTCTCTCAGCAAGTAATCTGACAGTTCCAAAAGATTATTATTAGGGACTGACATACATGCAGATCAAGAAAACACCAGTGTAGCGAGAAGAGCAGACTAGCAGCACTTGCCAACTAACTGCACCAGTGCAAGAGGAAAGGGGCAATTTTTGACAACCTCCCCTTTTCTAAGACAGCCCTTTGTGTGCGGCCCTCGGGGGCATGTTTTCGAGTGGCATAGAGAGCTTCCTGGAGAAGGACAGGTCATAAAAAATAGCCCCTTTCCTGGGGCACCAGTGCAGTTAGCTAGTTGGGAAGTGCTGCTAGCCTGTTCCTCTCACTATAGTAGAGCTTCCTTGCTCGGCATGTCAGCCAGTATTTGGGAGAATGCTTTTGTATATGCTTTCACCAAACCTTTATTTGCATGGCTCACTGTCCAGTTCTAGTGAAATTCTGAAACACTCTTAAGAAAACTCTTAAATTTAGGAAGCAGAATTTTCCCTCCTAGGTAGTTTTAAGGTGACAGTCACTCTTTCTGAGTGGTCAATATATGTTATCTATAGAATTCTATTGCCATCATGTTCTGATTTCTAGACAATACGGGCACTTTTATTCCAAGAAGTTCTAAAATTAAGTAATGTTTTTAAGTGATAAGGAGAAGAGACAATAAAGCAAACAAGTAGGAAGAACTGCCAGCCTTCATCTTTCAATCTAAGTTTCCAATTTACTGAACAATAATGGCACTATTGTGAATTCTTATTGCTCATATAAGAGTTTTTCCAATCATACTCATGTTTTCAAGTCTCTATATTAAGTGCCACTGGCATGTGAATTCACAAAAATGATTATGTTAGCAACTGTAAAACCTTATATAAACAGAAACCTGAAGTTCTTCCTCCTTATAAAACTCCTATTAACTTTTAAAGTGTTTTACTATTTAATCGAATTACTAACTTGATACATCATGCAAAAATTTATGAATGGATACTTGGCCATTCAATGTGCAAAACGTGTCACACAATTATACACAAGTATGGGAAAAAAGAGGAATCATTCTTTAAAAAAAATGAAAAACAGACATCACCAAGACCACTAAATGTGGCTTGTTTCTGTTTTGTTTTTCTTTTTGTTTGTTTTTTGCAGAGGGCAAAATGTTTCATATTCAAAACCACCAACCTGGAAAAAGCTTAAAAGTAGGTATGCCAGGTCTATTTTTCAAAGGCCTACACAGTATAAATACATCAGTCAACATCACAGAATGTTGTAATTGTTCATTATTTTCAGTAGTCAACACATCCCAAGTTTAACCACAATAATAAAGCAATAAGGTAGAATACAAACATAAGAAAACAAAGACAAACATTAATACAGCAACAGCACAAAATGCCACACAAGCAGCAGTCTAAAGCATGAAACACATATTTGTAACAGGGCTTTTTTGTTGTTTTTAATTAATAATGTAATTGATAACATAAGAATGAAGAACAGTGCCCAAGGCATCAAAAGCATGTGAATTTATTTTAACAGTGCAAAATCTCACTAATAGTTTTAAAGCAAAGCCTATACTTCTGTTGTGTGACTAGGGAGGTACACTTTTACATGTTTTGCTGTGAATTTAAATAATTGCATGCATTACTGTAGTAGTCCTTACATTAATTATTACCCCACCCTTATATTTAGCAGATCAATGCCGCAAACATAGCTATTTTTTTATGGTGGCTAATTACAAAACAGCCTCACACTTAATTTTAACCCTTGAAAATTAGGGTAGGTACAGAAATTACCTTGTTTGATGGAATACTGGTACTTGTTAAATCAATTTGTATGCCAGCCGTCAGCTTTTCCCAGTTCCAATTAAGCATGCTGTCAGTGGCAATATGTTAAGGGACTGAAACAGGCTACAAGACACTTTCACTTGTATAATATTTCACATTTATTCCAGATAGCTAGTGAGGGAGATTTTGCCATTTCAATGACTGTATTTGGAGTGCCACAGTGAGGAAGAGTGCCCATCCAGATTATGGAGAGCAAATGTCAACAGACAATTTCACCTGGCAATTTTGTAGTTATTTTGAGAAGTCTGTCTTATAAAAGGAGAACGAAGTAGCAGGCCTTGTTCCTACAACTGGCCCTTCCACTAACACAGCCCAGTAAAAAGAATGAACCAATTTAGTAAAAAGAAAGAACCAAATTGTTTAAAATAAAATTGTGTGTATGTTCACACTAATGATGAATGAAACACTACTGCAGAATAATAATAAATTAACTGCTTTTTATTTAAGGGCACTCTGTAAAAGACTGGGCAAAGTAACTATGGCATCTATGAAGGAAGATAAATGAGGCAAGCAAGGGAATTTTTTTAAAGCAAAAGAAGAATCAAACAGGGTTTGAAGAAGGCTGGGCATTCATGAAAAGAAGGAGTATTTTGTATCACAGAGCTTAGACTGCACTGGCAAACCAAGATTCCCTGGAAGTTTATATGTACAATATTTTACGTATGGAGGTATTCATTTAGTTTTTCTTAAGAGAAAATTTGAGGATATCATCATTTAAAAAATAAAAATAAATAAATGCAAGTAGCTAGCTTAACTCTCCAATATTTAGATTCTAAATAATAAATTCCAGGTAGGTCTTTAGGAGCACCTTGTAATTCCCAGATAATGGGTGAAAACAGGATGAGGCTATACCACATATATCAGCCTGCCTATGGAGTAACTGACTGTGAAAGGAGCCACCAGTTCTGCTGTCTAATAGGCAAGATGCTACAGTCTGACTGATGGAGGAGAAGGCAAGAACAATGGGAAAGAATTTATATATGACAATAGGAAAAACTCACAGTAGACCGCCAAAACAAGTCTGCAGTTTTCCACTGGTCTTTCTCATCTGCAGATTTTGCACCTAGTGGATTAGAAGTTTAAATACTGACTAAATTAAAAATTGAAGGTTCTTTTTAAAGAACAAGATGAGTATCTGTTCAGATTTAACAAAAATGAATTATAATTATAAGACTGAATTACAAGTTTTAAAAAATCTGGAAAAAAGACAAAGAATAAGCATTCACTAGAAAGGTGCATTATCTGGTCTTGTCAAAGTTTTACTTCTGTGGATGTTAAAGAAATTCCCTTGGCGGCCTATTATTCCATCAAAAAGGAAAAGTACCATAAGCATTGTTTGACTGAATCACTCACAGGGCCTAGTCTGCTTGTTTTTACTATACTGAATCAGCTAGGAGTTTGAGAAGTTTCATCCTTTGTACTAAAATGATTGTATTGCATACACTGTAGGTGATGATGCTAATGATGCCAGTGGCAGAATTAACACAGCTTGTGTCAATGTAAACTTACCGATTTCTGCTTCTGCTTAGCTACAGCAGCATGGAAAAGAAACAAAGAATAACAAAGCATGCATGTTATTGGCTTGTCAAAGGACGCAGACAGTCAACAGGACTAGAAATGTGACGCAGTGCAGGTGAACAGTGTACAGATGGCAGCTTGGAAGTAAGTGTTACCTTCTTAAAGAAGGGCATTCTTTTCTCTTTGGAGTGGGGTGATGTTACACTGTTTGCACTGGGTTTGGGGGAGCGATGGTTTGCTGGAATATCAATTTCTTCTGCATCTAAGCCAGTGGCATCTATGTCTATAGCTATATACAGATAAACAATGTAAAATTGTCAGATGGCAGGGAGAGGAGAAAAGGGTTAAGAGAAAAACACAAAGCAACACCACCTCAGGTCAAACTTCCATCAGGAATACTGAACAGAATTTACAAAAAGGGAAAATTTAAGAAGGTACAATACATCAGGCTTAGAAAACACACATAGGAATGCAACTATATGATATATATGCAACTATATATTATATGCGGCTTTTGTTCAACTATGCCTTTTCTCAACTTTATATAATTATACTCACAAATACAAATGTATTCTCAGCTATGTAGGAATATACACTTTGAAGAATGACTGGAGGATTAGATCAATATACTGAATCTGCAACCAAGCACTCAAAACTGTTGGGTGGATGGAAATTTGCACATCCAAAAAGCATGATGTGCACCAACATAAACAGCACACGTACACACACATCTACTGTGTTCCAGGAAACTCCTAAATCTAAGCAATCTAGATTAACTTCAAAAAAGCACGCATATTACACATGAATATCACAAGATAGCATAGAGCATTGTCTTGGGGCCTGTAGAATTTACTAGGAGGACTCAATTTTAACGAGTCCTCACTAATCAGGAGGACTCAATTTTAAATCACAATTTAAATAGCTAGTCAAGAAGATTCTATTTAATCATCATTTCCCAGTAAAAGTGCATTCTTGTTTTCTAATATAACCTTAATACATATTCAGAAATGTAGGTTTCATTTTTAGAAGGTAAGTACACACTATAATATGTACATGCTTCTCATAATGCTGTTTCATTTGGGCAACCAGGGCTTGCATTTCTTTGTTGCACTGTTTGCATTTTGCACGCATGCCCATCTTACCCACAATACCGGAACTTCATTAAAATATTCCCAAGTGGGGTCTCTTTTACAGCCTGCTGCCATAATAGCTGTTTCCCTTCTAAAATGGAAGATACACTTGGAAAAAGTTTCCTCAGGACTGTATCCATATGCTCTGTTCACTTTTGGTTTCACTTTCTATTCCCCTCCCCTACCACTTGCATTTATGTCCAGAGCCCTCCTTGCTCAGATCTATTCCATCGCCCACAAATCCTCTATTTGTTCATCAGCCTTCTTGAGCCCAATTCAGAAATTATGCTGTATGAGTGCACAGATGTCTGTAAACTTGTACAAATGTCTGTGTGAATTACTGTATCTGGGTTAATTTTAAAAGTGAACCTGGATACAGGCCCTTCAAATACATGGTACAGATAGGAAGTGTACTGCTATACCTTTGTTCAACATAATATGTGAATGACTGTACCCGTGTACACTGTACACCCATTTTATGGGCGGTGAACATAACATGTGAATGGGCCTAATGTCTTTTCACTTTAATAGGGGAAGGCAAGGGATTGACTGTGTCTGTGTGTGCATGCTGCACATACACGATCTGCAAAATTGATCAGGTTTGTTATCTCTCATACTCATATGCTGCTGAAAACAAGTTAACAGAACTTAATTAGGAGTTATGATTAAGATTCATGATGATGTATTTGACCTAGGTTCTTTTTAATAAATTATTTTTAAACAAAATTAAAATCCAATTTAAAATTTAAAAATCCAATCTATATTTTAAAAATCCATTTTTGTTTTTGTTCTTAAACCATTGATACAGTATTTATCAACCCTGCCACTAATGGTTGTAGAAGTCTTACAAGTGGACCATACTGTTAGCAGGGGAGGTTGAGGATAATTTAAAATAGAAGGACAGAGGAAAAGTGTGTCACAACTGGAACCAAAAGTGGAATAAAGATCAACTATTCTTCTTCAGTCTTAGGTAAAAATAGTATGACAATCATTATTCCAGATAACAATTTTAGAGACTTCTTAAAATATATACAAGGAATGTTAAATGCAAAGAAGTTAAGTTCTTGATTATTTCAAATATGCAGAAAACCAATTCTGTTCTATACATTTGTAAATTTTAATTTAAATGAAAGTTGATTGGTTGATTGATTAAGTGCTGTCAAGTTGGTGTCGACTCAGCGACCACATAGATAGATTCTACACATAGATAGATTCTAGATAGAGAGAAGTGACAGTTATCTATAGTTATATGGGAAGTAAGGTTCTGTTATTTTTGAGTCTAACTGAACTGGCAGCAATTACTTTTACTCAACTAAAATGTGTCTAGTTGAAAGAGGATGCATTCATAGCATATGAAATCATACACTCACGAATTACAATTATCTTCAGGGAGGTGAAGGAGGAAAAAGACTTTCCAGTCTCTGCGGACCACACAAATATCAACCCAAAGGCTTTACTAAAATATGGAGCTGGATCGGCAGAGGATGAGGTTGGGATGAAATCAAGAAGTAGATTGTAAATGTTCTTTCCTTTTTCCTCTCCCAAATGAATAAATGTGTTACAAAAATAGACAACAGTGGCTGACATCCTGATTAAGAAAGCAAGGATACAGCAAGAGTGGCTTCTCCACATTCGCAGCAGATGTGATGGGGAAGCTATTTTTGCTATTCTTTTTCTGGTTGTGCAGTCTTCAGGGACATGTTTTTGGAAGGCACACAGCACTTCCAGATCCTGGGAAGATCAGCAAAATCACTCCCTTGCCCCTGTATGCACATGTGGCGGAAGCGGTGAAGCCTCCAGCTACATTAACAGAAGCCTGTCATGGCGAGGCTGTATCATCACTTTGTTAGGATGTCAGCCAATAGATGTTCTCTGAGCAGAGATGGAATGACATGCCTCTTCTGTACAACACCTAATGTGCCAAGGTGCATTACACCTAATGCACCAGCACCAAACACACCAACTCCTAATACACCACCTCCTCCTATTATGATGATGATGACAGAAGTTGTGACAGTAGAGTGTACATTTAGTGGTTTAGGAAGTAGTGACTAGTAGCAATGTAAAACAATGCAAATAATCCCGGGCCACAAACTTGCTTTCAGAATATGAAAGAGAATGAAAATAGACTCTGGTAAAAATAGAACGCTGTTATCAAATATCTGCTAATCATGTTAGAAGTTTAATACTAAGCAGGTCCTTTCCTACCTGTGATGCCTATAGTCCATTTCTACTGTCCAGAGTGTACCTGAGTAAGCACCATTATCTACTTCTTAGATGGACACAACAGGGAGAATGAATAGCAGAATGTGTTGATATTTACTTATTACACTTCTAAAAGTTCATGACAGCAAAAAAGTTCTAAGTATTGTTTCGATATTTAGAAACTTTGGCAGTAATCCTAGACAGCCATAGATGCAGGCAGAGATGTTCTGAAAGTTTTTCATAAAGCTAATAATCTCGTTAAAAAGGCAAGCCAGGTATAAGCAGAAAAAAAGAAGGCTTGTTCTCACCACAGTAAATGGTCAAGACAAGGGGTTCCCAACTTGTGGTACTCCAGATGTTACTAAATTACAACTCCCATAATCCCCTACAACTCCCATAACCCCAGCCACAATAAACTGTAGCTGGGGATGATGGGAGTTGTAGTTCAGCAACATCTGGAGTACCACAGGTCAACTCCTAGTCAAGACAATTCTGGCTGCATACAGTGCTTTAATTATGTGGGGAAAGACGGAGGGTCCTTAATGAAATCCACAAGCCCTACCTCTGACTCTCACACAATTTTAGATAAATTTTGCATCCCAAGCCTTCAAAAACAGTAGCTAAGGGATGGTCACAAAAAGTAAGGGGGCTGTCCTCTCTCTGCCCCTCCAAGCACAGACTGCATGAGCTGTTTTCCCTAATCTGTTCACATGGCTGTCTAGGAATGTACCCACCAAAAAGACAAAACAGTTCTCTGACTGTTGGGATATAATTTAGATGCAAGTATTTTTAATGTACTCCGTACAAATTTCATTAGAGGCTTGAGTCTGGCTTCATACAATCAACTTTTGGCTCAAGCTAGTGTTCTGCCCCGAGTGGCTGGCTGGCCCCACTGACGATGGTTGAAAACATTTGCTCCAGATGGAAGATAATGTTAGGCAAGAAACTTCAGAGCTATGGGTTTGCTCCTTTTGCTCTTATATCCCTTGGCCCTTTTAAGGCTAAAGAGACCATTAAACAATGAGTTTGGGATGTAGATCTTTAAAAGGGATAGAAGTTTGATTTCAAGTAGTTTGGTGGTTGGGAATCATAGCTAAAATTTTCCTTCAGGGGAATATCTTACTAGCCTTGTAGTCTCCAAACATCGGACAGCTTTTTCCTTGGCTCACTTTGGAGCACTGCCCTCAGCTGTAATGGAGGGGAAATTTGTACGATTACCTTATATTAAATGTTGTCCCTGCCAAATGAGAATGGTGGAAATGGTGGACCATGTGCTCCTTTCTTGTCAGTTTTCTAGAGATATTTGTCATATTTTTATTACTCCTATTTTAACAAATTTCCCAGGCAGGCCAGATAACTTATGTTTCTCTTCTCCTTTCAGTCTTGAATATTGACATTACCCTTACAGTTGCTAAATGTTGTGCTATGGCCTGCGATATTAGAGGACAGATGGTTAAATTGTACAAATAACCCTAGGGAACCTGTGGGCTATTCACACTGTAAGAGCTGCTGAATATTATTATATTTGATATGCTTGGACTGAATACTCTGCTTTCCTTTCCTGTATTTTGTTTTTCCTGTATTACAGTCCAAGCTGGATGTGGACTGTAATACAATTTTATTTTATTTTTCCTTTAAGCCTTTACCAAATAAAAACACACTGCAAAATTAACATAGTCCTTGTTTTACTAAACAAACATCCCTTTCGTTTCCACCTGTTCCTGAGGATATTGATTATTTTAAGGCGGTTACAGAGTTAATGTGGAGGTTTAATTAATTAATTATAAAGTTCAAGTGAAATACATTGAAGACTATCCTGGATTAAATTTGTAATACTGGAATGCTTTAAAAATAAGGAAAGAGAAATATTCTCTCTCTCTCTCTCTCTCTCAAATCCATGCATTTCGGGCATCTAAATTCTTAACTGGAAAAGTCATTCAGTTCTGTTTGAGAGACTTCATGGACATCACAAGATTATTAAATCTTTCTTCCTCATTAGAAAACATTTATTATTCAAAAGGAGAGATCGCAGATATCTTAAACTATGGCACAAGGTAATCATCCAAGACAACCATAACATGTAGCGGGAGCAATTTAATATTTCTATTTCTGCTATATCAAAGTGACAGTGATGAATCAAGAAAATAGTTCTACCACTTAGAACAGGCAAACAAAATGTGTGATGCCACAAACACTTTTCTGTGGACCTGAGACAGATTAGACTACAATCCTTCAGCATAGTTTCTTCATTTCAACCGTGTCCCAGATTTCCACAAAGATTGGGCCCACAGTGGCTTGTTCATTAAAAATATAGAAGATGACATATTGAAAGATAATATTAGCATATATATATAAATAGCTAAAAAAAAACCCCTAACAAAACAAACATTTCAGCAGCTGCTGGCATGGTTACAGTGGCCCACACAGAGCCACTCTTACTTACAATCATGGGGCCTTAATTCTGCCTTGCAAAACAACCAATAGCCATGGGACATAGATTGGTTATGTAGTGGCTTAAGAAACTGTATAATCCTCATCCACAGAAAACAGAGGCCTTTAATTTACACCAACATCACTCCAAAATGTGCACTAGCCAGAACACTGCCTAGAAGTTTTATCCTACCTCTCATTTGTTTCAAGCACATACATGAATGAGTCTTACTAAAATTATCTGGAGTCTGAACCTATTAATGTATCGTTAAAAAAATGGTGGGTGGTGATTTGTCACCTAACGCACAACTGTAAGATGCAGGAAGATGCTAATTATGAAAAGAGCAGTGACCCACTTACCAGATGATGGAGGTGTAGACTTTCTGGAACTAGGTACTACGTCACCCAAACTGGATGATGAATTTCCTCCTGATTTACTAGAGTAAAGTAAATAAATATTAACTCTTTTAAAACTACTTCATATGCTTGCTTTCAAACTGAAAGTTTCAGTCAGTTCTGAGATCTCTCTATATCCTTCTTGAAAGAACTGAAACATTAAGCAGTCACTCTTTTCCGTACTTTTTGTTTAAAGTACTCACAATGGATCAGTGACTAAGCAAAGTTTTCTCTCTCTCTGTGTGTGTGTGTGTGTGTGTGTGTGAAAATCTACTCCCATGCCTTGGGCTTGCACACTCCTTTCTTCTCTAGTCTCCAACTCTTCCAACAGCTGAAAAACCAAACCAATGCATTAGGAAAATCCCATGCTTATTTGAACATGGTGCATCTGGCGAAGTGCAGGAGACAGGAGAGGGGCATGAAACCCTGAAACCCAACCCCAGACTGTCCCCAGAATGCAATCCTGCATTTGAAGTACTGCTTAAATAGATCTAAAGGCTCTTTAAAAAAATTTTTTTTCAAATAAAACCAGAAACTAGTACCAAATATTTGTGTATAATATACCAACAAGCATCTTGTATACAATTTGAATCATGACAAACAATGCTAAAGGTGGAGTTGAGACACAAATATTAGCACTATTATTTAGTGTAAAGGTGTGACCAACAGCATTAGATAATATCATGACGAATGGTCTAGAATAGGATTCCTGGGATTTTAATTTCCCACCACCACCTATCATGTCATTGATGGATATCCTGAATAAATTTTCTGGAGGAAGGCCATTGAAATTAAAAGGACAAGTTAGGCATACCCAACTTGCCCTTTTAATTTCAAGAAATGTCACCCATTGTTTTGTCAGGATGTCAGCCATTGTTTTGAAATGCTTACTTGCAAAAAGTATCTTAACTCAGAGACACTAATACAGTATGCTATATAATGTAACATCTTACCAAATAAAAGAGTTCTAAAAGGACTATTACCTGGAGTAAAATTTTCCCTGCTTAGCCTTCTGTTCATGCTGCAGTCTCATGTTTTCTAATTTGACTGGACTTGGTATGAATCCTATTTCACATCCTTCTTTTACCAAACGTCCTATCCACCAGTCATTGTTAAATTTCTAAAGGCAGAGATAGATGCATGTATTTAAATATCAGAAGTCAGAAGGTAGTTTCTTTTGCATACTCCTGTCTTTTCCCCATTCTTATATATATCAAATGATATGCTAGTTTTACAATTAATTGTATTTACATATAGTAATTTAAGTGCATATCCAGCCATTGTAAAATATGAGGTGGCATATTTTACCCCTTATAAGTTTGTAAAATATAAGGTGTAAAATATAAGCCATTGTAAAATATAAAAGAGACCCGTTTCAAGCCTTCAAAGTAGTTTTGCATAAGATATCATCACTATTATAGATACATGTGTATATACAAAGAGGAGAAGCTAGTGATTTCACATGTACAAAAGTATTTCAGCACTTAGCCGTTGGCCAAAATAATACTGTTGATGATGGCACACTGAACTGGAGAATATCTATCAGAAACAGAGCAGGTTTGAAGCAAAGGTTATGAGATTGCAAATGCAATCCCTGAATTTAGGGGCTACCTACTGTTATGAAGTGGGGTACAAAGTACAAAGTAAAGGTAAGGGCAAGCAACTGAAAGGAACTGCTGGAAGGCAGGTGCAGAATATTTCCCTTCCTAATCCTACCCTCCAGAACAGCCACCCTTAGCTGCTTTTCTGCCAATTGGCTTCTTTCCAGTTTTAGAATCCTACTGTGAAAAAAGTGATAGAGGGAAGAGGGTTGTGAACAAAAAATGGCAGTACTTCTTTCTGCTTGATGCTTTGAATAGTTAAATTGCACCCACCCTTCATGAGAATGTGGTGGCAACCAACATTTTAACATAGAAATCTGCCAGTGTTGGATGTACTGTATGTAGACCCATAGAAAAGGACAGATTTTCTTGATGTCTCACTTGATTGCACTGGCTAATATCCTAATGAAGTAAGGACACAGTGGGAGGCTGTGTCCTCTGAGCCGGCGGCTTCCCCACTTCTGCAGCGCATACAAGGGGAATGGAGGAACGGTTTTTTACTTATCTTCCCTGCCTCTGGAAGTCCTTTGTGCCTTCCAAAAATATGTCCATGAGCAGGGGCGTAGCAAGATTGGAGTGGGCCCAGAGACAAGATTTTAAAATGGCCCCCGTGTGTGTGAGTATCTTCTATGTCCCACAACAGAACATCCTCCTAAATTATTTTTAAAAGGTTTTGTAACTTGTGGACGATGCAAGTCATTTAATGGTACTAGAGAAAGACATTCTGTTCTGGTAGCTCCAGGGATGAACACTCACATCAATTTCGGAGGATGAATCCAACTGAAGGAAGCCCGGGCGGGTGTGCGGCCTGGGGAGTAAGTCATGTGACTTGCTCTGGGGGGCCCCCCAAGGCAGTGGGCCCCCAGACAATTGTCTCCCCTTGCCCTATTATAGTTACGCCCCTGTCCATGAGGACTGTGCTGCCTTAGAGACATATTTTTAGAAGGCAGAGCGCATTTCTGGATGCAGGAAAGCTCAGCAAAAATTACTTTCCTCTCACTTGCACATGCAATAGTTGAGAAGTGTCCGGCAGCTTCCCGCTACATCCCTGCTTCATTCATCAGGATGTCAGTCACTGGCTTCTTTCTCTCTCGTAGATATATATGCCAAAGCAAGTTCTCTCTCATATATATCAGCTAAAGAAGAACCATATTTCTGGGTTCAATAACTTATAAGACAGTACATCAAAACACTGTGTTAATTAGAAAAAAGAAAGTCTGCTTATTATAAATTATTTTATATTTTAAAATTTATTATTTTAAAAATTTCAGTTCAGTATCTTGATTTTAACTACCGGTAGTTAAAATGCTGATGTTAAATTCAAGGTACTGAAGTGGATTTTTTTTAAAAAAATAATAAATTGCTTGTTAGCTCCTGGCAGATAACTTCTATCACATATACGGACTTGCCACATTGCATCCAGGACATTTAAATCATCTGACAGTAAGTCAGCCAATAGCTGCTACAATTTCAATATAAATTGACTTACTTCTTTAACATGAAGGAAATCTTTTGCTTCAAATGAGATAGCCATGCCTGGGACTGGTACATCATCATCATGGGCAGCACTGTAGCTAACATTTGTCCGGACTGCAAATGCAACAGGTTTTGTCTATACAGCAAACAAGAAAAAGAGATGGGGGTGGGGGGAGATCATTTTTTCTTAAATTGTACATTTTTGAAAAATTGTTCCAATGTATTCTTAAGAAGAGCTTTAATTTCCTTGTGTTTTGTTTTACACTGTTTGTTTTTAACTCTGAAATCTCTAAAATGTGCTTAATTTTTATTGTACCTGCCTCTCTCTCTCTCTCTCTCTCTCACACACACACACACACACACACACACCCCACTGTGACTTTAGCTAGTAGCAGGCCAGATCTACACTTAGGTTACTTAAAAAGGTTTTTTTTTTTTAAGTAAAAAAGGCTTGCTTACTAGAAATTAGTAAGAATAGTAAAAAGGTAGCATTGATATTTGAAAATTTACAATAAAAATATCCATAAATGTAAAAAAGAGGCTGTTTAAATTATTGGAACACATTGAAACAGACAGAGTCATTATATATTGACTGGGTAGAGTAAACCAATTTGTTTTGGGGGAAACTGTCATTGGTTAGGTTTGGGCACATACACAAAAAGGAAGTAAGAAGGGAGACTTGGAAGAATGGAGAATAAATTAGAATGTATCTGCTTTTATCTGGATTTTCTCTCCCCCCCCCAACACTTTTCTTTAAACTTATATGAATTCGTATTACACTCTTGTATTTTTTTAATCAATAAAATGCATCTGAAAAACTATTGAACTGTTCTTGTAACAGCTAAAGAAACAATATAGAACCATCATGCTCCCTAAATGATTAAGGATAAAAGGAGGGGCTGTGATGGCCTGGCTAAGGTGATATATTGCCTAAGCATTCTAATCTCAAATGCTGAATGGGTGAAAGAGATAAGAGGAAGAAGGATGCAGGTCCTTGTGAGCAAGCCTTGGATTCACGTGCTTGCTTCTTCATGTCTCACACTATAGGAAGATAATATCATAGGAAGATATTATCCAAGGAAATATCTTGGATAAGATATTTATCCAAGGAAATATTGAGTTCATTTGGTATCTTCCCCCCTGATGAGGGAACAACAACAACAACAGGTAGGAGATCGAGAGAGAGCCTCAAGCCCACTCACAATCTCCTCCTAGGTGGAGTCCCATAGGAAATATTATCTGAACAGGAATTGAGGCACTTTGGATAATCACTCTGAAGTGATGTATAGGAAGAAGATACCACCCTACCCAGTCCTGAACATTTTACATCTGTGAAGAAGGTGCTCTGGTCTGCACTGCAAATAAATATCCTGAATGGGATGAAGTCTAACCTTCATTAACTATGGGTGAAGCTTTTTTTGCAGTGCCTCTATACTTCTCAAAATGTTGAATGGATCAAAGTGCTAAGAAGAACATGGGCAGAAGTCTCCCTTAAAAAAAAAATTAAAACAAAAGGCAAATGGTGTGTGTGGTGGTGGTGGGGAGATGGGAGGAATTCCTTCCATAAAAAGACTTGGCTATGTTGTAGCTGACCCACTAGGTCAGAATACTTTACTTGCTATGCAGGACAAACACTCCTAGAGATTTAAGCATAATACATAAGGCAGTCTACAGTGAGTAAATATAGATGTATTTCAAAACAACGCTTATTATAAATTCATTTTTAAAAAATGAAACATATTTATTGATAAATAATTTAGTTTATAATTAGATTTGAAGTAATATATTAGAAGGTTTAAGCATAGAACAAACTTAGGTTTCCAGCAAGCTTCCAAATCTTTAGCCATGAATTAAGACAATGTTTAACATCCAGATTAGCATAGTGGGCTTCCCTCTGAAACCCACCATGCCTCCTCAAAATATGCCCTGAGGCTGCACAACTCTCAGAGGGAAGCAAAGATGGCTGAAAATTGTCCTGCCCCCATCACCAGCACATTGCTAGTCTGAATATCCCTCAGTTATTTTTATACATACTAAAACAGGAAAAACACCTCACTTTTTCACTCAAGTTTGAGGATCGTGTATCATTTGCCAGCTATTATATGGACACCAGATCCAAACTTAGAAAAGCAAAATGCAAAATATTCTGAATAAGCTACATTTCAGCTTATCTACCTAAGGAAAGAAAAATGACTTCTCAGTAACATGACAATAATGTCTGGACTTGGTGAAATTTATCCAATTAACTATTACTATCAGGAAATTTATCCAATTAACTATTACTATAGTTAATTATCCAATTAACTATTACCTATTCAGTTATAAAGCAAGATCCTTGCGATGTTCTTGCCCTCCTATCTTAGGGCAGAAATTACGCCACGCATGTTTAATTGCAGACAAATTGTGGCATAATCTTTCTCCCCAGAAAAAGTCAAGCTTTCCGTGGGTTCTATTTTGGTCACTACTGAAAATGATTATGGGGAAATGGGCAAATATCTCAAAATGCGGAACAATGCTATTTATATCTATGATTTCTCACAATTTTTACTTAGATCTCTATAGCGAAGGA
Organism: Hemicordylus capensis; assembly: GCF_027244095.1. Lineage (NCBI taxonomy): Eukaryota > Metazoa > Chordata > Lepidosauria > Squamata > Cordylidae > Hemicordylus > Hemicordylus capensis. The sequence continues at coordinate 138,045,897 of NC_069662.1, read as the reverse complement.
AATGAGAGTCAGTGGGAAAGTAAGGAAAGTGGGTTACAATGTATCTGTTGTCAAAAATATCAATATTTAAATATTATCATATTTTTGCATATCTTTATTCCCCACAGAAGTTTTGGCACATACTGTTAAACTGAGCAACACAAGCACTGTGTATCCTGTTAGCATATATCTTTTAATAATGCTTTTATAGAAAGGTAAACCTGGTTGAGGGGAACAAGCACTAACATATATATTGAACCACATTGGCACAAGTTGCTCTCTCACGCATAATTATGACTCCTTACGTTCCTAGCATTGCAACAGCTGCCACAGCAGCACCCTTAACAGCAAGCATAGCCATAAACTCAACTAAAGCAACTTCAGCCACATTTTGACTGAATACACCTTACAATGCAGATTGCAGAGCAGACCAGAACAGTGAGTGAAGCACAAGTTAGTCTCAAGGCCAGACATGGAGCTCATCACAGCAATCACCAAAAAATATGAGGGGGGGGGGAAGAGAGGGAGGGAACGGCCACTGTCCATTTCTCACTACATTATCTCACAAACAAACCAAATCACAACTCAAGGCAGGCAGGCGCCCAAGTTCTGTCTTTGTCAATCTGTGATCCAGCAAAACCAGACAGTTATACCAGCAACAGCACAGCATATTATACTCAGTGCTGAGAAAAGAAAACCAGAAAACCAAACCTAGCTTCCTCCTCTCCTGACGTATCCTCTTCAAGAGAGGCATAACGGCTCTCTCTGCCTCCCAGTCCCTTTTAATACATTTTGAAATTCTCTCCTTTTGTGTTCACCCCTCCCCTCTCCCCCAACCAACAGGGGCACAGTTGCCCATGGCAATACTTGATTTGTATGCTAACAAGCCAACCAAGAAGCAAGGAGATAGCATACCAATTGGAAGCCAGTGTTAGAAAACCAATCAGCAAGGGAGAAACAGACCTCCAAAATGGCGGCCGGGACATTGAAACATTTCAGTTTAAACAGGGTTGTTCTGCTCCGAGCCCTAAACAGGCCCTTTTAAAAGAGGTTGCTTTGCTTCATGCTCGAAACAGCCTATTTCAAATTGAAATGTTTATGTCTGGTGGAGGGAATTAGCTTCCCAATATATGAACCTGGGTGGGGGGGAAATACAGTACACTGGTGCTACAGTTCTCTGACTACAACAATATGTGCATGCTCATGTACAAATATGAACATGTATATATAAAAAGATATGGGAATCAGCTTGAGGGGCATGATTACTTAGTTCTTCATTGAATGAACATTATTATAAATGACATTCCCCATTCTCTTACTTTTGCAAATAGATTCTGCAGGACAGTTAACTTAGCAACACCAGTGCTACGTACATGAACTGAAAAAAGTGAATGCACTTTGCTATCTAGTTAGCATTCTTCAAGAGTCAAAAGCTTGCTGACAGACACATAATTAATATGCCTATAAACTATACATGTTGGAGATATCAGCAGAAGTACATATCTTACATGAACGACATGCTAACTGGGCAAAGAGGCACCTTTTACCGTGGTGATTCTCTTTATTTAGCAGGGAGAGAGTAACTGGCCCTATCCACCCCCAGCACAGTACCTCCAGTGACTGTTGCTGGTGTCTATCTTATGTTTCTTTTTAGATTGTGAGCCCTTTGGGGACAGGGATCCATCTTATTTGTTTTATTTCTCTTTGTAAACAGCCCTGAGCCATTTTTGGAAGCGTGGTATAGAAATTGAATTAATAATAATAATAATAATAATAATAATAATAATAATAATAATATCATCATCATCACAGGAAAGAAAATGTCTACAATACTCTTTAATTTTTGTTGTAAGTAGACAAAAATTCTGACACGTATATGCTATGGGGTCAGAAGTGGCAGTGACTAGTTTGCAATGAGATGTTATAGTTGTGCATAGCTCAATTAAAAATGTAGATGATGATGATGATGATGATGATGATGATGATTCATATTTTCTCTCTCTCTCTCTCTCTCACAGGCTGTATAAAAATATTAGATAGATAGATAGATAGATAGATAGATAGATAGATAGATAGCAGGCAGTGTACAAAATTTAACACAACATAAAAGTTACAGGAATTATTAGGAAAGTGATTGAAAATACATAACCAGTAAAATAGTGCCCTCATATAAGTTTATGATGGATACATATATAGAATACTGGTAGACATACAGACTGGGAAATGCTGGCTGTCATACACACATCTTATGTGGGAAATAGGTTGCTTGACTATATATAAATTTAGTCTAATCCAGCAGAGCTTTATCTCTGCCTCACCTAATGGGAAGAAATGCTGGAGATTTTTCAGATTTTGCAAACACACTGGCCAGTCTAATAATGCAGTGTTGGTGCTCTAATGCAGCACTTGTACTGCACTGCTGCTGGGGGGCAGGGAGGGGTGATATTTTAGATCTCCCCTCCGCTCTGAAACTCATTGTGCCTTCAAAAATATGTCAGTTTTGTCCCTGAGGATGCAGAATCCTTGTCCCTGAGGATATGCAGCCTTTAGGGACATATTTTCAGCAGGCACAGTTGGCTTCAGTACAAAGGGGAGATTGACAAAAATTGATCCTCCTCAAAGGACTAGTGCAGCATTTGCACAAGTGTCGCATTATTCTGTATGCCAACCATTTTCTGCAACTGTACAGGCTACTCATTTTTTATAAGGATGACATATACACAAACAGAATACGGACTCTTTCTTAATGGGTTATATGAATGTGAAATAGTAAATAAAATGTAGCAACTCACTAGCATGCTTTTTTATTCCATATAATTAGTTTTTGCCTTGCTGTGAGTGGCCTTCCAACTTTCTTCATTTATTATTTTATTACTATATAAGCTGCCTGGTATATGTAGATCTGAGCAGTAATAACTTCATGAAGAAAATGTGAGCATTTAGAAGATAGAAACCAAACATTCAGATATGTTTCTAGAACCCAACAAAAATGAGTAGCATTTGCAACTTATTTGAAAAGTATTGCAAGAGATACTTTGGTTAATATTTATATCTGTGATATAAAATTTCTACTCATGTTGCAAGTAGAAATTTTATATCACAGATATAAATATTGACCAAAATATCTCTTGAACCTTTCAACTCAGAACTTAAGTACACATTTTTAAAGCTATGTTAGATTTAGAGTCTATCTCACACCTAAGGTTCTAGGAGGGTAATAACCTTATTTCACTAATCTTCACAACAGTTATGTGCGGTTTATCAATTTTATTCCCTTCCCTATCTGTGCAATTCATTCATATTAAGGGTGAGAATGTCCTAACATGGCAAGACAAGGATTGTGCTATGTACAATCAGTACAATAAAGTTCTGTATATATCTAGAAATGCTGCAGCAACTCTCTTGGTATTTGGATAATGTCTTCTGGGACTCTCAATTTTGATTTGAAAGTTGACAGAAACAATGAGAGCAGTCTGTCAAAAGAAACAACCTTCAGAGAATCTTTTGAAAAAGAGTGTTAGCCTAAATATAGGAGGCACTGTAGATGTGATGTTGCCACAGTTCTCCTTATGAATAATGCATGTGAATAAGCTGGAGAAACCATTCCATATGCAAAGAGTTCAGCTTTCCCCTAAAACCTATTATCTTAGATCCTAGGAAAAAGTATTCAGGAAACTTAGCATTTTTGAATGGTATTGCAAAACTAGATGTTGTGCACACATCATTACTATAAGGACTGGCATGTGTACACTGGCAAGTGAACAGGAGAAGAAGAATGTTTGAAAAGCACAGCAATTGAATATAATTTCAGAAATTATATTTCTGAAAATAGATATTATATGATTGTTCTGCATAATAGTTAATCCTCCAGTAAATTTAAAGATTCAGTTATGAAATTTATCCTGTCTGAAACAATAGTAACATTTAGAAGCTGCAGCAGAAAATGTAGAATCCACCTTATTTATAAAGGGTGAAGGTTCATGTTACTCATAGCTATGGGGAGTAAAGCAGAATATATTGAGGTAATTTCTGGGAAAGATTTATTTACCAATGAAGCCTGGCAAATAACTTTAGGCATTAGATATCACACCAAATCAACATGCTTAAAAGCACACACACCACACTGAGTTAATTATAAAAATTGTGTTTCTAAGTTTGGCACAGCCGTTGCCACCAGTACTGAATTAAGGCTACAATCCTAAGCATAATTATTAGGGAGTAAACCCCATTAAACTCAGTGGGACTTGCTTCAGAGTAAATATAGAGAGGGTTGGCCTGTCAATCAATGGAATAAATGTGGAAACATAGTTAGCATCTTATTCAACATCGCCTACTAAGGCTCTTTAACTCTATAAACTCCAATCTGTCAGTAAAGCAGGTCGAATTACAGTTCTCCTGAATTGAGTAAGTTCCCCATAGCTAAATGTTTACAGAACTGTACGCAGCTATCGAAACTTAGGAGGTCAAACTTTCCTGACACTGACATGTTTCCAAACTTGCAGAGCCCTTCTGGAGCACAGGGAATGTTCTGAACTCAAAGGGCTCTAGAAAATAGCACTCATGCAGAGGGACTGGTAGAGTGGCACAAAGGCTCCCAGTGTGTGCCCCTCAGGGGCGTAGCAAGGTTGGAGTGGGCCCAGAGACAAGATTTTAAAATGCCCCCCCCCCACTGAAGCTCAGCTCATGAAGTAAAGAAATCTTAAATGAGGCTGAATAGTGGTAACAAAAAGCATAGTTATATCTATCTATCTATATAGATATATATCTATAAATCTATATATATATATCTATATCTCCTATGTGCCACAATAGAACATCATCCTAAATTATTTTTTTTAAGGTTTTGTAAATTGTGGACGATGCAAGTCATGTAATGGTACTAGAGAAAGACATGCTGTTCTGGTAGCTCCAGGTCTTAACACACACATCAATTTCGGAGGATGAATACAACTGAAGGAAGCCCAGGGGAGTGCGCGGCAGTCAGTCGTGTGACTTGCCTCTGGGGGGCCCCCCAAGGCAGTGGGCCCCCAGACAACTGTCTCCCCTTGCCCTATCCTCTGTAGTCCTTCCTTATGCACACCTTTTGTTAGGATGTCAGCCACTGATTTTAATGGAAAGTTTTTTCTTTTTTGTTAAAAATTCTTCATTGCTTTCAGTGGGATACACATTTGGATTATCACTGAAACATGAATTTCATAATGATTCTTTTTTAAAAAATAAAAAAAAAATCTAGCTATTAGTGCAACGGTTTCTGCATCCAGCACCATTTCCCTCCACCAGATCTAGCCTGGCATTCAGAAGAAATTACAGGATGAAGCCTTGTGTCAAATCAAGAACACCAAAATGCAACTGTTAACAATCCAGTTTACAGACAAAAGGGGAACTGGAAGTGCCAACATTTACTATAAGAGATGAAACCAGTATATATTTTCTATTGTTTTGCCTTGATATGCCCCAACTTACTTACTACTGTCCCATTCATAATACCTTCCTCTTACCTCAGTAAAATATTTTTAGCTCTTCATCCCTAATCTGCATAACCCATGGTGAGCACACATTGCTTCTGAAAACTCAGAGGAAGTAATGATAATAAAGAAATTTTGAGGAGAGTTTTTTCCCCTCCTGAACCATTTCTAGAAGGTATTAATAAAAGTATAACATGTGGTGTTAAATGAGAGCCCTTACATTTTAAAGAATTTCTTAACATAGGTTTTGCAATTAGTAAACAAGGCATCAATAAATAAGAACAGCATATTATGTGAACTGGCTAACATTTTGATATTCATATTTATAGAATCACGAATTCTACTGAAAGTAAATTAGCTTTGGGGTTTCTCTACTGCTTGCCTATGATATCACAATTGTTTGAATTAAGTTATTCTCAGTGGTACTGTTTTGAATAAAACTGCTGATTAGCTATAATGATGAATTAATGAGTATTATAAAAATAAAAAAGATGACAAGAGATGTCTGTGTTTCTCTAGTTGCTATCAAACTATGAAAAAAGGGGGATACTGTTGAGTTGTGGTACACCTGCTTGTGCTGCCAAGACCGCACAAGCAATCCAGTCTTGGGACAGTACAATTTTTAAGGGTGCCAATAAACAAGCAGAGGATTATAGACTGTATACATGTAAAGGAGTTTTGCTTCAGACATGAATAATACACACATGCCTAAAGTAACATCAGCTTCTGCGATGCCTGAGAAAAAGAGCAAGTAGAGATCACCAATGTACACCCAGAGAGTCTCTATAAATTACTCTCCCTGTTATTTCTGTCCGACAGTGGCCCAGTTCAGACATCATGTGGAATCCCAGTTTCATGTACTGGCTTGTTTGGAAGCATTTTTATTCAAGCAGTACCACTGAGAATAACCTAAGGAATGAACTGGGATTGGCAGGATGTGAACGTCACAGTCAATCCCAGGTCATTCTAAACCAGGACCAGTAGTTTTCAGTTTCTTCCACTTGCACATGAAGTGATAAGGGGAGCATATGAGTTCATAATAATAATAATAAACTTTATTTGTTAGCCGCCCCATAACAAATTGTTTTCTGGGCGGCTCACAACAGAGGATTAATACATACAATAAAAATACATAACACATTAAATCATAACGGACAAAAAAGGTGAAAATAAAATACAAAATACAATACAAAACAGCATTAAAAACTCATTTTATTTGTTATTTTGTATTACCGACCCAGAGATTTGCATTTTGGGCAGTATACAAATATGTTAAATAAATAAAATTTGAAATTAGTTAAAAATCAGATAAAATCTGAAAAGCCGAATTTAACAACTTCTTGTCATCTTTTTATTTTTTATAATACTTATTAATTCATCATTATAGCTAACCAGCAGTTTTATTCAAAACAGTACAACTGTTGACGGATGGGGAAGCGCGGCTGTTTCTACGCCGTTCCAAGACATATTGGAGGGATAGGGGTCAGGTGGTTAGGCTACGGTTTGCCCGGTAGCGGCTTTAAGGTGCTATGTGGAGCTGGGACCCGTTGTGGGTGGATGCCTTTTCATGCCCGAGAGTAAGGATCCCCTGACCCAGTATCAGTTCTTGGCAGTTATTAGGAAGGCCTTGGCAATGAAAGGGGTCCCGATGGGTGGGCTCACGTTGTATTCCTTCCGGATTGGGGCCACCACCACAGCTGCTCACATGGGGATGCGGGAGAGGAGAGCTGGTCTTGTGGTAGCAAGCATGACTTGTCCCCATAGCTAAGCAGGGTCTGCCCTGGTTGCATCTGAATGGGAGACTAGAACTGTGAGCACTGCAAGATATTCCCCTCAGGGGATGAAGCCGCTCTGGGAAGAGCAGAAGGTTTCAAGCTCCCTCCCTGGCTTCTCCAAGATAGGACTGAGAGAGATTCCTGCCTGCAACCTTGGAGAAGTCGCTGCCAGTCTGCGAAGACAATACTGAGCTAGACAGACCAATGGCCTGACTCAATATATGGCAGTTTCCTATGTTCCTATGAGGATGTGGTTCAGCAAATTGGGCGGTGGAAATCCGCGGCAGTGAGGTGCTATGTGCGCTAGTTGAAATGGTTGTTGCCATTGTTTACATTTTGTTTTCTTGGCAGGTGCTGGTGGGGCAGCGGCCTCAATGCGGATCCTTGTTTGCGGGCATTCATTGGTCTTTTGGGCATTTAAGAGAGCCAGCACCTCGCAGTGGGGCACTCAGCTTGAACTGGGGAAGTGTGCCTCTGTTTATTGGTTGGGTATGCGGTGTATGGTTTGGAGCCAGTTGCTCCCTGCCATTTGGGATCATATAGTTAGGTTCCCTAGCACCAATTGCATAGTTATTCAGCAAGGTGAAAATGATCTTGGCAAGCGGACTGGCCTCTTGCTTATTCAGCAAGCATCCTCCGATTTTTCTGTTTTGAAGGGCTGGCTTCCTGGTGTTCACATCCTTTGGATAAGTTGGCTGCAACGAAAGGTTTGGAGGGAGGTGCAGAATGTTCGGGGCATCGAGAGAGCACGGCGCAAGACCTCTGCTACAATTGGCAGACTGGTTGCAGCGGACGGGGGGACGGTGTTGCCTCAGCCCGGGCTTTCAGCCCGTTCCCCAGAACTCTTTCGCCCCGATGGGGTTCATTTGTCTGACACAGGTTGTGATTTGTATATCCAAAACATTCGGAGGGGGCTTGTTGGATTTTTGGAGAGGTATGGGGCAGGGAGGTCAAGCTAGGCTAACCTCCCTGTGTGGTGGGAACAGTGTGGGCTCTGTGGTGATTTCAGGGATATAACATCGGTGAGCACCTTTGGATATTTTAAAGGTGGATTGGTCAATCGCTCCCTTGTGGTTTGTGCGGCCCAGGGAGAATGGTTGGCTAGGAAACTGGCTTCAGGACTTCGCCAACCCTTGGGATGAGCGGTCCGGGGTGGGTGAAGCCCTAGAAGTATCCAGGCCTCTTCACAAAAGGGGTTGGCTTTGAAGGAAGCGGGCAGGTTGCACCTGCGTGTTTCCTGAGCCAAGGTGTGTTGCCCTTGCAAGGGCGGGGAAGGACGACAGAGTCCTAACCTGGCCTCGTTAGGCCTGCACTGTTGGTTAAGGGGAATTAATAATCCCCTTGTTACAGTCCACTATGCCTTGATGTTATTCGTTAATAAAGTTGTGGCTCTTTACCCAATGCTATGTCTCTGTGTCTTTTTGGGCCGGGGGCGGGGACAATGCCCTGTTATCCATGGTTTTGCTATCTGAGCCCCACCCCCATGGAATAGAACCCCTGTGGATAACAGGGTTCTCTTGCAATTGCAGAGACTGGAAGCCTGATCCTATGAATCAGCTTTAGTTCAGAGATGTGTGCTTCAGTTCTTTCAAAATATAAGGGTTTTAATGCTGTTATGACTCTATTACAAGGTGTGCTCCTCAAAGCAGAATGTCTGAGTGCTACCAGAACACAGCTCATGTTCCAGAATCTTTGCAATAAATAAGTTTATTGAGATTCACATGAGTGACAAACTGAGGGACGTTCTGCACTCTCAAAGAGTACCCAAATGTATTTTACTGGCGAAAGTAACATTCTTATCTTCCATCCATGTATGAGGAAATACTGCGTGAAACTGTAGAATACTGGTACTGTTTTTCATTCCTGTACATCAGTTCAGCTTGTGGAAGATTAAACACATTATCCATAACAAACTGAATTGTACACTTAAAATATGCAAACATTTCACTTACTCCAGATTTTTTAAAAATCAGAACTCCTCAGAATTACTATCAGCAGTGAGCAAGAAAATGTGAGCATACTATATGATTAGAAAAAAGAGAAATAATTACATTTTTAAAGCTATGTTTTTACATTTGCCAGCATATATTTTTAGAATGGTTTGTCAGTAATCCTTCCATTGGTTATCATTGTGCTTGTTAAAATGCCTGTACTATATAATTTGCTAAATTTGTAGTGTATAAACACTTCAAAGTAGTATAAATACAAAGGTAAGTGCTTAAATGTCACTTCATTACAAGGCCCATGAATTCTTACATACATGCAGCATCATTTCAGATTGTGAGCCCTTTGGGGACAGGGACGCATCTTATTTATTTATTATTTCTATGTGTAAAACGCCCTGAGCCATTTTTGGATGGGTGGTATAGAAATAGAATACATAAATAAATAAATAAATAAATTTTTAAAATGCAGACTTTTCTCCCTTAAGCATAAGGACTGCATAGTTAAATATCAAGATAGCACTATTAAGAATTTTATAATTATTACATGGGCAGGTCTATGTTGAACATTTTATAAACTAGAATTGCTACCAAGTCGGGTATATTAAGTATTGTTGCTACATTATTTGATACATTTCTCCTAAAATCACTTTACTTTCAGCTATTTATTATCCTGAGTGACAAAAATAAACTACAGTCGTAAGCGTTTAGAGTACACTCTTGTCTGAAGAGGTAAATGAGGCGCCAGTTATTTGAAATGGTTCCTTCTCTTTAAGCAATCAGAAGCTAGTTGCAGCTGCGTTACTTGTCTGGGGTGGAGGGAAAGGAGAACCACGTTTTAAACAGACTTGTAGTTCATTCCTGATATATTAGATTATTTGAACACAATAATAAAATCAAGAAAATCTGGGAGGGTAGACACAGAGAAACAAAATGTATTTTGCTACCTAGAGGGTAGACAGAGAAACAAAATGTATTTTACTACCTAGAGGCAGGGGAGCTTCTAAAGAGGCAATATGAGATGGTTTCAAGCAGCTTCTTCGGGGGGCAGTAAAATGCACCACTATTACCACCCACTGCAGCAGATTCAAACCCTGCTGATTTCTCTGTCTATGAGCTCTTGCACCAGCAGTAAAAGTAAAGTGTGCCATCAAGTTGGTGTCAAATCCTGGCATCCACAGAGCCCTGTGCTTGTCTCTGGTAGAATACAGGAGGACTTTACCATTGCTGCCTCCCATGCAGCATGATCGATGACTTTTAGCATCTTCCTATATCACTGCTGCCCAATATACGTGTTTCCTGTAGTTTGGGAAACATACCAGCGGGGATTCAAACCGGCAACCTCTGGCTTGCTAATCGAGTCATTTCCCTGCTTCGCCGTAAGTCATTTCCCTGCTATGCCAGCAGTAAGAACAATAAACTGAAAAGCAAAGCAGCAGAGGTGGCGGAGCAAAATTCCTGCTATGGCACCTACCCTCTTCTAGGGAAGTGCGAACCAGCTCGAGATTGATCCGGTATGCCACTGAACTGGTCCAGCTCGAAGGCCTAGTTTGGCTCAACTTCGAGCCCACACACACACATCCTGGCCAGCACAGTTGTTCCAACAGGGTTTAAAAAAAAAAAAAATTAGAATCACTCACTTGATGGGTCTGGAGGCTTCGGGGACAGTGCTCCCTCTAAGGCGTGCGCTTATGCACGCGCTCACGTTTTTTTGATGTCCGCTCAGTAAACTCTAGATCCCACTCAGGTTGAATCAGGAAGGCCCCATTCTGAATGCGTATGCGCACACACTGCCTCGATACTGCCAGCCACCCAGAACAAAACCCATTCTGCACACAGATGAAAAAAATGAGAGAGAACACTGCTCAGGGAATGCTGGCATAGCCACGGGGGAGTCTCCATGGTCTCTCTCTACCCGCCGGCTTCCCCCCCGGTCCTCTAAGGGCCATTTTGGCCCATTTTCAGGCCATGCCGTCCTTGCAAATAGCCAGGGGTGCATGCATGGCGGCCTCCAAAATGGCCACTGTGCCTGGGAAAAGGGCCAGAATGGCCCTAAAAGGCCCTTAGAGGACTGGGGGAAGGCCAGGGGAGATACTGTGGATACCACCCTATGGCTGCACCAGCATGCCCAGAGTCTGTGGGGGTGAGTGATTCTAAAAATGCAAACAAAAATAATGTTAGAACCCCCGAACTGGTTCTAATTTGAGCCAAGCTGGGGGGGTTGTTGAGTGAACTAATTTGAACCGAACTGGGCAAGCCAGTCTTGTGCACACCCCTACCCCATTTATGCCACAGCAGCAGTCGCTATAGCTGCCTTTTGGTCCTCCTCCTCCTCTAGTTCCGGTCTTAGTCGTGTTCTCCCTGCACTTGGTTTTTTTAGCTGGGAGCTTTTGGGCTAAAGGTCCAAGTAAATTGTCAACTTTAAAGTGTGCCTACTAAGTCTCTTTGATCGTATTATTATTTATTAGATTTATAAACTGGCTGATATAAAACATCTCCAGTTTACATAAAATTCAAAATATTGAAAAGCAATCAAAAATAATTAAAATACTATAACAAAATAACTGAAAGCCTGGGGGAAAAAAACTCCACAGGTGTGTCTTAAGTATCAATGAGGTGTGTCTCATTGACTATACTATTCATCCTACTCACCATAGTTTGGTGGTCCATATGCTAGGGATAGCAATAATTTTCCAAGGACCACTTGGATTTATCCTATAGATCCCCATGGGGTCCGTGGACACAAGGTTAAGAACCCCAGTTCTAAATCAAACTTGATACTTTGATATTTCTGTAACTCCACAGGGCTTCAAATCTGTAGGAAATTTCATTAAAATAGTACAGAAAGCATTTGGCAGCCAATGTCATGTTTTAAAAATGATTACAGGAGGCCCTTGATTATCGTGGGAATTATGTTCTGCGCTAAGCCACATTAAGTGGCACAGTGGGGAAATGCTTGACTAACAAGCAGGAGGTTGCCGGTTTGAATCCCCGCTGGTATGTTTCCCAGACCTATGTCGGGCAGCAGCAATATGGGAAGATGCTGAAAGGCAGAATCTCATACTGCGCAAGAGGAGGCAATGGTGAACCCCTCCTTGTATTCCACCAAAGAAAACTACAGGGCTCTGTGGGCACCAGGAGTCAAAATCGACTTGACGGCACACTTTACTGTATGTTCTGCGCTACTACCGTGAATGCCCAAACAGCGATAACAGAGTACGAACATTACAAACACACAAAAGTGGGGGGTCACTCCAGCTCTCCAGCAATGCCCCCCAAAACAAAACAACACCCTCCAAATTCCACACAAATATGTCACAAAATGACTTGAGAAGTGCCTCCAAGTAGGAAATACTACCAGAAAAGTCACTGGAAGTGTGAAATGCATGCACAGGAACTGTGAAAGGCCAAAATTCACCCTCACAATAATGGAAACTGGGTATATATTGCTGAACCACCAATCTCTGAAACCACAAATGGAGAATCTGTTATAATCAAGGGCCTCCTGTACTCCTTAGGAATTAAGCCCTATTGAACACAGTGGGGCTTACTTCTGAGTAAACATGTACAGGAACATAGGAAGTTGCCTTTTACTGACCAATGGTCTGACTCAGTAAAAGGCAGCTTCCTATGTTCCTATACATGTTTACTCAGAAGTAAGCCCCACTGTGTTCATTGTATAATTATCTTATGCTTGTATTTTAAATCTTTTTAGTCAGATCTATGTTTTTATATTTTAGCTTAATATTTTAATTGTGTAATTTTTATGGTCTTGTTTTAATTTTTGTGTGAACCGCCTTGGGATTGTTTTAATGAAAGGTGGTATACAAATTCAACAATAAATAAATAAAATGTCTACACAGACTGGGAGTGGTTTCTCCAAGGTTACAGGCAGGAGTCCTTCTCAGCCCTACCTGGAGATGCCAGAGAAGGAACTTGGAACTTTCTGCATGTAAGAATGCAGGTTCTCTTCTCCGAGTGGCCCCATCCCCTAAAGAGAATACCTTACAGTGCTCACATTTGTCTCCTATTCAAATGCAAACCAGGCCAGACCCTGTTTAGCAAAGAGGACAATTTGTGCTTGCTACCACAAGGCCAGCTCTCCTCCCCATATGTATATGACCATGCTGTATATCAGATGCAAGGTAGTTTGAACCCAGATTTTGGGTCTGCTTTAATTGAGCAAACAGCAAGATATGCACTTCCCCGCTTTCCAGCAATTCCAAGACCATGTATTTGTGGACTGTGTTTTCACCTATTGTATTTTATTGATTAGTGGTTGGCAGCCATATTCACCTTCAATAACAATTTTGCATAATTTGCACAATAACAATTTTGCGACTTCCCTGCAATTTTATTGCTTTACAAGGCTAACCTGCCCATAGGGTACATGGGACATTCGTGCCAGATGCTAGACTGGCAGAAAGTAGAAATAATTCCGGTTATGAGTGCATCTACCAGTGTTGCTGATCACTAGCAGCATTATCTGATGCTACAGTTGTCATATGGGCATATAATATGGGAGCAGAAAATATGCCAAACAATGTGGAGACAGTAATGGTGGAAGGGGAATAAGTAGGGGTGTGCACGGAACCGCGGAGCTGTGGTCCGGCACTGGGGTGGGGGGTTCCAATAAGGACAGGGGGCTTTACTTACCCCTCCCAAGAATGGCACCGTATTTCATTGAGCAATCGGGCGGCAGGATATCTCCCTGCCGCCCGCTTCATTCCCCGCTTGGCGTGGCAGCTCCTCCTTTTGAATTCAGAATCGGGCAGCAGGATATCTCCCAGTCCCTGCCGCCCCCTTCAAAGCCCCGCTCGGCTGGCGGCCGCCCCTTCAAGCCCCCTGCAGCCCCTGCCGCCCCTTCCCTTCCCATTGCAAGAGGTTGGCAGGAGAACCCCCCTGCCGTCCCCTTCCCCTGAAAACGAGCGGCAGGAGAACTCCCCTGCCATCCCCTTCCCCTTTGCCGGCTGGGCTGCAAATGGCTTCTAAGAAGCCTTTTGTGTGCGTGCGCAAAAGGCTTCTTAGAAGCCATTTGCAGCCCAGCCGGCAAAGGGGAAGGGGATGGCAGGGGAGTTCTCCTGCCGACCTCTTGCAATGGGAAGGGAAGGGGCGGCAGGGGTCTTGGGGGCTGCAGGGGGCTTGAAGGGGGCGGCCGCCAGCCAAGCGGGGCCACCCGATTCTGAATTCAAAAGGAGGAGCCGCCGCGCCAAGCGGGGAATGAAGTGGGCGGCAGGGAGATATCCTGCCGCCCGATTGCTCAATGAAATACGGTGCTGTTCTTGGGAGGGGTAAGTAAAGCCCCCCCCGTCTTTATTGGAACCCCCCACCCCATCTTCCCGAACCAAAACCACCCCGTGTCCGGACCGGTCTGGAGGCCTTTAGAATGGCCTCCAAACCGGTCCGTGCACATGACTAGGAATAAGAAGGATAAAACAAATGACTGAAGAGGGAAAAGTAGTAAATGAAGCATGGGCACAGAACTAGTCTGTACCCAGTGACCACAGCAGGTTAGTCCATTCATTCATTCATTCATTCAAAGTGCATTTCTATACCGCCTCAATTTCTGGGGGGTTCACAATCTAAAATTGTGATAACTGATAAAAGCAAGAGATCCAAATCCTAAAACTAGTATTCAAAATTATAAGTGATATGAGTAGTGTTCAATACATTTAGATTACAAAAAATTCAACAGCAAAGAATTGTATGCCTAGAAGAGAGAATGACTTCTCTCTCATGTCAGGTGACAATGGCAATGTGAACTTTTTTTGCTGAGAAAACCTGTTTTAGTATTACACTGTGTGAAACACTTTGCAAATTTCAAAAATTGTTTCAAATTCTAAGCAACCTAATCAGTCTATGGACACACTGAAACTTTTGATGTTTAAAAGTAACGTCATCCTCATCTTAATGTCGACTTGCACTAGTATTTGGGAACAATAGGACAAATAGCTCAGGAAAACATCAGGAACAGTAATATATGATGCTGCATACCCATGTTTTGATAAATCAGCTAGTGTTTAATGTATAATAGCACTTCCCTCCCTCCCCCCAAAAGAGTGGAAACTCTTATGATTAAACACAATAATAATAGGTTAGAGCAATTATTGCCATTCTGTAGAGTTTTCACAGTGGCAGCTTGGTGAATGACTAATCCTTGAGTTTAGAAATATGACTGTTAATTTATAATCTCTCACAAATATACTGTGGATAGATTTGGTAGTCAGGTCGTAAGAGGTCCAATTATATTCATGTTAAAAGCTTCTAAAATGTCACCTGATCTTTCTTTTAAAGTGCCAATTCATGATTTACAATAATGGAGCCATTAAAATACTTTGTATGATTGCTTGCTAATTTGCTATTCTGAGTATCATTTCAGACAATTATGCATGTGCTAACATAAGCAATGCTATCCCAACAGGCTTGGTATCTTCCACTGCTAATTGTAAGATGTTAATTTTAAAGCCATTCTACATCAGTTTTTTAAACTATCATGTTACTTTCTATATTGTTTTGGTATTGAAAGCTCTGAGACAGATATAACTAAAATTCAAAAACAACCATTACTTCATAGAGCAAATTAAACCTGGTAAAAGCAACAATAACTGGCCTCAAAAGTGACACAGGCTCTCCTTAATCAGCCATGTTGGTCATAATGCCATAAAATATAATGCCACAAAATATGATTTATACCAACTTTCTGCCAAAACATGCAAGGTGGATTATAATTTTAAAATACGAAGTCTACAAAAAGTTGAAAAAGAACAGTTGTCTCAGGCCACTGGCTGTACCTTCAGGGGTCGATGGTATGAGCTCCCTGGATTGAGATCTCTTCTGTCTCCTCCACACCCTCAGGGAAAACAGATTTTAAGCAGCCTGTGGGAAGTAGGTGGGGGAAGGACTGTTCCACCTCCCAGGCCAGTGAAGAAAAATGATGGTATGAGTTGCTTTGCCTGGGCTTGCTTTCTTCTGCCTTCCCTTCAGCAGTACTTTCAGTAGATAAAAGCATGAGAAGGGGCTGGAGCAAATGGAATGAGAGAAATGCGAAGGGAATAAAATATCTGTTTTTGCCATCTTGCAAAAACATAATGAGGCGATTCTCACGATCGCCAAAAAGCGAGCTAAGGGAACCTAGCCCACTTTTTGGTGAGCATGAGAACCAGGCGAGCCCAGTGTCCTAAAGTGGGTAACCCCTGGTTACCTGCTGGTGGCGCAGTGGTAAAGCCCCTGGTGGCGCAGTGGTAAAACTGCCACCCTGTAACCAGAAGGTTACAAGTTCGATCCTGACCAGGGGCTCAAGGTTGACTCAGCCTTCCATCCTTCCGAGGTCGGTAAAATGAGTACCCAGAATGTTGGGGGCAATATGCTAAATCATTGTAAACCGCTTAGAGAGCTCCGGCTATAGAGCGGTATATAAATGTAAGTGCTATTGCTATTGCTAACCCACTTAACTAGCCCTCCCCATAGATGAGGTTAGCGGAGCAAGTGCTCCGCTAACCCCGTCTTTTCTATTGTGTTGCTGTGGCACGGCTCCACGGCATGGCAACACATGAGAAGACCCCCGCCGGGAGGCTGAAACAAGCCTCCCAGCCCTGGAGGTTTCTCCAGGATGCCCCGCGCGCTCTTGCGGGGCATCCTGGAACTTCCAGGGGTTGTGTGGCCCCTAATCCCTGCAGCTCCCGCTGGCTCCGTGAGAGAGTTGGCAGCCGTGTGGGTGGCTGATCCGGCTGCCCAGGGCTGCAGCCTGGATCGTCTGCGGGGAGAGCGGGCCAAGCCCACTCTCCCTGCAGAACCCCTTCTGGCGAGTCTCATCGATCATGAGACTCGCCTCAATGTATTGCTTAATTTTAGTATAGCATAGTCACGGCTAACCATTCTTTTAACATGCAGCCAAGGAAGAAAGGAACAGAATATTTATTACAGGATTTACATTTGTATGCCACCCTTTGTCCTGGGTCCCCCAGGCTGTGAACAACACATTTAAAACAAAAGACAAAGGATAATAACGTTTTCTTTTTAAAAAACCCACTCTAAAAATCAACACACGCAGCTACAATCCACTAAAAGAGAATCAGAGAATAACTACTCATTGGCCAAAGGTCTGTCGTCAGTCTACTACAAAAGTTTGTCAGTGAGGGAGCCATGTGGATCTTGTCCAACTGCAAGTTCCACAGTTGGGAGGTAATCAATGAGCAGGTCCTGTTCTGTTTGACAAACAAATGAGCTTCAGCAGGTGCCGACGTGGGGTAGGCAACCTGTTCGGAGGCCCTTTTACAAGCCTCTGAACAAGTGTGAACATGGGGCTGGTTCGAAGTTTGACGCCGGCAGGGGTGCCACTTTAAGGTGGGAGAGGGTGCACTTACCCCTCCTGCCGCTTTCTCCCCACCAGTGCTTGTTACCGGTAAAAACCTGTGCGGCAGCAGCGTACCACCATGCAGCACCTTCCCCCTCCTTGGCCAGAAGTCCCGGGTTCACGTGTGCATGCCGTGTGCACAGGCGTGCATGCATGTCATGTGCGCATGTGATGTGTGCATGCACACCAGGGAATTCCGGCCACTTCCAGACAAGGAGGGGGAAGGGGTGGCAGGGAGGTACACTGCTGCCCCGAAGGTTTTTACTGGTAACGAGTGCCAGCAGAGAAAAAGCAGTGGGAGGGGTAAGAGCACCCTCCCCCACCCTTAAAGCAGCACCCCCACTGGCATCGGACCACCCAGCCGCTGTTCTATGCACATCCCTAATGTGGGGCATGGGCCCTTTCAGCTGACCTAGTCAGGTGGATAGATTCAGCTGGGACCATGAAGTCCTTAAAAAGCCTGAGCTCCAAGTCTTTTAGGGCTTTAAAAGTAATAACCAGCACCTTGAATTGTATCTGGAAATAGATTCGCAACTAGGACTGTCTTAAAAACAGGGGTAATATGCACACTGTGGATGGCTCCAGATATCAGTCTGGCTGCCACATTCTGAATCATCCATAGTTTCCAAAAACCTTTCAAGAGCAGCCCCATAAGGAGTTCATTGTTTCCAGCTCAACTGCACATAGAGATTGGCACCTAGAGCGCCCATCTTTTGGGAGAATCCCCCAATGCATCGAGTGTGTTGTGCTGTGAATTGTGGGATTCATGGAGGCCAGGACAATGAATCCTGGCCTCAGATCAATCCGCCCTGCTCCATGCTGCACAGAGCAGGGCTGGTCATTTGGGAGCATGCTGCCCACACCTACCAACAAAACTACAATCATCTGCGGGGAATGCAAGGTTTGGGAAGCCTTCCACCCACCTACCTGGCAGGCTGTGTGAATGGAATCAGATGACACAGTGAGATAGAGCATGGTGTCATCTGCATATAGGTGATAATACAGCCCAAATATCTGGACCATCTCTGCCAGTGGTTTCAAGGGGAACAAGATTGATATCTGTGGGAACCCATGGGATCGAACATTAATCCTCCAATAACACCTGTTGGCCCTGGTCCCCCAAAGACTGGAACCTATCTCAAAATGACCCACCCAGTCCCAACAGGTTGGGAACAAATGGACGAGAAGGATATCATGGCTGATGGTTTCGAAGGTCACTGAGAGGTCCAGCAAAACCAACAGGGACACACTATTTAGCTCTTAGAGTAGATTATCCACCAAGAAGGCATCAGTCTCATAAACAGGTCAAAAACCAGATTGAAATGGATCATCCAGAAAATGTGTGTCATCCAAGACAATCTGCAGCTGGATCACCATTATGCTATAACCTCATCCAAAAAGGGGGGATTAGAAACCAGCCAGCAGTTGTGAAGATTGGGGGGACCAAAACAGGGCTTTTTCAATAGATGTCTAACCACAACCCTTTTGTAAACTTGTCCTCCTTTAATGAAAGATTGACAATAACCTCCAATCACCGAGCTGTCCACACTTTGCCTGGAAGGGCAATGATTATTTATTATTATTTATTTATTTATTACATTTATATCCCCCTCTTCCCAAGGGGCCCAGAGTGGTGTACTACATACTTAAGTTTCTCCTCACAACAACCCTGTGAAGTAGGTTAGGCTGAGAGAGATGTGACTGGCCCAGAGTCACCCAGCTAGTATCATGGCTGAATGGGGATTTGAACTCAGGTCTTCCTGGTCCTAGTCCAGCACTTTGACCACTACACCATGCTGGCTCACAATCAAGTGCTCATGATGCTGCCCACATGATAGCAAGGATTTTGTCCACATAATCAGCCCCGCCCCCCACATACACAGAAAGCTTTCCAAAACAACAGGACAAGAATATGTCTGGCAAGTCACAGGACACTGCACAACACCTGGAGTCCAAGTTGGCATGTATATACACAATATGACTATCAACAAAATGTCAATCAAGTTGTTCACAGTGGATCATTGATTCATCATCCCTAGACTCTTGGGGCAATATGCAACAAAACTCTAGACACTTGAAACAGCTCTGCTGGCCTACTCTACATGGACACAATGTAGAGCAGAAAAGTAAACTTTATTTGCCACCATCACCACCATGGAATAGTTCCTAAATGGGTTCCAGCCCATGCTCAGATTCATTGCAAATCAAAATTAATATAAGTAAGACCACAGCCACCTTAAGTGGTGCAGCGGGGAAATGCTTGACTAACAAGCAGAAGGTTGCCAGTTCGAATCCTCGCTGGTACTATATTGGGCAGCAGCGATATAGGAAGATGCTGAAAGGCATCATCTCACACTGTGCAGGAGGAGGCAATGGTAAACCCCTCCTGAATTCTACCAAAGAAAACCACAGGGCTCTGTGGGCGCCAGGAGTCAAAATTGACTTGATGACAAACGTTACCTTTACATTTAAGACCACAAATATGTTTTGGTTAAAAAAAGAAAATTAACTCAGATTTCCCCCCTGAAAATTTGCTTAATGTTTGAATTGAGAAACAAATGGAAATGACCTAAAATAAGATTAATGTTTAAGAAAGGCAGATAAGAAGCCATTTTTGTTTCGTGGTATGTCAGGTTTTTTTCCATTTGTTTACAAAGTTAAACTTTGTTGGTTGCACAAAACCAGGTTGCCTGGTTCAGTTCGAGTCTGAATTGGACTTGAACCAGACATGTTTGTTTTTGTGCACCCCTGAACATGCTCCAGTTTGGTTCGGGGTTTCATGTTATTTTTTTTTAAAAAAAACTTTTTAAAAAGTAATAGAATTCACTGCCTCCCCCTCCATGGGCTTCTCTGCGGTCGCAGGGGTGGTGGTCTCCAGAGGTTCCCCCTCTCCCACTGGCCTCCATTTAATAACAAATAGCCCAGTTCGGGCAGTTTTCAGCCTGGGTCCAGGCCATGCAGAGGTCCATTGGGCATGTGCGGTGGCCTCCAAAATAGCTGCTGCCACAGAGGTGAGGTCCAGAACAGGCCGAAAACCACCCAAACTGGGCTATTTGTTATGGAGGCTTGCAGAGGGAGGGGGAACCTCTGGAGACTTCCCTGAAGCCACAGAGAATCATCCAGAGTGGGAGGTGGTGAGTTTTATTACTTTTTTAAAAAGTTTTAATTTTTTTTAAAAAACGAACCCCTGAACCCAAACCGGGAGTTGTTCGGTCCGCAGTCATGCCGAACAGCGGCCGGTTCGGGGGTGGTTTGATATCGAACCACTGCACCAGCCATGTTAGATGTCGAATGGGTTCGAATTTGAACCCGTTTGCACATCCCTATTTGTTGGTAGGCATGTTGTATCATTTATTTTGTTTGTAAAGTAACTAAATGTTACCCTGGCATTTTCCCATATGAGGAGGAGCCATAGCTTAGTGGTAAAACACATGCTTTGCATGCATATGGTCCAAGGTCCAATCCCTAGTATCTCCAGCTAGCCGTTGAAAAGACCAATCTGAAACTTAAAGAGCTACAGCTAGTCTTTATAGACAATACTGAGCTAGACTGAGCAAGGATGTGGCTCAGTCTAAGTTCATTTGTTCATATTGTGCTGCTTATTAAAAAGGTACTTAAGATACCTTGAAAATGCCAAAGTAATGTTGAATTAAGCTACTCAAAGTTTTATTCTACCAGCAAAATAAAAGTTATGAACACCTACAAACAATTAGATAAACCTATTTTCATAGAAAAATCTGCTAGAACTGGGTGTGTGTGTGCGCGTGTGTGCGCTGCTAAACAGCTTAGGCCCTGGGTATTTAAGAGAATGTATTTTCTGCCATGAGTCCCACCGTCCATTGAGATCATCCAGAGAAGTTTGTCTGTAGTTGCCACCAGCTTGTCTGAAGGCTACACAGGGAGGCTCCTTCTCTGTGGCTGCCCCTGTTGCTCTGGAAGGTAGGGATGTGCACAAAGTGTTTTGTGCACATCCAAGGCGGTGGCGAATGGGCACTTTAAACGGAGGGAGGCAGGTCTTATCTGCCCCTCCATTGGTCCTTTGCAACCCCCTGCCACCCCAGCGCGGCACTCTCCATGACAAAAAGCCCCACTGTCCATTCTTACAAGAAAAGCTGTGCGGGGGCTTCCTGTTTGGGAACAGGCACTGAAATGTTTCATGCACATCCCCACTGGAATGTGCTCCTTACTGAAATAAGAGTCTCCCCATCTTTGACAACTTCAAAAAAGTCTTTAAAGACTTATTTTTTTCACCCAATGTTTTAAACTTGACTGTGGTTTTAAATTGTTTTAAGGTTTTCATCCCCCCCGCCCCGCTTTGTTTGTTTTATGTTGTAAACTGCCCAGAGATGGAAGTTTGGGGCAGTCTACAAATCTGATAGATAGACAGGTAGAAACTCAAGGGTTCTACAAAAAAAGTTGCAAGGCCGAAGTTCATTTTCTCTCTCTCTCTCTCTCTCTCTCTCTCTCTCTCTCTCTCTCTCTCTCTCTCATATAGTAACAGTAAGCAATTTAATACAAAATGTACTATGAAAGATACTGTCAGTCTGTGTAGGCCTCCTCTTTCACTACTATTATAGGATTGTTCTTTTCCAATTTATTATAAACAAACCTGTAATTCAGGTCAACACTAGGGTTTAAATTGCACCCATACATTTTTTTTTTTGCAAATCCATTAAGATTTATTTATTTAAAATTTCTTGTATACTGCCTCCTCCAAAGACTAAAAATAACAATAGCAATAATTTAAAAAAAATGAAAGGGCAAAAGCATCGGGAAAAGGTAGGTCTTAAGAAGGGCCTTAAAAGCCACTAAGAAGAGGGCTGAATGGATCGGGGGGAAGGGTGTTCCAAAGAAGACGGGCGGCCACAGAGAAGGCCTTCCTATAGGCCCAGGCACCACGCACTACACCAGGGCCTGGGACACTAAGGAGATGGCTCTTGATGGATTTTATTCAAGCCCAAAGTGTCAATGGTACTCTAGAGATGATTATCACTATGCATGACTACTATCATAGAACAAATGGATGCACTGGCTTAAATAGGTTGACAGTCTACACTATAGGAATGTGCAGAATGTTCCACACTCGGAATGTTCTGACTGGGAAAGTGCTGTTTTGAGTGTTCCGAGCTCGGAACAGAACACCCTTCAAACGAAGGGCCTATTCTGAGCTTGAAACATTTTGAACTCAACCAGTTCTTCCGATGGAACGTTCGAGGGTTTAGTGTTCCATTCCGTGCTAAATCCCTGTCATGCACATCCCTACTACATTATATGATTGTATTGACATTATTAGTTCTTAAATAATGGAAGTTGTATGATTACCATCACATTTGTACATAGTCTGGAAACTGCAGTTGGTACAGTATGTAGCAGCCAGGTTGGTATCTGGGGTTACCTGAAGAGAATTTGAAGCCTACTCTGGGAAGAGGAGAAGCCACCTGAGAAGGTAGCAAGCTTTTTTAACAACAGCAGCAGCAGCAGCAACAACAACTACAACTACAACATTCTTTCCTTCTTCAAACAAACAGGAGGAAGGGGAGATTTTGAGGGGCTGGTATCTCTTTAGGGAAGAAGTCCCAGTGTGTGGGTGTCTGTGTTTGCTTTTTGCCAGGGCTGGTTTGGGGATTGTGTAGCTTTGATTTTTTTAGTTTCTTTCTTGCCTGGAGACAGTGGAAACTGCCAGCTAGGGCTGAGGGGAGCACACCTGGTGGGAGGGGCCACATTCCTGTTGAGCTTGTTTGCCTCACTTTGAAACCTCCTCTCTACGTAAGAAGCAATGGCCAGAGAGAGGAGTGAACAGAACTTGGTGAACAGGAATTAGCAAACAAGGTCATAGGAATTTTGTGTGGAGTTTAGCGGGGAAGTGTGCTTGGAAGTGAAAGAGCCCCCTTGATCACAAGGAGACCAACCGGAAAATAAGGTAAGTACTACTCCCTCTTTCATATTCTCATGAAATAAAGTTGGAACTGTTGAATAGCTGTCAACTTCAGCTAAGACCTCACTTTTAAATAAACAATCTCCAATAATCTAAACAGCCAACAAAACCAGTCATGAAGATAGAAAGCCAGAAGGGGAGGAGGCGCATCCCAATGCATTGCATGGAATGTTGCATGTATGACCATTTGCTTGATGGGCAGAAGTCATGGGTGTGTGCTCGGTGTAAGGAGCTCCTGGGTCTCAGGGGACAAGTACATTTCCTTGAAACCAAGGTGCCTAACCTGGAGAAGCTCAGAGAGGTACTTACATGAGACCTCAGGGGACGTGGTTGAGGCATCCCATTCCCAGGCTGATAGCTCCTCTGCTGTCAGGGAGAATGATAAGCATGGGGAAGGAGGATATCATTCTGAGGAAGAGAGAAATGCTCCCTTAGGATGGACCCCTTCTGTGAAGGGGATGAGACCATATCCTCTCACTAGTGATGTGCATGGAACCGTGGAGGTGTGGTTCGATGGTGGTGGGGAAGGCTGCAATTACCCCTCCCACCGCTTTTCCCCTACTGGCACTCCATTTTTTGCAAAGCCCATAGGGCAGCAGTGTACCTCCCTGCCGGCCCTTCCCCCGTTCTTGGCCGGAAGTACTGGGCGCACGTGTGCATGGCAGACAGGCGCACGCACGCAATGGGCGCACACACGCCCGGTACTTCCAGCCAAGAACAGGGGAAGGGGCAGCAGGGAGGTACGTTGCCGCCCCATGGGTTTTGCAAAAAATGGAGCATCCGTGGGGGGAAAGTGGCAGAGGAGTAAGTGCACCCTCCCCCACCCTTAAAGAGGCACACCCCCCCCCCCGGCATCAAACCTTTGAGCCGGCACCACCTTCGACCGGGTTCGGAGGCTTCTAGAATGGCCTCCGTACTGGTTCATGCACACCCCTACCTCTCACACAGGGGATACTCCTCTGGGGCTGGCGGCCTCCTAGTAGCGGGCAAATCTATCATTAGGGCATAGAGAGATGGATCTGTGATCTGCCTGCAGACTGCATGGTGACTTCTCTGCCTGGTATGAAGGTTGCAGACATCACATGCGTCTAGATAGGTGTGTCGGGGTCTCGCTGCATCTGCTCCCTACCTTGCCCCTTCAGCGGGCTTGGCAGAGGCCCCACAATACCCAAGCCGTCCACCACAATCCCGGCTGTGTCTTGCAGCCTCCAACCTGAGCCCAACAGGCTCTGTTGGCCCCCTTGGTTGGGTGACCTAGTGTTGCCCGATGAAAGCAAGATCTCACGAGACACAATTTACACCTCGCGAGATCCTGAGCCGAATTCTCACAAGACTTCTGGAGGAGACACCGGATTTCGCGAGAGTAGCTGCGAGACTTCGTGGCTATATAAGAATGGGCTGGCCCATGATGAGGGGCAAGACCACTGAGGGCTGCTGAGGTGAATGGAACCCCAGGCTGAGAGTAGCCCTAAAAAGTGGCAGAGGTCTGGGACAGCCTGTGAAGACAACAGGTGCCAGACTGAGGAAGTCGCTGTGGCAAAGGAACTCTGAAGCCAGACCTTGGATAATTCTGAAGGTGGACCAGAACTGGGGCAACGAGGACTTTCCCTTCTCCCACCCCTCTTTGAGTCCAACAAGGAAGATAAGACACTGCTGGGGAGGAGTCAGCTGTCATGGTGCACATCGGCACCAACAATGTTGGGAAATGCCGTCAGATCGTCCTGGAAGCCAGATCTAGGCTGCTAGGTAGCATAGTGGGTATGAACTATTTACTTGGGGGGGGGGGCAGGACCCCCAAGGTAGCATCCTCAGAAATGCTACCTGTTCCACATGCAGGGCCAGCAAGACAGGCAGAGCTGAGCAGTCTCAATGCATACATGAGACAGTGGTGCCGGGAGGAGGGGTTTGATTTGAGCCAGTGTGGTGTAGTGGTTAGAGTGCTGGACTAGGACTGGGGAGACCCAAGTTCAAATCCCCATTCAGCCATGATACTTGCTGGGCCAGTCACTTCTCTCTCAGCCAGACCTACTTCACAGGATTGTTGTAAGGAGAAACCTAAGTATGTAGTACACCGCTCTGGCTCCTTGGAGGAAGAGCAGGATATAAAATATATATAAATAAATAAATAAATAAATAAAATTTGTTAGGTATCTGTCATGTATGCTGTCAAGCTGGAGAGTACTTACAGCTTATTTTTAGGCAGCCACTGTGCTGAATAACAATATATTGTGAGCTGACTTGGAATCAATTTAAAAAAAAATTAAAATACTTCCAAAGTGTAACTAGATGCAACGGAAGGCAAGGCTCCTAAATCTACATCAGTTACATAAAGAAGGATTTTCAGAGGGTGCAGCTTGTCACATGGGATGGTTTGCTGCATTTGCTCTTTTACGCAGCTGTTAAAGGTAAAGGAACTGTGAGTTATTTTGCATCTGGCCATCCTAGTTCTGATATGCATGTGAAATAAGCAAACAGCAAACTGCTGTTTCTTCGTCCATTGTTATATGTAGAATTAATTATGGTTGAAAATATTCTTTTATGCACACATGATGCCAAATGACCCAGGATGCTCTGTTCTATTATAGTCTTGACACTGGTCAGTGGAACATTTTTCAAATACCTATAGGCGACAAGTACTAGTAGTCTTCAACAGGAATAATAAAAAATGAAAAAGGCCATGGACTTCCTGAGCCCCAGAGCACTGTGGCCTAAATCAGCACTGGTGTGGATTTAGGTCTCGTGCCAATCACAGTTTCCCCTCTGGACAGTGTTTCCCTCATCAAAAGGAAGGCTCAAACACGGCAAAGTTTAAGAATTCTGAATGTCTTACTGAAAAGAAATCAAAGGAATACGATAAAAGCAAATTACATTCTCAAAGGCTACTCAAAATAAAACAACCTTGTTCTGAAAAATTTGAGCCACAGGCTGCAATCCTAAAACACACTGGCTGATGTGATCCACAGCCCTTGGGAGATGGAAGGTGGGTTGCCGGTCCACAATAAGCCTTCAGTATCTCAGTGCTGAAGGCTTCTTTCCACAGCAGACCGAGCATGGAGGGGAGAGTGATTTTCGTATATCTCCCCTCCCTCCAAAAGCCTTTATAACTGTACACATCTGTTCTTAAGGACTGCACCGCCCTTAAGAACAGAGTTATACAATTGTAAAGAGATTTTGAAGTGGGTGGGGGTATATGTGAAAATAGCTCCCGCTACTCCTCCATGCCCAGTCTGCTGCAGAGAAAGGCCTTCAGTGCAGGGATTCTGCAGATCTGCAGCCCTCCTTCTGTTGTCAGAGGACTGTGGATCATGCCAGCCACTTGCTAGAGAGTGCCACTGAACTCAGAGGGATTTACTTCTGACTAGTATTGCGCTGCACAGTTGTTTGATCACCCTTCCACACATCAATTTACACCCTCAAAGCTCAACAAAACAAATACAAATATACCCATACGGCAAAATTATTTGAAAGCTTAACCCAGTTTTTATCATTTGGTGAAACAGTAATAGCAGTGACCACTCCTGCTTGTCAAGGGCAAGGTGGACTCCAAGAGCAGAAGATTTTGGGGGAAACAGCACCCTGCTATCTCACTTGTCTCCCATCAGGGAAGCTCTGACCTGAGCAGTAGAACAGCCACCACTCAGCAAAGAGCCCTTCTGAGACAATCCTTCTCAGTCACTGCTTTCAATCCTCCTCTTCATCCTCCTCTTCCTCGCCCAGTGTGCTCCTTGCTACATTCCTTCCATGCTGCTGCCGGGCTAAAGAAAGGATGTAGGAGTAAAGGAAAAGAAGGAAGAAGAAGAGGAACTTATGAAAGGACAGTAAAGTGCAGGAGATGCTCTACAGAGCACTCTACTGCTCTTTCCATAAAATACAAAAGTCATGCCGTAGAGCACCTTCTATGGTATTTCCATAATTTCCTCGTCAGCTTCCTTCTTTTCATTTCCACTTGCAGAGGAGATGGTAGATGTGGACGTTGTTTATGCACCTAAGGAAGCAACTGTGGCTGATCTAGCTGCAGAAGACAAAACAAAAAAGAGGTCCACAGGAGAGAGGAGGCAGCATTTGGTTCCTGCTGCAGGTGTGTTGAAGTCTTGGGCCAACATGCTTGCTTCTCCATCTTCAACTGTCTTCCCACAGTTGCCATCACTGCTGTTGCTTGTCTAATAAGCCCCTAAGCTGTGCCACTTTTACCTTTCCCAGCTCTTATTTGTGTGTACAACATCCAGTTTTCACTTTGCCAGATGCTCCTTCCTCATTCCAAACAAGGGCTGTGATTTCAGAGAACTTCAACCTGTACACCCAACAGTTCAAATCTCTGCTTCCTTTTCACAGATAGAGCTGAAAGACACATTAGCCCAACCCTCTACTCAGTGCAGAAAACTGCAACAGCGTCCCTGACAGATGGCTGTTGAGTCTCTATTTGAAAACCTTCAGTGAAGGAAAGCCCACCACTGCGTGAAGCAGACTGTTCCATTGTCAAACATCTTTAACAGACAGGAAATTCTTCCTAATGCCTAACCTAAATCTGCTTATGTTTAATTTCAGCCCAATGGTTCTAGTCAGGGGCGTAACTACCATTAGGCAAGGGGAGGCGGCTGCCTGGGGGCCCCCACGCCTCGAGGGGCCCCCCAGAGGCAAGTCACATGACTCCCCAACACCCGCAGAGCTTCGGTGCCATGGAAAAGCAAACCCCAAGTTTGGAGCAAAGGCTGCATGCATGCAGCAAAGTCCTTGTCTGCAGAAGCAACTCTGAGCCGGGAGCGCTCTTCCCCATGGCGAGGGTGGAGGGACGGGGTTAAAGTGAGGGAGTGGAGTTTTCTAGAGAAGCTGGCATAATGGGGATGTGAGTGTGAGTGCACTATATATTGTGAAGTGTGTGTGTATCAGCGAGGGGCCCATTTTGAAATTTCGTCTCTGGGCCCACTCCAGCCTTGTTACGCCCCTGGTTCTAGTTCAGCTTATAAGAGAAACACAGAACAAGTCCACACTATCTTCTATACGACAGCCCTTCAGACGTTTGAAGATGGTTACAATATCTCCCCTTCATATTCTCTTCTCCAGGCTAAACACAACCAGATTCTGCAACAGTTCCTCATAGGACTTGATATCCAGATCCCTCATCTTTGTTACCCTCCTCGGAACCTGCTCCATCCAATTTATTGATGACCTTCCTATATGCGTGTAGCTCAGAACTGGACAAGTGAGGTCTGACCAGTGCACAAAGGAGTGGAAAAATTACTTCTCATGATCTGGACACAATGCCTCTAACGCAGTCCAATAATGCCCTAGCTTTTTAGCAGCTGTATCACATAGCTGGCTCATGATCAAACTGTGCTACACCAAAACACCTAGATTACTATTATTTTCCCCCAAATTCAGCACTTTACATTTGTCTCTGCTGTTGAAATCTGACAACATTACAAGAAGTAATAGTTATATTGTCATATTGTAGGTTGAAGGAGAAGATGGCCAGGGCTGTCTCTATGATCCTGCTAGCTGGCTTTACATGAGACCTCTTATTGCAGGTGGTGGGGTGGGGGAAACAATCACCCTTTATTATGAGCTCCACATTTCAGATGAGGATTGAGGCCAATAGATAGTGGGGCAATTCTCATGATCGCCCTGCAGGGAGGGCACAAAGAGAAGGCTGCTTTTCACATACCCTCCCCCCAGACGACCAAGCAGGCCAGTTTTGGCATGCCACCCATGCGCCCACATGGACAGCCCTGCTCTTTGCAGCTCCATGAAGCATGGAGCAGGGTGGAAGGATCTGGGCCCAGAACAATAAATTCTGGCCTCCAGGCATCCCTCAGTGCAATGTGTGGCACATGCATTGCATTGGGGATTTCCTCCCTCCGGTGGGCACTCTATGCGCCCGTCCCTGTGATTCCTCGGGCTATATGCAGGCTGCTGGCAGGCTGAGCAGCAGCTCATGTTTGGAAGTGCTTGGCCGTGCTTTGTTTTCTGTCCATAATCCTGAAAACACATATTAAGGCTGTTCACATGAGTGCTGTTCATGTGAAGCACCAGGATGGAGGCTGATCCCAGGGCTGCCTTGCCGTGTAGCTCAGGTTTTTGCCCCAGGCCATTACCCAGGTAAAAGGGCATGAGTGTGCTGTTCCACCTGAGATCCTGGTCGTGTGTCTGCTCGGGCTGCCTAGAGCACCAGGCTTGCATGGAAATCTTCCAATTCTCTCTTTATTTAGCAGGGGGATTGCAACCGGTCCTATCCATCCCCAGCACAGCATCCCTCCAGTGGCTGTTGCTGGTGTCTAACTTATGTTTCTTTGTGAGCCCTTTGGGGACAGGGAGCCATTTTATTTATTTACTTATATCTATGTAAACTGCTTTGGGAAATTTTGTTGAAAAGCGGTATATACATATTCTTCGTAGCCATATATCCATCTTAATGCACCATGCTCCTCAAGTGGTGCATTGAGGGATCGGGGCCAGGCTGCATTTCCCCAGGCTCCATATGGCTGCATGGCTCCCAGCAGCACTGGTCGTGTGGGCGCGTGAGCCGGTTGGCCAAAAGCAGCTCCAGGATCATCTAGGGGGAAGGTAAGAACGTTCCTGCCTTCCATCCAGTCCACCCCGACCCCAGCATTATGGTCGTGTTCATTTCTTTGCTTCTTCTTCCCTCAAGTCTGTCTTCGGCCTTGAGTCTTCCTAGTCCCAAATTCATCTTTCCAGGCTCTGAACCAAGTATTCCAGTTACATCCTGACAAGCTCTGGACAGGAGCAAGGTCATGAAAATTCTATGACTTACTCTCTTTGTTTCAAAAGCTGGAGAAAAGCCACAAGTGAACTCCCAAGTCCCACTTTGGCCAACCCAAATATATACAAAAAGTCAATTGTGCTTTTTACAATAAAGTGTTTTAAGTAAAAGGACTGACAATTAAATCAAGGACTGCAAAAGTGGAACATGTCATTATTAATTATTTTCTGAATACTTCATGGGAAGTTGTATTATTTCTACTTGTCCCTAATGTGTGATAAAATGAAGGAAACTTTATGTATAAAATGATCAGTTTTTCACATGTGAAACATTAGTACATTAATTGCCTAACATACACTGACACAATTGTGACAGGCCTGTATAATAATTGACAGGTATTCAATTTTATATGAGAAACCATAAGAAATAGTTTCTTCATATGACACTTACTGAACTTAAAAGATTTAACAGGATTACAGAAGTCAGTGGCCTAATATTTCAGTCAACTATTATATGCATTATAAGAAATAATAGCTGTGTTTTTTCTCCTGCTGTGTGACTAATTATTGAGAAAAGAAAGATTTAGGTTTAAAATGTAAGACTCTGAAATGAGGACAAGAAAGTCTTCCATTTTAACTGAGTGAAAACCAGATAATATACACATAATAAAAACTGTTAAGGTTTTCCTGTTAACGTGTTTATGAGTGCAACAACTTTGTGGGTGAAATATCTTCATTATACTTTTAGGAGGTAAACCACACTGTATATAGTTTAAATATATGCCAGGTTTCTGGCAAACTGCAAATTACAGGAAGAGGACATGGATCCTCCTTCTAGGGTTGTGCACAAATCAAATTTTTTGATTCAATTTGTGCCCAAAACAGATCACCCCTGATTTGTTTTGTGTCCAAATCTACCCCACCCAATCACCCCAGATTGATTTGTATTTGCTTCTATTCAATTTGGAGCAATTTGGACCACTTAACAAGGTCCTGGGGCACCAAATTTGGGTGATGAGCATGTCCCTATGGGTGCCACCTACCACCCAAATTTCAAGGCAGTGGGACACTTGGTTGACTTTTAAGGAACTTTTTAATTTTTTTACTGATTTTGAACACTTCCGCCATAGGAAACAATGGTGATTCGAAGTCACCATATCCTAACCCTAACACGGATCCCCAACTTTCATTTTTTCTTTAAAAAAAACCCCTACGCTCTAGCCCTTGTAGAAGTGGAGTTATGGAGCAAAATGTGCAGTCACTATTTTTCAAGAGTTTGGATTCTTTGGTGTATAATAACTTTCCCTCATAATGAATCCCTATGAGGTTTCATTACACACCTTCATTTCTTCTGTTCATTTTGACTGTCACTGGACAGTTCCAACTGTCAACCGCCATGTGTCAACTACACCCCCCCTCCTCCAAATCACCCGAATCAGCTAGATTTGGGTACAAATAGATTTGTACCCGAATCAATTTGCACATCCCTACCTGCTTCCATAGACTGAAAAAATAAGATGAGAATGCAATGCATCTAGCATTTTAATCATAGCTTTCTGCTTACATTATTTGCACCTCATCATTTAGTTTGATGGCAATATCAAGCATTAGTCCCAGATACGTTAAAATATTTGTGATACAGGACCTGGCTGTGCTCCTTTGTTCATTCAATGTTTGTGGTTTGTCAGAAGAAGACTGTTTTCTTTTTATTAATAATCAGGGACAGTGGAAGGCTGTGGTGGAAGTTGAAGTCCTTCCCATCTGCAGATACTGCAGAAGTTCTGCTTGCCTATATATAAAGCATGCCCTTAACAAAGATTGTGATGCAACATAACATACCATGTTATAAGTTCTAGACTATTGTCCATTTAAGTGGGGTGGGGGTGGAAATGCCAGGAGAGAGAAACAAGAAACATTGGAAAAAGCAACAAGAAATTTTGCACCATCCCTAGTTGGGTGCTCAAGACCAAGTTTCAGTTTATGTGTCATACTGCTAATCTCTCTAGCAATTACATAGATATCAAAACAGATGCTGTCAATCATGAAGCCTTTTTAAACTAACCTTGAGATGAAAAGTAAGTTTGAAGATTTTCAAAATGAGAATGCCTTTTTCATAGTTTCTTCTCTCCCCTCTCACCCCTGATACTCACTTGAAAGTATTTTAAAATTGCAATAAATGGTAAAATAGCCTTAAGGAGGCTATTATTAGACATTCTTTGATGAAACCTGCACTGGATCCCTCAGAGTTAGCTAATTACAGACCCTTTTTTAATCTTCTATGGTTGGGCAAGGGGACTGAGCAGTGGTGGCCTCTCAGCTCCAAGCAGTTTGGGATGATGCAGATTATGTGTTTGTCTAGACAGATTATCTAGACAAACTGGCTTTCAAGTGGGCTATGGGGTTGAGACTGCCTTGGCCGGCCTGATAGATGATCTCCAATCGGCTATCGACAGAAGGAGTGTGGCTCTGTTGATCTTTTGGGATCTGTTGGTGGCTTTCAGTACCATCAACCATGGCATCCTTCTGAATCGCCTGAGCAAGGTGGAATAGGGTGGCACTGTTTTACCCTAGCTTCGTTCCTACTTCTCTGGTAGATTCCAGATGGTGTCACTTGGAGACTGATGCTCTGAAAAGCAAGAACTAAAGTGTGGAGCTCTACAAGGCTCCAGACGGTCTCCAGTGCTTTTTATCATCTACATGAAACCACTGGGAGAGATCATCAGGATATTTGGTGCATAGTGTTATCAATATGCTGATGACACCCAGATCTATTTCTCCCTGTCAACCTCATCAGGAAATGGCACGACTTCCCTAAATGCCTGCCTGGAGGTCGTAATGGGCTGGTTGAGGGATAACAAACTGAAGTTGAACCCAAATAAGACCGATGTACTGACTGTGGGGGGAGTTGGGACCAGAGAGATGGTTTAGATCTGCCTGTTCTGGATGCGGTTACACTCACCCTGAAAGATGAGGTACATAGCTTAGGAGTGCTCCTGGATCCCAAACTATCTCTGGTTTCTCAGGCTGAGGCATTGGTCAGGGGTGCTATTTATCATCTTTGGCTGATATCAGCTAACGTCCATTTCTGGAGGTAAATGACCTTAAAACTGTGGTGCATATGCTGGTAACTTCCAGGCGTGACTACTGTAATGCACTCTATGTGGGGCTGCCCTTGTATGTAGTCCAGAAACTACAATTGGTACAGAACGCGGCAGCAAGACTGCTCTTTGGGACAACCCAAAGGGGCCATATAACAATAATTTAAAATAATTGCACTGGCTATCAATGTTTCTGGGCGAAATACAAAATGCTGGTTATTACCTATAAAGCCCTTAACAGCTTGGACCCAGGGCATTTAAGAAAGCACCTTCTTTGTCATGCACTATGTCACCTATTACAATCTTCTGGAGAGGTCTGATTACAGCTGCCGCCGGCTCATTTAGTAGCGACTCGGGACCAGGCCTTCTCTGTGGCTGCCCCAGGGCTTTTGAAATATGCTCCCTGTTAAAATAGGCATATCTCCTTCTCTGCTCCCTGTTAAAATAGCCGTATCTCCTTCTCTGCTCGCTTTTAGGAAGACCCTCAAGATGCACCTGTTTTTGCAGGCTTTTAACTGAAATTAATTTTAAACTGTTTAATTTGTTCTTATTTCATGATATTGTTTTTACTGTACTTTGCAAATTTTTAACTGTTTTTACTCTGTTTTATATTGTTTTACATTTTGTACACCACTAAGTGATGTATATATCAGGAGGTATAAAAATATGATAGATAAATAATAAACAAATGTTTTTGTTGAGAAAAAAGTTCAAATATTAACTTCCAGATATTAACTTTTATG
Source organism: Hemicordylus capensis (assembly GCF_027244095.1). Lineage (NCBI taxonomy): Eukaryota > Metazoa > Chordata > Lepidosauria > Squamata > Cordylidae > Hemicordylus > Hemicordylus capensis. The sequence goes on along the minus strand of NC_069662.1, from coordinate 138,011,889 downwards.
TAGTACTAAAACACTATTGTTGTAGCAGCTTGACACTGCCAATGCCCTCCTCCTTCCACTGTTTACAAGTTGTCTCACAGCCAGAGACAGTGTCAGATCTGGAGATTATTTCTCAACTAACCAAGCTGAGAACACCGGTTTGATGCACGGAAATACAGTTTCAAAACGTCAAGGTCTGCTGTCAGTTTCTCTGTAAACTCCTACAGCAGCATTGCTAGAGGTCATAAATATTACATAAGGGCTGTCCATGCATTCAAGTCAGCATCGCTAAGCCAAATTCCCATAGCAACACTCACATAGATTTACTCATCAGTAAGAGATATATCAGCTTAGCAGGAAGTGTTCTAATGCTATTCCTGTTTTCCAGTAGATTCTTATTATTCAAACACTTTCCTTTGAAAATTTAATTTTACTGATTGTCTTAGGAAAATGTTGACTTTTGACTTGCATCATGCAAAAGCAGCCTTCATAACAGAACAGTCAAATATACGTATATTTATCAACTTCTGGAAACCAAAAGTCCTTAATTATATCTCAAGGTGGTCTTGATGAGAAGATTACTAACTGTAACTGTGCAAAGATTTTTAGCAAGTTTCTATCTCTTAAGATTTAGAATTAAAGCAGGAGAGGGGCAGCTGACAGCAAACTAGTATTCCTTCCAATGATAATTTGGCAGATTTAGGAACCTAAAAAGAGAGGTCAGAGGCTTTTACCAGACCATCTGAAAAATTACACCTCTCAAAGGCTAGTGGCCTCATCTTGCAGTCTTTGGGAAAGTCCGTCTATAGCCCCTCAAGAAGCTGGTTGTATCAGAAATATGTATCAGATATTCAATACTATCATACCATGAACAAATCTCATTTCAGAAATAGTGTTTCACAAAACTCCACAGAAATTTTACCATTGCTTCAGCATACTTCAGTCTGGCAACCCTGCCAAAGACTTGACCAGCTTTTTGAAATCAAATAAGCTTCAGCCATTTCATTCCTGGGGTCAATTAATATTGCCTCACCATGCCCAACTTGCAATATACTAAATTTGAAAATTTGCAATGCATAAAAGCAGAGGTAAGTATAGACAAAACATACACCAACACATGCTAAAGTTGTGCTAAAACAACAACAACTAGTTGCAAAGCCTTATTAAGAAAGGTTTTTAATGTGGAAGACATGTAGTACAATCCTAGGTATATTTGCTTAGCAGAAGTCCTACTACCAAATAACTTTTTAGTGCATCCTGTGTGAACGCTGGTTTTAATATATATCCTGTTGTTTCTAAGAATTGTGGTAAGCCACTCTACAATTTCTGATATTAGGAAGAATATATGGTTTTAAAATTTAAAACACACACACACACACACACACAGAGAGAAAAGAAAGATGGAAAAAAAGAGGAAAGAGTACACAGAATATTAGGGAGAGAAAAGTAAAAGAAAGCATTAGGTAAGAAGAAGACTAAAATAATACAGACCTAAAGTATTACATTCTAAATAAAGAAATTAAACACAGATAAATCAGACTAGGATTTATGTATACTAAGGAAGTGGCATATAACAAATATTATACTAAGAAGGAAGAGTAAAGGGATAAAGGAACAACAACAGTATCGATGGGAGATGCAACAGTTTCTCTCTAACAGTTATGAAGAAAACATTTTTTTAAAAATCACCTGCCTTTGGAACCACACAATCCAAAATCACCACCTAGAAATACTGTAATTCATAATATGTTGGGGGAGAAAAACTGGGATTCAGTGTTCAAACTAATAAGGATTATGAAATATTACTATACGTATTATGCAGATTAACTTTCCACTAGGTGGGAGTTGTTGTGTGTAATGTCCACTTCTGAGAGAAAATTCTCACATTAGTGAAATGTAACTTAAGTTACAGTCCCTAAGCTACTTAGTCTGTAAAAGTAACACAGAAGTCAGAACACAGCAGAATAAGTAGTTAGCTTTGTACTTTACATTTTTCATTCCCGGAAAAAGATGGCCACTGATAACATAGCAGACTTCAGATTCTACTAAAAACCATTTCCAAAACCCAAGAATCCTACCTTTGCCTTTTCCAGCTGTGTCTGGGCCTGCCGTTCTGCCTCTCTTCGCACTGCCTCTCTATCTTCCTCAAGAGACACATCTGAATCAGATGGACGGCTGGTGTAGGAGTCTGCCGAACCCTGGATTATAGAAGAAATGATAAAGAAAATGTTAATTTTTAAAAAGCCAGGCATAATGAAGGCTGAGAATGCTTCTTTATCTTCTTCAGCAATTTAATAGAAATCCTTGTTTAAGAAAAAGGACTACAGTTCCCAAGCACATCAATGAGAAAAATAAGGAGCATGTATATTGTTTTGATTCAGAGACGACTGGGGGGGAATACCTCAAACCAGTATTCTTTCTCCAGTTCTAGGATTGCTGATTCCCCCTCATTGCAATAAGTATACACCTTTTGCTATGCAGAGCTAGTTTCTGTGAAGTAACATCAATGGTGCAGTGCAGGGCTGAAGGGCATGCAGCTGTTTCAAGGATAGTTTTAGATAAGGAAGCCACAAATATAGCAATCTGAGTCTCACTTAAAAAAAAATAAATTAAGGCTAAATATACAGCGTCCGTAAGGATACTCTTTACTTCTGAATGCCTGCATCCTCAGCTTGAAACTGTGAATTCCATCTTGAGTGCAGAGCACCTCTTCACCTGACACTCTCCTTCTCCATCAGAAAAAGAACATGGCTCAAATCTATCTTAGCCCTTCAGCAAAAGACACAGAAATGACCACAAATCAAATCGAAGCTGTCAGAACATATCTGGACTCACGCACATGTCCAACCACTGGTCACAATGCCAAAATAACTATATAAATATCTGACATCTCTGATTTTTTTTGGTACTGTCCTTGTAATCAAAAGAATGAAAACCTGCTAAGTCAAAACAGAATGAAAGCACACAGTTCTTCCCCCACCCCGACCCACCTGCAAAGCAAAATATGCCAGCAAATAGAAATTCAGAGCTTACACAGATATCAGAATTCTTCAGCCGTCCTCCTTTGGCTCTTTTCAGAAGCCTGATCCAGGTGGCCTTCATTAGCCAGACAGCTCAGTTATTGTCCGCAGCTGCAAAGCCCGGCACTGATTCTCATAAAACATGTGCACACTGAGCACCGCAGAATCACTGCTCTTTTCCTATCCATGCTCTGCTGCAAACCTTTTCCTTCTCTTTTCTCTGCTTTGTAAATCCTCAATATGTCTGTTCTAGTGTAAACAAATTCTTAATTTCCCCATGGCACCAAAAAAGCAAAGATGTTTCATTAATTAATGTGTGGTGTGGAGGAAATCCGGACTTCAAATATATTGTAGGAGATGCTACACTGATGTAATCATCAGCACACACAAAAAAGCTGCCTTTGTTGATGTTGTTTTTTCACTGTCTTTGTTGCTCTTATTTTTTTTTTAAACTGCTAAAATATAGGGCTTATAAAAGAACCTTTAAAAATCCAGTGCAGAATGTAACATTTGCAAGTGCAAAGTTCATTTCATCGCTTCAGAGCTCGGGTGTGTGGTGGGGGTGGGGTAAGAGTCTTTTCACATCACTGGGCATGCTCCATATGCACTGCCTTTTACGCAGATGCTCACATCACACTGTGTTGCTAGTCTATGTCAAATTACCATTTTACATCTCAAGGGTAAACAGCTGGAAAGCTGCAAGGTCTCTGGAAAGCTGCAATAGATGGTATTGCATTTTATTTTTGTCATTCATCCATCACAAACTGCATCTCTTTCTCTGGGAGTCTAGGTTCCAACACACACTGCTTATGACTGAATTTAAAAAGAACAAGACGACCCACACTGCAAGGATCTATATAAAAAATGGACTCCACCGACCCCATTAATTCTAGTGCATTCTGCCCAATTAGTTGTTGGGCATATTTTTCAAAGAAAACAATGTTGATAACACATGAATCACCTAAACACCCATGTTTTGTTTTAAGATAAACCATTTATGTACAATTTGGCTCTATACGGAGGACTAGCATCGACTGATGAATGTGGGAGAGGGAGGGCTGGAGAGTTCCTTGTTTTTCTCTAACTAACCCCAGTCTTCTAATATTACTCTCCACTGTTCCATTTATTTCTGAGGCCATTGCCTCAAACATACCAAGTAGCAGAGTCAGCTCCCCCAACAAAACAAACAAACAAACATGAATAAAACAAACAATGAGACTATGAACAACAGTTTAGAGATACGATATTGGAAGAGTAACAATATGTTTTACTTTCTGGGTGAAAAATATTAGCAAAAAATATTCTTGAGGGGCAACCCCCCCCCATACTTTAACAAGCTTTTCTGTTCAAAAAAATGTAACCATCATTTTATTATTTTATAATTCTACATTTATTTACTCATTCATTCATTAGAATGTAAGCAAAAAATATTTCAGTACACTTGATGAACCTGTGATATAACAAGAATACATGTCAATATTTTCCATTTGATGAGCGATAATAGTATTTTATCTTTGCTCAGGATGACTGCTTCCTAACATGCAGATACTTCATCTCAGCCTTTTCTTGTCTATTTTTTCCCCTTTCAAAAAACAAAAACAAAAATAACCAGTCTTAGGACTTTGAGGAAAAGCTCCTTTCTAAGAATGAGGCACAGCTGACTTCTACCTGTGCATATTTATATATTTAATTCTCTAAGGCATATCCATGGCTAATCCCATGTGTGGCAGCTCTCATGAGAGTTCAGAGAGATATCAGATAGGCTAGCCACAGGATGGGTGGGAGGGAAAAAATGGTGGCAGTGGTTGGCCGGTGGGGCACGGATGGGACCAAGTGGAAGGAAGTGGCGATGGGCAGAAGGAGGTGGTGGCAATGACAGACGGGGACGGGGGAAGAAGGAGGCAGCAGTGGGCAGGGGGAAGAATGAGGAGGAAATGGGTGGGCAGGGAAAGGAGGAGGCGGCAATGGGTGGGAGACAAACCGGCGACAGTGGGGGGGCTGCGGTGACAGGCAACAAACAAGAGGTGCAGATGCTCTGCAGCCGGCCCAGCTAGTAAGAATATAATAGTCCTACTGGATCTGAAGAAAGTCCACCTAATCCAGAATTCTGTTTCCAACAATGTCCAACTAGAGATGCTTTCAGAAAGCATAAAAGCATTACAAATACTTGGGCATTCTCCAGGCTGATAACATCACACACACTGAAGTTAAAAGAAAAATTGGAAGTGAATACATCAGGAGAGTTAGAAAAATCCTAAGGTCCAAACTCAATGGTGGGAACACCATACAAGCCATAAACACCTGGGCTATACCTGTTATCAGATACACTGCAGGAATAATAGACTGGACCCTGGCAGAGCTAGAGACACTAGATCGTAAGACCAGGGAAAAAATGACCATCAATCATGCTCTGCACCCCCGCAGTGATGTAGATCGGCTATACCTCCCTCGCAGCTCCGGTGGAAGAGGAATGCTGCAAGTACATCAAACAGTAGAGGAGGAGAAAAGAGGCCTTGAAGAATATATCAAGGACAGTGAAGAGGATGCACTTGAAATGGTCAATAACGCGAAACTATTCAACACCAATGAAAGAAAGCAGGCCTACAAGAAAGAACAAGTCAAGAACTGAGCAGAAAAATGGAAAAAGGAGCCACTGCATGGTCAATATTTGCACAATATAAGTGGAAAATCAGACATCACCAAGACCTGGCAATGGCTTAAGAATGGCAACTTGAAAAAAGAAACAGAGGGTTTAATACTGGCTGCACAAGAACAGGCACTAAGAACAAATGCAATAAGAGCAAAAGTAGAAAAATCCACAACAAACAGCAAGTGCTGCCTTTGTAAAGAAGCAGATGAAACCGTCGACCACCTAATCAGCTGTTGTAAAAAGATCGCACAGACTGACTACAAACAAAGGCATGAAAAAGTAGCAGGGATGATACACTGGAACATCTGCAAAAAATACAAGCTACCTGTAGCCAAAAATTGGTGGCACCATAAAGTTGAAAAAGTTGAAGAAAATGAAGATGTAAAAATATTATGGGACTTCCGACTACAAACAGACAAACATCTGCCACACAATACACCAGATATAACTGTGGTCGAGAAGAAAGAAAGAAAAATCAAAATAATCGACATAGCAATACCAGGGGATAGCAGAATAGAAGAAAAAGAAATAGAAAAAATCACAACATACAAAGATCTACAAATTGAAATTGAAAGGCTGTGGCAGAAAAAGACCAAAATAATCCCAGTGGTAATTGGCGCCCTGGGTGCAGTTACAAAAGACCTTGAAGAGCACCTCAACACCATAGGGGCCACAGAAATCACCACCAGCCAATTACAAAAAGCAGCTTTACTGGGAACAGCCTATATTCTGCGACGATATCTATAACAACTGACAATAAAATTCTGGCATCCCAGGTCCTTGGGAAGGACTCGATGTCTGGATAAAACAAACCAGTCAATAACACCTGTCTGACTGTGTAAAATAATAACAACAACAACAACAACAACGCTCGCGCACAAGCATTCAGTGGGGCCTTCCTGATTCAACCTGAGCGGGATCTAAAATTAACTGAGCACACATCCAAAAATTTGTGAGCGCACGCATGTGCACATGCCTTCAAGGGAACACTGGAAGAATTACTAATATCTGTGAAGCATTTTGAGTACCCAGAAGATGTGATACACATGTTGTGTTAGTATTATTGGTTCTAAAATAAGAGTTGGTAATTTCTCTCTATAGCAGAGTTTTCACTTATCTTATTGGATAGTCTTAGCAGCAGTACCACGTTTTTCTCAAACCCATGCAATTTCTGCATTTTCTCACAATACCTTCAGTGTTCTCTATTATCTCACAAGAACTTCAATTACAAATTACAAAATAAACTGGTTAATTAATTAATTATATTTTATATCCCCTTCTTCCTCCAAGGAACCCAGAGGTGTACATGGTTATGCTTATCCTCACAACTCCTCTGTGAAGTAGGTTAGAATACTACAGAAAGCGGTCAAGAAAGGTGAGGAATGAATCCAGAAAATAAATAATAAAATATAGGGCTGTTCAGTGTTCTCTTTCATTTTTTTCATCTCTGTGCAGAATGAGTTTTGTTCCGGGTGGCAGTATCGAGGCAGTGAACGTGCATTCAGAGTGGCACCTTCTGATTAAACCTGAGCAGGGTCTAAAATTAATTGAGCGGACATAAAAAACCATGTGAGCACGCGCACACACCTTAGAGGGAACGCTGGGGCTGTTCAGATGCTTCAAAACATGGAGAGGCACCCTATGCTAGCCCATAGTAACAGAGCTATACACTTCTTCTTTGCTTGATATTTGAACAACTATGTACAACAGAACTGAACTGCTCTATACAACTGGGCTATGCAGCTGAGTTCTGTACCAGCAATGTGGTACTACTTTGATGGCCTTTCGGATGCTGCAAAAGGGGATGAAAGGAGTGCTCGAGTTGCAGTGATAAATGTGGCTGCTGTATTTACACCTACATCTACATTTATTTATTAGAAACATTTAATATACCGCCCACACCGAAGACTCCGGGCGGTGCACAAAAACATACAAAACAAGGCAACATTAAAAATTACATTCTAAATTAAGAACTAAAGCAACTAACAAAAAAACAAATAAAGTAAACTACAGGGCAAAAGCCTGGCGAAAAAGAAAAGTCTTCAAGAGAGATTTGAAGATCAGTAAGGAAAGAGCTAGACGAATCTGAAGGGGAAGAGAGTTCCAAAGAAGTGGGACAGCAACTGAAAAGGCCCTTTCACAGGTCCTAGAGCCCTGAACTTCTTGGATTTCAAGGACCAACAAAAGGGCCATCTGAGATAATCTAACCGGACGAGATGTAACTGGATGGGAGAGGCGGGTCTGTAGGTAGACAGGCGCCAAGCCCCGCAAGGCTTTGAAGGTCAGAACCAAGACCTTAAATTGAACTTGGAAGCGAATATGCAACCAGTGCAATGAAACACACTGTCCCTTCATGCCAGTGCCAAATGCTTTATGCTGGATGGATGCTTTCTTCTTCAGTGCTACAAAGCTCAGGGTATTTTTTTTATTAAAAATGAAGCCAAATTACCCTGGAGCCTCTTAGAGACCATTTAGCAAATCCCTGCTGAAAGTTTTAAAGCATATTGTCTGGAGTTAATTGTTTCTGATGATATAGTTTTCTTTTTCCTAGGGAGATAAAAACAACTCAGAACAGTTTATTGGGTACTTTACCAAATATAGGACGTAAATTACAAAAACTAATCTTACACAAATCCTTTTTCCTGCAGAAACCAGTTTTTCCCATAATAAGGGGTGGGAATCCGGACAATTATAGGTTTATTGGGTGAATGTCATCTTTTCTGTTAGCGTGTGAAGCGTTTCATCTTTTTCTTGTTGTTTCCAGATGGAATTTATTAGAAGAAATTGCAAGTTTTATTTTTTTGTATCTGTTGTGGGGCATGCCTGCCTAAATCATAAGCACCCAGCAATTGTTCTTGGTAAAAGAGGATATCATAAAATATTCATTAAGTAATAGAAGTAGAACTTTTGCATCACTGTGTCTGCTACCGCAATGCAAACGTTTTATTATTTATTTAATGTATATAGTGCTGTCCATGTACATGGTGCTTTACACATTAAAAGCCAGGACTCTGTCCAAAGGCTCACAATCTAAAAGAAGCACAAGACAGACAATAGAGGAAAGGGAGGGAATGCAAGCAAAGAATATGTGACAGTTTATCATGTGCACTCACAGTGTTGTATGCAGACTTGGGGGTTTGGGTCAACGGCTTCTACAAAGGAAGTGCTAGGATTTAAAGGAAATAAGGATTGTAATGCAGTCTTTTGCTCATCTTTAGGGAATATGGCAAACAGTGCACATGGAGGTTTTATTCTGTCTTGGTGACATGCCCAAATTGTACACAAATTGTACTGAGTACAGTGCACAGTTGGAATAAGGCCAGATCTGTCTGAGATAGTGCCAAAAGCGGAAACTCTTTATCCTCAGGATTCATTTACGAAATTACTAGTGAATGACTTTAAGTACACCAACTGACATCCAAACTAAATTACTCAATAGTACTTCTCAGGAGTTACTCTGAAGGACTATGTAATTTCAACAGGACTTCTATTGAGTAATTTAGTCCAGATGTCAGCCACCAGGTTTATGAGACTATACAGCAGTCAAAGTGCAGCAGACAGCACGGCAACCCTGAACTTGGCATTATGCCAGGACATGCAACATTTTGCTCTGGTGACCACACTGCAAATGTAAATTGGGCAGAAGGATACTCTGAAATGCACATCTGGCCACATACACTCTCATACCTACAGATTCCCTTTTTCAGGGGTGGATCTACAATTAAACAAACATTTGCAATAAACACAGGAAGCCTCTAGGGGGAGCCGCTCCCAAATTTCTGACTTATGAGCCCCTGGTGGCGCAGTGGTAAAACTGCCGCCCTGTAACCAGAAGGTTACAAGTTCGATCCTGACCAGGGGCTCAAGGTTGACTCAGCCTTCCATCCTTCCGAGGTCGGTAAAATGAGTACCCAGAATGTTGGGGGCAATATGCTAAATCATTGTAAACCACTTAGAGAGCTCCGGCTATAGAGCGGTATATAAATGTAAGTGCTACTGCTATTGCTATTAAATGATAATTTCCCCATAGGGAAACAATGGGAATCAATGGGAAACATAAACAGATTAATAACTCCTTAATGGCTGAGCAGAAAGCTCTGAAATTTCACATGGTGTTACTACATGATGATAGGATTCAAAGTATGGACGTTCAAAGAATCCAGTCCAGATGTAGATTTTTAATGAATGTTTTTAAAGATTTTTAAAACCTTTTAGAAAATGCATTAAAAATCAACAGGTGGACTGAACTCTTTAAATATCCATACATTTAATGCTATCATAAGAAATATGGATAATATTCCTTTTAAATGAAGGCAAGTGGCACTTTCCTCCAAATGAGACTTGAACAATGGACAGAGTGGGCTATTCAATTCCAGACATTTTTGTAACTTTCTGCGATGAAACAAAGCAGTTATAATACATTTAAACAGTTTTTATAAAAATTCATTAAAAAACCAATGAGCGATCCTTGAAAATCTGCACACCTAATGCTATCATCATGCAGGAACATCATGTTAAAAAATTTCTGCTCAGCCATTTGGGAGTTATTAATCTGAGTTTTCCATTGATCCCTATCAGGAAAATATCAGATGGGTCTCATGTTTAATTCTTGCACATAGGCCCCTTCAGAACTTGTTATGCCACTTCCCTTTTTCATGACACACTGATACACTCATCTCATTCACATTCAGTATCAGAGGGAAGGGGCCCATTTCCTAAGCAGAAACAGTAAAGCACAGGATATGAGACTGTTCAACCTAGAAAAAGGATGGTGGGAATCAAAGAAGAAATTCCCACGTCCCCATATTCATACCACCATCCTCAACAGCAGCTTCATTCTTTAAGATAGACAGTCTAGCCATTTACTTATTCAGTGAGGCAAAAGGGATTATAGCAACTTCTATAGCTATCTATATAGGGCCACCTATTTTTAATTATTTTAATTATTAAATATTGGAAAACAGATCACTAATCTACAATGGTCATGACACCAAGTGCCCACTTGGCACTTGTCTCACAGCCCACACTCCCAGCCCTTCAAGCTACAGCACAGCATGCGATGCACAGCAGCCCCACACTCCACCAACTGATGCCAGCAGAGGGACTTGGCCTCCCATGTCACAGCAGCTAGCTCTGCTGCCTGTGTGATCAGTGGCATGGAATGCTGCTTGCCCACTTGGGGACAGGGGTGTGTGTGTGACTGTGCAACATGTGACTGGGGAGGAGCAGGGCTAGGATGTGTTGGACAGATGGCTACGGACCCCCCAGCTCCTCCGAGGATTCCCTGGGTCCAGTTCCCAGGGATTATTTATTTATATCCTCACAACAGTGAAATTGAGGGCCAAAGCCCCTTTCCAAAAATTGCACTACCTGTGTAAGGTACAGGGGGTGGCGCAAAACAGTGGAGGACAATTAATTTGTGCTGGCTCAGGCAGGAGATGCCATATTGACAGGGAAGGGAAAACTGATATGTGGGCATACTCTTCCCTGCTAAGCAAGTCAGAGAACTGTGTGTCCCTGGAGAAGACACCCTCCCCTTACCTCTAACTGTTCCAGTCACAGTGGCCATCAGTTGGAGTGCTTTCCCTCCATGCCATCCCCTTCTGGGCAGCACCCCTGCCCATTTTGCCTCCTGGCGATGCCGCTAATTGGGTGCCAGACATTGGGCAAGGTGTTGTTCAGGATGCCCTAGTATCCTTGTGCAGCAGATTACAAGCTTCTATGCTTTCCAAGCAAAGGCTTCTCCCCAAATGTTCCTGTATCTTGGTAGGATCTAGGCTGCCACCTCCACTCAATTATTGGTAGAGTTTAAATCCCCCCCCCCCCCGGTTGGGTGGAAATCCCAGGGAAACTCTCTCACTTTTGCTACTGGAAAAGTATACAAAAACCTTCCACATGCAAACTTATACATGGTGAGAAAACTAACAGCTGCTGAGCTCCTGAGGCCTGTGTATGTGCACCAGAGTGAGACCCCCTTCCAGCCCCCTTTCTTCTGAGTCAAATATCCACTCAGAGAGGCTTTTAAAATGCATAGATCAAAAAGTGGGGGAAACCTTTATTCAAAATACTACAGACAGCTTCCGTCTGAGGCTCTCTCAGCTTTTAGTTACAGGTAAACAAGAGCAATACTAAGTGGTTATAAGAATACTTCAAAAAGCACCCCAGATGATATTGGGGCGGCACACTTTAAAAGTCATGGTTACCCCAGTTGCAAAGAACATCGCTGTAAGAAAATACTAAAAAAAACACCTTTAAAAGTTTACAGAGTCTTTTGCAATGCCCTAGCTGGATGGGCACAGGCTTAGCTTAGTTACTACAGGTAAACAATAGAATGGTTTCAGGGATATGCAAAACATACGAAAGAGAATAAAAGTCTAATGCAAAATCTGACTAAACAAAATTTCCCATAAACTAAACTTCCAGAAGCCAAAAGCCCTGGCTTCCTTTGCCTTGAACTCACCAACCCCTGGATTGAGAATTCAAGCCCCTGCAGTCCTATCTTCCAAGCACTGCAGTCCTCCTTTTGCAGCCATTTCCATGGCCACACATCCTGCTGCACCTCCAGTCCACTTCTAACAAAGAACCTCTTATCTTCCTCCCAACTTTTCTCTAGGTCCTACCCACCTGGTGTGCTGATTGGCTGAGCCCTGGAGTTCACCAGTCTGTCAATCTGGTTAACTCAGGAAGGGCTGATCAGGGGCTGATCAGAGGCTGATCACTATATCTTGGATTTGCTTAATCCAATCGCAGGGTTCAGACAGGGCTTGCTTACTGCACAGCTCACCTGCCTGTTCAATCCTTAACAGATCCTTTCTGCTTGTTTGCCTTCCAATTTCCCTGCCAGAGTGATTCCCAGGTCAGCTGGATCATGACCTGACTGAGCATCGGCCAAGGGGTTAGGGTGCCTGCTGCTCACTCAGTCACATTCCTGAGCATTTCTGAAGCACTCTGGAAGGTCCTGTGGATGTTCAAGAATGCTCAGAGCTGCTGCAGCTTCTCACTGTGCTGTTTGGTCCAATGGGATTGGGACTGGAGGTTTCATGAGCCCATACCCCACTGGGAAACCCACACCCAACTGAGGGTAGGTGGGGAAGGGCCAGCAGCAGCTTCATGAAGCCACCACTTGGCCCAGGGAAGTGATTGTGTGTGTGGAGTGGCGGACAGCTTCAGTAGGGAGGGGATTGCCTGCTCTGCCTCACAGTCCATCTCGGATGGATCTCTCTTGCCCTCCCAATGATTATATGAACCAACCCATAGTGTTGTTTCCTGCTGCCTCCAGAAGCTCTCTCCCCTTCCCAAACTTCATACTGGGGTTGCTGCACAATTTAAAAGGCACTCCCGACAGTGTAGTATTGGGGCCAGAGTTCCTTCTAACAGGGATTCCCAGATGTTGTTGACTACAACTCCCATAATTCCCAGTCAAAGGTTACTGCAGCTGGGGATGCTGGGAGTTGTAGTGAACAACATCTGGGAATCCCTGTTAGAGGAAACAGTGATTGAGGCAGCTGTGGAATGACTGAAAACCACTTTCAGGAAGCAGCACAGAGCTCCATCCACTGTTTCCAATAGAAGGAGTGCTGCACTGCTGCTCAGAAGTGGTTTAAAGTCATTCTGCAGCTGCCCCATTGTACACCATCACAGCTGCCTTTTAAATTATGCAGCAGCCCCAGCAGGCTGGGCGGGTCCCCACTGTTGACAGAAGGCTGCCTATCACTGTGACCATCAGACATATCATATATATATAGCACTTGTATCAGCACCCTACCCCTTGGTGACAATGGAGCTGTTTTCCCTTGGCACAAAGCCCTTCTTTTCTTATTCTGATCTGCAGAAAGATCCACTCTTACTGCTCCTCTAAAAAGAAAACTTCAGTACTAATGACAGATTTAACACAACATCTAGTCTGCTCTTTAGCCCTTTGCAGGGTGGATGGGGGGAGGTAAAGTGAGAATTGCTAGATCACATAAAATTTATTTATTTATTTCATTTCATTTCATTTATAAACTGCCCCATCCAAAGGCTCTGGGCGGTGTACAACAAATTTAAAAAGACATTAAAACACACACCATTTAAAACGCAGTGCTAAAAGCAATAGAAAAACAATTAAAAACCATTAAAAACCATTTAAAACTAATTAAAATACTTTACAAGTCTTGGAAGGCCAAACAAGTACGTTTTTAGGGCTCTCTTAAAGGCCGGCAGCGAGCCTAAACTGTGGATATCTGCCAGGAGAGCATTCTATAGGCCAGGAGCAGCTACAGAAAAGGCCTGGTTCTAAGTCGCCACCAGACATATCGGTGGTAACTGGAGACGGACCTCTCCAGATGACCTCAACGAGTGATGGGGATCACTCCAAAGGAGGTGCTCTCTAAGGTAGCCCGGACCCAAGCCATTAAGAGCTTTAAAGGTAATGACCAGCACTTTGTTTTTCGCCCAGAAACATATCGGCAGCCAGTGCAACTGTTTTAAGACAGGCATAATATGGTCTCTCCGGGTTACCGCAGAGACCAGTCTGGCTGCCGCATTTTGAACTAACTGAAGTTTCCGAACTATGTATGAATGTAGGATGTATGTATGGATGTAGGATCTGAACTATGTACGGATGTAACAAATGTCAATAAAATCTTGCTTCAGTTTCAAAAATATATGCTGGCCAGAAGAAACCCCAAACTCAAGTTTGCTACTTATTTTGTACAGCACTCTGAGATATGAATAACCATAAAAATGATAGAATATTTTGTAGTTGCCTAGATAAACAATATCAATGCTATATTATGCCACTATTTTAGCAGTACATCCCCTGTTCTGCTTTATTCAAGTGTTACAATTGAGATGTGAACAATGTTATTATTTTCCCATTTTGAATATAATGGCTGACACCCTGACTAAGCCAGCAGCAGCACACCAGGAAGACATGCCTGTGCTGTGGGGGGCTTACAGAGCACCGCATCATGGAGCATGCAGGGTTCGATTTTTGCTGATCTCTGCTTCTACAGGAAATGTCCTGCATCACCTGAAAAAAATGTGCCTATGGGCTGTGCCACTCTCAGGGACCTTCAGGTGCCACAGAGCACTTCCAGGGTAAGCAGAGGTGGATGATGATCACATTCCAGAGGCATGCTTTGCACAACAGAGCTCAGAAAATTCTCTGCAGCACGGGCACATGTTCTGGTGCTCAAATGCTAATCAAGACAAGGTAGAAAAGTTACTTCTTCGGGAATCATATCATTAATAAACAGCGCAGGAGTTAGGCTACATACTCCTCTTCAACAAATGGTAGTTATGCTAGTATGCCCTCTCTAACAAATTCCTTGACTCACTGCATAAAGAACGTGGGACCATCCTTAGATGACAACTTGCCACCATCCTTAGATTGTAGACGTTTTATAATGAATGTTTGTATCAAGTTGAATGTGATGGCATAAACATATTTGAACATTTCCTTTTAAGTTCATGAAATATAAAACTAAACCACTCTAATCATATCATTTGAGCAGAAAATATGGGGGCGAAAATAAGAAAGTTAACAGTCTTCATATCACAGAAAACTGATATTAACAATGTAATCAAAATATACACTTTCTGGTTTGTGCTTTTAATTGCTAACTCATATTGTAATCCCATTTAAGAACTAAAATACAGGGTTGCGTATCTAAAATACACTTGGTTGCAAGTGGCAGTGTACAAACAATTCAACATGAGAAGTGAAAATTCTCAGGGCTTTTATTCATTTCTCAGTGAGAAGATTCTATAATTGCAGGTTCCAATGTCCCAGTAATTACACTAGTCATTACCCCTAGGTTACATCAGGTTTCTCCCTGGAAACAGTTGATTAAAACATTTTATCTCTTGGAAGTTGTTTTAAACAAATATAATATGTCATGATCCCTATTAACAGTTTCTATGCAAACAGAATCCTTGTTTTCTGAATGAAGCATTCACAAGCCTTTTGAGATATCATCCAAACACCAATGGTATTCAGTGCGACTAATTTTTAAGTTCAATTATTCATTGTTTGAAATTTTCATGAAGCACATTTTTTAAACTAAAGGATTTCTGATGGTTCAAAGCATCCCCAGTGATCAATAACAGAAATCCCATTCAGATAACACACAGGATACATTGGATACCCTTTATCTTTGTGAACTCGTTCCCTGTAGTTGAGGACCCTGAATTTTTTTGGCAAAGCTCTTGATAGCACTTAAGACCCAATGTGCATACAAACTGAACACACATATAGAGGCTCAACTGAATACAAGATGGTTGCTGACACAATCCTGCTTCTATGTACTCAGCATAATCTGTTCTTTGACTGACAACTGCAATAGGGTGAAGAATATTGCAATTTTAGGAATACTTTCAGCCACCTAATGGCACAGCAGGGAAATAACCTGCCTAGGGAGCAAGAGGTTGCTGGTTCGAATCTTGGGTTGCTGTCTCAAACCCCGCTGGTAATATTGCGCGGCAGTGATATAGAAAGATGCTGACAGGCATCATCTCATACTGCGCGGGAGATGGCAATGGTAAATCCCTCCTGTATTCTACCAAAGAAAACCACATGGCTCTGTGGTCGCCAGGAAACAACGCCGACTCAATGGCACAACTTTATTTTAGGAATACTTAATAGGAAGAAAGACCAATTGAGCACAATGGGGTTTACTTCTGAGTAAATATATTTAGGATTAGGCAGTAAGTCTGTTAGGATGTGAATACACTCTTGCGGCAATTAAATTTCTGTATTACTATTACACACACACACACACACACACAGGTCAGCTACATCCTGTATCAGGGAATGAAAGTTGTTGCCTTGGGTAAACACCAAGATGAACAATCTTGGTGAACAACCTAAATCATTCTAAGATGTCAAGCTTAGACATTTATAGATTTTTGCCTTAGGTAAAGGGAGAATTGTACTATTAAAATAAAAGTCACATTCCAAATAAGGTAGCTCATTTATTAGCCCAAAGGAGCAATTCAGAACTGTAAAAAAACTGTAAGTCAACTGAATTAACTTATAGTCTTGTGAAAGATTACTACTAGTGTGCAGAGGCACATTTTTCCTTTTCCGGTTTCCTATTTATAAACAACATTTTGGTTAGCCTTTGCTATGCAGCATAAGCCTCCAAGGTACATAATAATGGCTAGAATTCAGATCTAATATAGGCATATCCAAGGGTTTGGGTATGCTCAGTGAAGTTCTTCTTCTTCTTTAAACAGGATTTCATGACATATCATAATCTGCTTTGAATATCCTCAGGCTCAAAAGTGGTTTGACATTTGGCATGGTGGCTGTAGTTTAACAAATACCAGCCCAAAGTTCCCTTGGGCATACAGAGTTAGTTGTTCAGTCCTTTGGTTCTTGGCCAATATTTTCCAAATTTCAAATAAATTTCCTACCTAGACGCAAATGCACCTTGATTTATCAGGAACCATAAGGTAGCACCATTGCAATTAGATCTATGCTGTCTTGGAAGACTTTGGAATGTCTACATAAGGATGCTGGAAATTGCCAGAATAGCACAATGGTGTGCTCGAGCTACATCCTGGATTGGCCCCAAATGCCAAGAGAACATAAGCTTTGCCAGATATCTGTGAACATAATTATTCATTCATTCATTCATTCATTCATTTGTTTATTTATCAAATTTGTACACCGCCCCAAACTTTTGTCTCTGGGTGGTTTACAATAACATAAAACCAGTTTAAAACATATACAAAAACTTAAAAACAATCTAAAAATCTAAAAATAACCAGAAATTAAAACCCCAAAATATTAGGAAGCTGAAAAAGTGAAAAAATGTTTTTTCAGGTGTTTTTCGAAAATTGCCAGAGATGGGGAGGATCGTATCTCATCAGGGAGCGCATTCCACAATCCCGGGGCAGTGACCAAGAAGGCCCGTCTCTGTGTAGCCACCAAACGAGTTGGCGGTAACTGGAGACAGACCTCCTCAGATGACCTCAATGGGCAGTGGGGCTTGTAATGAAGAAGATGCTCTCTTAAATACCCAGGGCCTAAGCTGTTTAGGGCTTTGTAAGTTATAACTAGCACTTTGTATTTTTTCCAGAAACCTATTGGCAGTCAGTGTAACTCCATCAGTAAAGGAGTAACATGGTCTCTCCGAGATGGCCCAGAGATCAACCTGGCTGCCGCGTTCTGAACCAACTGAAGTTTCTGGACTACGTACAAAGGCAGCCCCACATAGAGTGCATTACAAAAGTCAAGTCTGGAGGTTACCAACAGATGTGCCACTGTTTTGTGGTCGTTGATCTCAAGAAATGGGCGCAGCTGGCGTATCAGCCGAAGCTGATAGAAAGCACCCCTGGCCACTGCCTCAACCTGAGAAACCAGGGAGAGGTGTGAATCCAGAAGTACTCCCAGACTGTGAACCTGTTCCTTTTAGCGAAGTGTGACCTCATCTTGAACAGGCAGATCAAAATCTTCTCTAGAGTTCTAACCCCGCACAATAAGTACCCCCGTCTTGGATTCAGCTTCAGTTTATTCTCCCTCATTATTTAATTTTTATATCAATGATATAGTACAAGCTATGGAGCCTCAGAAATTATTCTCCCCCTCACTTAATGGGTGCAAAGTCTTGACCTTGATGTATGTATGTATTTATCATATTTATATACCACCTGATATGTGTATCTCTAAGCAGTGTACACAATTTAAAAAACAACAAATATAAAACAGAGTAAAAAATAAGTAAAACAATTTTATAGAATAAAAAGTTAAAACAATTTCAAGGGATAAAAACCGTTTAAAATTAATTTCAGTTAAAAGCCTGAAAAAACAGGTGTATATTGAGAGTCTTCCTAAAAGCAACCAGACATGGAGATGCTCTTATTTTGACAGGGAGCTTTTCCCAAACCCCTGGGGCAGCCACAGAGAGGGCCCGCTCCCAAGTAGCCACCAAATGAGCCAGTGGCAACCATAACTGGACCTCTCCAGATGATCTTAATAGGAGACAGGGTTCATGACAAAGAAGGTGCTCTCTTAAGTACCCTGGTTTTATAGATAATAACCAGCACATTTAACTCCTCTGTTTGACTCCTCTTTTGACTGCTGCACAACCTGAAAGACAACACTGACCGTGCAGTGTGACAGGGCTGCTGCGACTGCCTGGAAGCGATTTTAGGCTGTTCCATAGCAGCCCCATTGCGCTACACCACAACTACAAAGCACCCTGCAAGTCCCTAAGTCCCTAAGACTGACATAGGGTCGTTCAACATGTTGACCATTGTTTTCAATTGAGCTTTGTCATCATGACTAACTAGTTTGGATGCTGCACCATGTTTTCAGTGGGTAAGAGTTTTAGATTGCCTCAGATGTTCTACAAGGCAGAAGACTTAGTCATTACACTTTCTCTTTTCTAGGAAGCAATGTCTACTCATAGCAGCAAGCAGAGCACATTTTGTAGAACTTAATGAGGGCAAGCTGACAGTAAAATATGTACAGATAGATACATAGTATTGTTTGAGTTGAAAGAAAAGTGAATAATAGGAAAGATTAACTTTCTCTGTAAACTCTTGCACAAGCACTGGAGAAGACTTATCTCAGTGCAGAACCACTAAATACCAGGGGTTGGATTGCAATCTAAGAAACATGGTGACTAAGAAAGATATAGGTTGTAGCATATAAAGTCTAGTGTATATTAAAACGTTTTGAAAAGAATTTGTGTAAAATATTGTACAAGAGTTTGCACAAACCAGGAAGAAACTTCTGTAAATTTAGGCTCACTTTTCTCACACAGCACTTCCTCGCTAAATTGGAAACAGCCTTTCCATGAATTCAAGAGGTTTTCTGCCATCAGAAGGACACCTTTGAACCCAAGCTCATAACACTAGCAAAGTGGTGAGTGGGCACAACTGAAATGGGATTTAGAGATGGGAATAAAATAGCAAACATAAGGATGGGAGTGGTTGAAGAAGGTGGAAGGGAGCAGATAAAGGGGCTCGGTGTTACTGTTTGGAGGAAGCTAGGAACTTGTTGCAGGAAAAATGTGATGCAAATGTAACTATTTACTGTAATTATGGAACAATATACATATCTAATAATATTCTCCCAGTAAATATAAGAGTCAGCACCTTCTATCTTAAGGTAGACACAACATTTTAAAACTATATACAAGGCTCAATCTACTGAAGAAGGCAAGCCCTTTTTTTCTTTCTCCGAAAACAGCTTTTCAATAATACATCATCCATTTCCTAATTAAGAAAATACTTCACTTCCTTGATATATAATTGTGGTGCCTTTAACCTACAAAAGCATAACCTCTATTAAATTTAGAAAAAAAACTATCATCTTCAGATTGCAAAATATTTCCACAAATAAATCTATTAGCATTTGCAATTTGAAGCAATCAGGTTGGGAACTGGGAGAACAATAAAAGGATCTTCACAATGCAGAACTCATATTTGTCCCAAAAGCAGAACATATTTTGCTAGCGTCATTATGAACTTTACATGCAAGCAGTATTTCAGAGATACATCCATTCCAAAATTGTGATGCTGTGTGGCAGGGTGGGGAAGATGTCCTCATACAAAGGCACTGTAAATATAAATGTGAAATATACACACAGATTTCACTATATTTTCTGGAAAATGTAACTCTGATCAATACCTGAAGTGACATCTTCAGTTCTCTGGACTCAGTCATAGGTTTTTTCAGCTATTTTAGTGCTAGGATGGATAAGTATTAAAAGGGCATGGATTGTATATACATTTGATCAATTATTTTCCCTCACCCAAGAAAATCAAAGGACTATAAATCTTATGTAGTAGAAGGAAAATACAAACAATAATAATAGTTGGTATAAATTTAATTATAAAATTTTAATGGAAAAAGTTCAAAAGATAAGGATGGGAGCTTTATATCTATATTTCCCCATTGTCATGGATGGACCACTACCTAGTTAAGGTTGGTTTCACAGCCACAACCCAGCCCTGCAGGGGTGGAGGACCTATTAAGATGGTCCACCCAAGACAGCTGTTGGATCTAGTAGGATTCCAAAAAGCCTTGGAGGGTTTTAATGTTGGTCCTGCCAGCGATTCTGTCGATGCCCTGGTGGGAACCTGGAATAGGGAACTCACCAGGGCAATAGACACGATTGCTCCTAAGCATCCCTTCCAATCTTCTTTAAAAGTGGCCCCTTGGTATACAGAGGAGTTACAGGGTCTGAAGCAGCAAGGTAGGTGACTGGAGCGCAAGTGGAGGAGAACTTGGCTTGAATGTGACAGGACACAGCATAGAGCCCATTTGAAGGTTTATGTGGAGGCGGTGAGTGCAGCAAAAAAACAATTCTGGTCTGCGCGCATTGCTTCTGCGGGTTCACGTCCAGCAGAGCTGTCCCGAGTTGTGACGAGTTTGATTCAGGCTCCTTCCAATTCAAACCAATCCCTGGGGATGTTGTTCTGCTGTGATGCTTTTAATGGGTTCTTTGCAGACAAAATTTAAAAGTATTTTAATTGGTTTTAAATGGTTTTAATAGTTTTTGAATTGTGTGTGTATTTTTTATATATATATAAAAATATATATATATATATATTTTATATTTATATATATAAATATAAATATAAATAAATATATAAATATATAAATATATATATATATAAAGTACTGGTGGGATTGATTATATTTGCATCCATAATTCTATACTAAACAGTCACAGTGATTTTGAAGTTCATAGATTTGGTGTTAGAGATGTTCAGCTCATCAAAAAAATATTTGGAATTTCAATTATTTTTATTATTATTATCATTATTTTTATTATTATATTTATATCCCGCTCTTCCTCCAAGGAGCCCAGAGCGGTATACTACATGCTTAAGTTTCTCCTCACAAGAACCTTGTTAAGTAGGTTAGGCTGAGAGAGAAGTGACTGGCCCCGAGTCACCCAGCTAGCATCATGGCTGAATGGGGATTTGAACTCGGGTCTCCCCAGTCCTAGTCCAGAACTCTAACCACTACACCACGCTGGGATGGTTTTAATTCAGGTGAGTAGAGACAGATTCTGCATGACCTGCTCTTGCATAAGCAAAACAGGAAACACTCCATCCACAGGCTTGCCAATGCAAGGGGAAGCTGGAAAATAGTAATGCATGCATCCTGATGCCAATCATGCACCAGGGGGCATATGTACTTGCTGCCATTGCCCAGCCGGCTCTTGCAGTGACGAACCAGTGGATGGACTGATGCTCATAGGAGAGAGAAAACAGCTCCTCTTGCTCACAGGAGAGAGGAAACCTCATCTGCTGGCTTGCCACCGCAAGAGCCAACAATAACAACAACAAACATTTATATACTGCTTTTCAAAAAAGGTTCCCAAAGTAGTTGACATAATGAATGAATGAAAAATAAAATAAAATAAAAATGGATCCCTGTCCCCAAAGGGCTCACAATCTAAAAATAAACACAGAATAGACACCAGCAACAGTCACTGGAGGATGCTGTGCTGAGGATGGATAGGGCCAGTTGCTCTTCTCCCTGCCAAAGAAAGGGAGTCACCAAGTTAAAAAGGTGCGTCTTTCCGCAGTTAGCTGGGTTAAGAGCCAGAGAGGAAATGATGGCAGGTAGTGGTAGGAGGTGGCAAGGCAAGTGGAAGCACAGAGGGGCCTGCGCTGATCTCCACATGACAACTGAGGTGAGTGGGGGCTTGGTGGGTGGCAGGTGGGGGCTTTGTAGTGAGTGGATGGTGGGGGGGTCATAGATGAGGAGGTCTCGGCGGCCCCTGGAGATAAGCAGCTCATGTTCTTTGGACACGTCTGCACAATTACATTTACACGCCTGTCCCCTCCTCCATTCAGATTAAGGGCCAAGCTGCTTTGCCAGAAGTTTGAAGGGAGTGGTGAGAAAGATTTCCTAGAGGAATGATATATGAAATTGCCACGTCTTGCATTTTAGCCTGGAAATTTACTACAGCACATAGCATTTTGGGGGAAGAACTGTGCTTTGTAGACATGTGGCAGACAGAAATCCAACAAGTGTAGGAATTTATTATGGCTGAATTGGCATCCTGTTGAATTTCCGGTGGCCCTGTATTATATGGGTAGCATCTGGGGGAATTGCATCAGGTAAAGATGCATCAGGTATAAAATTATCAGGGGTATCACTAGCACGTTTCTGGGGAATCTGCACCATTGAATTTCTGCCTAGATGCATGCAGCATGATGAGCCAGAGTGGTGTAGTGGTTAGAATGCTGAACTAGGACCGGGGAGACCCAAGTTCAAATACCCATTAAGCCATGAGACTTGCTGGGTGACTCTGGGCCAGTCACTTCTCTCTCAGCCTAACCTACTTGTTGTGAGGAGAAACTCACGTATGCAGTACATCACTCCAGGCTCCTTGGAGGAAGAATGGGATATAAAATGTAATAAATAAATAAATAAATAAATAAATAAATAAATAAATAAATAAATAACCCTCTACATCCCAGTGTTGAGCTAAAAGGCTAAGGCAAAGTGTGGATGCATAGAACCTTATTTGTAAAGCCAGAATATTATTCAAGACTGTATCAAGTCTTCACAGCTTACAGTGTATGGTACAGGTTAAGACAGGCACCTTAACTTACAATTTTCATTCCTTTTACAGCACAAATTAAAAATTTTAAGCATCTTGGGAGAATGATGAAACTACAGGCAAGACCTAGGTATTGTTACTGACACTTGTTTCAATGATGAGATGGAAGTCCTTATGTGCTTTTTCCCCCTTTTCTTGTCTGTCTGTTTGTTTTATTTGTGCTTTCCTTTTTGTGTTGTGGAAAAACTGAATAAAAAATATTTAGAATTTTTTTAAAGCATCTTAATTCTCATCTTAAACCAAAGGTTTTTGGATTACTGAATAATATTTCAACGGAAGCCTGGAGGCATACACTAAACTTTTCAGTCCTTAAGGGAATTGAGGCTAAATTGTTTCTCCAGCTTCCATACACTTCTGGAATTTGAGGCCATCACAACACAGCTGAATTAGAAAGAAGACAAAATAAAATTCTTAAAAGTAATCTGGATACTCCCAAGAGCCTTGCTACCGTGCCATTTTGCTTGGAAACAGGGATGTTAGCCATAAATGGGAATTGTATTCCCATATTTTAAATAATCTTACTATAATTTCCTTTATGGAAACGGTGGGGTTGCCTAACACTGTCTCCAGAGTCAGACCTTGACTAGCCATTCAAAAATGACTAGATTTCAAATGACTGAAACAGCACATACGGTCCCAGTTTCGCTCCATTTTCTTATTTAGCTTCATGAATCCGAAGCAAAGTTATGTTTAAAAACATAAAAGCAATGTCATTTGGCCATGATCACAGGAATAAAGTTGCCCCCATTGAAATTAACATTTACAAAATTTTGTATTACAGATATTTCTGAGCCTCCCATTAAAGACTGTTGACTGGATGGCCAATTTAGGAAAAATTCATACAAGTTATAACAAAAAGCACTGCCTCACATGTTCTAGAACATCTGAAGGGTGGGACAGGAGCTTTGTTCTTGGAAGCAGCTGCTTCAGAGCAAAGCCAGAGCACTGCTGACAGCCAAAAGTGTGAAGAGGGAAGCAATTTTTGGTACTCCCCCTTTGCTTTAAAAGTGCTATTTGGTTGTGGGGAATAAGTTCCTGAGGGTTGCTGTTTTTGCAACAGCTTGTGCATTTTATATCAAAATGTTAGATCTATACATGTAGTGGGTTGCGTAGCTGCTTTTACTGTTTTTTATTCTTTCTGTAACTAGTGGGTTTGTTATGGCTTATGGTATAAACAAATGCATTGCTACTACTTACTTTGACATTTCAGTATGATTACTATAATTTTCATTATTATCATTGTGCTTTATATGTTTCACTACTGGAATTCAGAATTAACATTTTTCAGTAATTGCAATTAACAGCATGTTTGAAGTTAAAATAAAACCTCTAATTTCTCTGTCACATCTCCGGCTATCACTTTTTTGGTATAGTGACTCAGAAATAATTGTTTGTGTGGGGTAATAATATGAATATCCTTTCCCCCTCACCCCCAATGGCAAGCCCATGTTTATGAAACATACTCAACTTCCTTGTTCCAGTCTCAGATTAGAAATGTTAAAATCTAGGTGAGAAATAGAAGAATTCTAGGAACATTTAGAAAAACCCCTTTCCTGAAGTTTCCCACCTCAATAGAAAATTGGGGTTGGGATTAAAAACAAAACTACTTTATTTCAGAATGAATGAAATGGTTTTTAGATGCTTTTTAATAATAATATTCTTGGAGCTGATTCAATTCAGTATGGCTACACATTTCTTAGATTCAATATTCAAATGAAGCTGTGGTATGAGGAATGCATTACTACTGTGCTTGATTAACTAATATACTTGGGACTTGATGTTGACGCAGTATTTTCAGATCTCCCAAACTGCAGAACATGTTCATATATTTGGTGCAGGAGTGCAGCTTGGGAGATTGTCAAACATATTAGCCAACATCCAGGCTATTGAAGTGCTTATGCAGTGATGCTTTGCCCTCGACTGTGAAACCTGAGGGTCACACAGCCCACAGCGATGTATTTTCAGAAGTCACAGTGGGCTTCAGAGGGGAGGGGAGATCGGTGAAAATCACCCTTCCCCAAAGCACCAATATACTGTTAGCAGCTCCAGCACTTCATTAGTCTGGATGTGAACCACTGTGTCTGCAACATGTTGGTCAGGTCTTTGTACAACATAGTTTTTGGCATCTCCTGCTTCTCATTCTTCTAACATGCCTCCATATCTGGCAGCAAGTGGCATAAACTGATGAATATTTGTAAGCAGAAAACACAGGAACAAACTAACGTTTGAAATGGTTAAGAAGTATGTTTCCGTTTAAGGAAATCCATTTTCAGAAGTTCAAAGTGAAGGTTTAGAAGCTAAGGGTCTTCCAGATACCACGTTAGAGTATTTGTTTGTTTGATTTTCACATTAATGTACCACCCCATAAACAAATGCCCGGGCAATTTACAGATTTAAAAGATTACAAAAATAAATGTGAGTTATGGTTATATTTTCAAGGATATATCATTTACCTGGCTAGAAAGAGATTTAGATCACATAAGCAAATATGGGTCTAGGGTAGCTATTTTGTCTACTATTATTATGCCATAGCTGTGTAGAATGATCATACTACTGAAACTTTTAGTGTTATGAAGTGTAACTAAAACAGCCAAATTCATTGCAACTCCTTAATATTAGAAAAACATTTATTTGCTAGGCTTGTCTTTAAAAATATGGATTGTTTCTGCATGATAATACTGGTCTACATATCGTGTCTAAGTCCAGATAATAAAAACTCTCATTTTATTTACTACAGGTAACATCTGCTTTAACTTTTTCCATATTTTCCCAGCATGCAGAATTCCGCAGCTCTATCTCTGAGTACAATGTAAATATTGTTTGAAAACAACTAAAGCATTTATTCTTATAAAATGTATAATTAAAACAATTATATTTATTTATAACACATTTTTATTCTAAGTTATTAGAATAGTTACAATATCATCATTATAAAAAACAAACTGGAGGGGAGAACCTTACTCCCCTTCCTGCAAGGCTCTAAACTTTACAGAAATGCCACATCTCTACTTACAAACCCCTTACACACTATATGTTCACACCTTACCCCTTCATAATCTTCACTGTCGTAGAGGTACATAGTTTTCAGTATGAGATCTTACAGTTCTTCTCCACTGTATCCATACATTCTTGAATTCATTTAGCATTCTATTAAAAGTTCATCGTCTTAGTGATATGCTTTCTACAGCTGGGACAGAGAGCCTCAGTTCTTGTTTCCCACGCGCAAAATGCTCTTTAAATATTGCTCTCAGATACAAAAACAAAATGTCTTGCTGTAGGCAGTTTAAAAAATGATGATTTGGCAAGCCACTCCAGTCAAGAAATTCCACAAACAAGGAAGGCAACCACAACGATGTGTTATCTTAATCCACTTCTATAAGTAGAAGCATGCAGTTATAAGCAGGGTTGGGTATTCAAAGTTCTGTGTGAATCACATGTTGACAGTCTTGCACTGATTGGCTCCAAGTATAGGAATGTGCTTGAAAAACAGCAAGAAATTCCAACTCCCAGTAGTAACAGCTAAGTGTTCTGTTATTTCAGTTTCACTACTGCACACTATTTCTTCAATGCAGTCAATATGTACAAGGAAGCTGGGGCACATTATGCTTGAAACACCCATATGCCCATGCAGAACACATAGCATTAATGAGCCAAGAAACAGAATCTCTTGTGAATTAAATTAATCATCATCATCATCATCATCAGCCCAGCTCTAACTATGTTTACTTGGAGTCCCATTAAAAGCAACAGCTTACTCAAAGTAAATGTGGTGAGTATTGGGGTGTAAGTCTACAACAATATCTGATACAACTCATTGGTCAGAATGGTAACAGATACAAAAGCCAATTCAGCCCACAATTTCTATTTTAAGGCTGCATGAATATTTGGTCATTTTAACAATGCTCCATTGACTTTTAATTCAGAAAAGAAAGAAAAAAGAATGCTTCAGATATTAGATGTCTGGAAAATGCTGGTATAAGTACACAGGACCATTCTTCCCAACAGAAAGAGGCACATTCTGCAAATATGGCTTTTGGGATTTTATCTGGGTGAAAAGATTATGCCAGAGCATCAAGAGGTTGTTGCTAAAAGAGTGCACAAAGCATTTTGGCACCTCTATTTTGAGGCCACAAAATGCTTCAGGCTGCCTCTGCCAAATCGTTTGCCGGGGTGGTGGTGTGAGCAGGCGCTGTAAAAAGAGGAAAGCAGGTTTTTAGACTGTGAGCCTTTTGGGGACAAGAGATCCTCTTATTTATGTATTATTTATTTTTCTATGAAAATAATGTATTATTTATGTATTATTTATTTTTCTATGAAGTGTTTCTTTTCTGCCCGTATTGCTTCCGCAGGCTCTCGTCCGGAGGAGCTATTCAGGGTTGTGAGGGGTCTAGTAGGGCCCCCTACTCGCCTGAATCCATCTTTGGAACCATCAGTTGCCCGCTGTGATGCTTTTAATGAGTTTTTTGTGGACAAAGTCTCTTGTATTCGGGTCGATTTAGATTCCACAGTTATCACAGTGTCAGATGCAGAGGTATCCAGCAACTCCTCTTGTGTGGTTAGACTGGATCAATTTCAGTTTGTGACTCCTGAGGATGTGGACAAGCTGCTCGGAACGGTACGTTCTACCACCTGTCTTCTTGATCCTTGCCCAACGTGGCTTATACTATCTGGCAAGGGGGTTGTTGTGGAGAGCCTGGTGGCAATTATAAATGCCTCTCTGAGGGAGGGCAGGATGCCTCCTTGTTTAAAGGAGGCAATTATTAGACCTATTCTTAAGAAGCCTGCCTTGGACCCCTCAGAGTTTAATAGCTACAGGCCTATCTCCAACCTCCCATGGTTGGGCAAGGTGATTGAGAGGGTGGTGGCCTCCCAGATCCAGGCGGTCTTGGAGGAAACTGATTATCTAGACCCATTTCAAACTGGTTTTTGGGCGGGCTATGGGGTGGAGACTGCCTTGGTCAGCCTGATGGATGATCTCCAATTGGGAATGGACAGAGGAAGTGTGACTCTGTTGGTCCTTTTGGATCTCTCGGTGGCTTTCGATACTATCGACCATAGTATCCTTCTGGAACGTCTGAGAGTGTTGGGGGTGGGAGGCACTGCTTTGCAGTGGTTCCGCTCCTTCCTTTCTGGCAG
The DNA here is from genome assembly GCF_027244095.1 of Hemicordylus capensis. NCBI lineage: Eukaryota > Metazoa > Chordata > Lepidosauria > Squamata > Cordylidae > Hemicordylus > Hemicordylus capensis. The sequence goes on along the minus strand of NC_069662.1, from coordinate 137,983,522 downwards.
ATTCCAGATGGTGTCGCTTGGAGACTGTTGCTCTTCAAAATCTGAGCTTTTATATGGAGTCCCTCAGGGCTCCATATTGTCTCCAATGCTCTTTAATATCTACATGAAACCGTTGGGAGAGATCATCCGGAGATTTGGTGCTGGGTGTTATCAGTATGCTGATGACACCCAAATCTATTTCTCCATGTCAGCATCATCAGGAGAAGGCATATCCTCCCTGAATGCCTGCTTGGAAGCAGTAATGGGATGGATGAGGGATAACAAACTGAGACTGAATCCAGACAAGACGGAGGTACTTATTGTGCACGGTTGTCACTCAGGAAGCAATATTGATCTACCTGTTCTAGATGAGGTCACACTTCCTCAGAAGGAACAGGTACGCAGTCTGGGAGTGCTTCTGGATCCACACCTCTCCCTGGTTTCCCAGGTTGAGGCAGTGGCCAGAAGTGCTTTCTATCAGCTTCGGTTGATACGCCAGCTGCGTCTGTTTCTTGAAGTTCATGATCTCAAAACAGTAGTACACTTGCTGGTAACCTCCAGACTTGATTACTGCAATGCGCTCTATGTGGGGCTGCCTTTGTACGTAGTCCGGAAACTACAATTAGTACAAAATGCAGCAGCCAGGTTGGTCTCCGGGTCATCTCAAAGAGATCATATTACTCCTATATTACAGGAGTTGTACTGGCTGCCGATAGGTTTCCGGGCAAAATACAAAGTGCTGGTTATAACCTATAAAGCCCTAAACAGCTTAGGCCCACGGTATTTAAGAGAGCGTCTTCTTCTGCATGATCCCCATCGTCCACTACATTCATCAGGGGAGGCTCGTCTGTGGCTACCTTCATGTCGTTTGGTGGCCACCCAGGGACGGGCCTTCTCTGTTGTCGCCCCGAGACTTTGGAACGCACTTCCCGTGAGAATAAGAGTCTCCCCATCTCTAGTGGCTTTTAAAAGGGATTTAAAGATCCATCTTTTTACCCAAGCTTTTTAACTTTTTAGTTTTTTAACTTTTTAACTTTTAAATTTTTAAACTTTTGATTGTTTATTATTTGTTTTAAATTGTTTTTAGTATTTGTTGTTGTGAACCGCCCTGAGACCTTGGGTTAGGGCGGTATAGAAATGTGTTAAATAAATAAATAAATAAATAAATAAATAAATAAATAAATAAATAAATGACCCCTCCACCACCCCTGCACAGCACTGTCAGGATTAAATGCTGCATGCATGGCTGCAGGGTTTCTCTGGCATTGGCACAGAAATGGCATCAGAGTGTGCAGATGCCATCTTGAGTGGTCAGCATAGTGTTGCTGACCACTCAAGATGGCGTCCATGCTTGCTCAGATGCCATTTCTGTGCCGATGCTGCCTGCAGGCAGCTGGGAGGAGCCCTGCAGCCATGAACACAAAGTTTAATCCTGACAGCGCCATGCTGGGGCAGTGGGGTGGGAGGGCAGCAGAGGGGCCATGGAGGGCAGGTAAGACCTGCCTTCTTCCTCTTAAAGTGCCTGCTCTCCACCCCACCCCCCGGATGTGCACGAAACACTTTGTGTACATCCCTAGCATTCTCTGCATCCATTTCAAGTTTTCAGTGCTTATTTTTAGAGTCCTCTACTTCTTTATACTTGCTTATATCTCCTCGAGACCCTTTCTTACCCCATCAATTAAATATAAGCTACTTTGCAAGAGCCCATTTTGTTTCTTGCTCCTACTGCAAGTTAGAGCAACTTTCAGGGAGTACATTTAAGTCACTGGCCCTGATTCAATTAGGGGGATATAGCTGTGAAAGAATTTCTCCACATGTATACCCCTAACTGAGTGAAGAATTTCGTAATCAAGCAGGTGCTTCATACATAGGCTTGGACCCAAAGAAGGAGAAAACGACAGTGTTGTTCCATGAACTCTTGCTCAAGTGCTGGAGATGACTTCTCACAGTCCAGAGCCACAAGGTATCAGGGACTGCATTATGGTAACATGGTGAATATGGAAGATACAGGGTGGCGCACACAAACTCTAGTGGGTCATTAAAAGGTTTTGAAAAGAACTTGTGCAGAATCTTATATGAGAACTTGGACAAACTAAAGAGAAACTCCTCTAGATTTTGGGTCACCTTCAGGGCCAGCCCATGCACTAAGCAGACCTAGGCAGCTGTCTAGGGTACCAATTCTTGGGACTTCTCCTACTCCACTCCCACAATGAATAGCCACCATGGCTCCCACAGGCAGGGTGGTGATGAACCAGATTATACCTTTAAAAATTCACTATGTCCCATCACTGCCATCCTATCATCCATGCCGCTTCCCCACTGCATATGGAGTCCGACCCCCCGACCCCCAACTGGGCTGGCCAATATGCATGCAGATCATCCATTTGAGAGGCCAGCCCAGTAAAAGCCTTTGCTAGACTAACCTCTCAAATGGTCACTGCACATGCACACTGGCCAGCTGAGTAGTGTTGGGGCATGTGGTGGTGGACTTCACACAGAGCTGAGTAGCAGCGGTGGGACATCTTATGAATTTTTGAAGGTGTGATCTGCTTCCTCACCACCACCTCTGCCTCAGCCAGTGCCAGCTGTCAAATATGACTTTGGTGCTCCCCCCATTCAGTTAAAATTATATTACATATGGTACAGAATATAATTTTAACAGAATAAGGGGGTGCCCGAGTCATACTTCAGAGTGCCAAAAACCCTAGGGTCAGCCCTGGCCACCTTTTTCACAGAACACATTTCTGCTAAGTCAGAAAACAGAAACAGACTTTCCCAGAGTTGAAGAGGCTTTCTGCCAGCAGAAGGACACCTTTTGATCCAAGCCATGATTTCTAGAATGATCTAGCAGCCAGGACTATGCATATGTATCACCACATTAGAAAATGATTTCATAAAGTATGCTGAAAAGGACAAGCAAAATATGTTATTGGAGCACCTCCCCTACAAGGGGAAATTACCACCAAGATTGCCAAGAAGTGGTGATGACCACTAGCTTAAATGGATTTAAATGTTCATCAATGGCTATTAGTTTGATAGTACTATATATCAAACATTCCTTCTCAAAGACAGTATACAATCTATTATAAGATTCTGGGCAACAGCAGTGGGGAGGGATTCCTGTATGTGAGATCAGGTCTTACATGTGGGCTTCCCAACACCCATGGACTTCCCAACACCTTCCCAACACCCAGTTGGCCACCATGAGAAGCAGGCTGATGGGCTAAATGGACCTTTGGTCTGGTCCAGCAGTTCTCACAGAAGATTCCTGTCCAAATTTTTAAAATTAGTTTTCAAAACACCCAGCATAGAACTAATGTCAGAGCTATATAGTCATGTAATATGAATTTGAACAGGTTCTCCAAAAACAGATCTCTCTGTTGTAGCCAATGTAGGAAAATATTTAGGAATTAAAATGTATCCATATCGGACATTATCTTTTACTTTCCAAGGAACCCATAAAAACCCTTCCTTTATAAAACTGTAGGGTCTAAATACTGAATCAAGGTAAGGAAAACTCTCATGTGTGTCGGTAAAATCAGATTTCCAACATCGGAAATCCCTGCCCCCACCACCAGCAGGCATCAGAATGCAGGGAAGGTGCCCCAAGAAGCGGTGAGGGCCCTTAAATTAACCATCTAGCACTGGAATGGGGGAATTTTGGCAGTGCAAAATATGTTGTTGGAGCACCTTCCCAACAAGGGAAAACTCAGGAGTCGGGGGCAGGGCAGGGAATGATGCAGGGCAACCTGGAAATCTTGCACGACTGCTGGGAGGATGCACAGGGATCTGGAGATATTTATTTATTTATTTATCTGAGTTATAGACCACCCTTCCAAGAATGGCTCAGGGCAGTTTACATCAAAATAAAAACAAAACAATTAAAATAAAAACTAAATCAATTAAACAATTACAATCATGTAAACATTAAAATCATTTAAAACCAACAAAAGTTTAAAAGCTATAAATCAAATTAAAAGCCTGAGTGAAGTAATGTGTCTTCAGTGCCTTTTTAAAAGTTGCCAGAGATGGGAAGGCTCTTATTTCAACAGGGAGTGCATTCCAAAGTCCAGGGGCAGCAACGGAGAAGGCCCGTTCCCAAGTAGCCACCAATCGAGTTGGCAGCAACCCACATATAAATCTCTCCAGATGATTTTAACAGGTGGTGGGGCTCATGGAGAAAAAGACATTCTTATCTTAAACAGAGATGGTAATTCTGCTCAGAGTTTTTCCCATGGGAGAAACATTTGGAGAAATCAATGTCAGTCTTGTCCTTAACTACATGACTGGTAGTGGTGGGTCTTCTCTCTCTGTCTCTCTCTATCTTTTTTCTGCCCTATCTCTGCGTGCAGCAGCAGATTTTGAAGCAGGAATGGTGTTCCTGGCAACAGTCACTATCTTTTTTCATCTGTTACGGCTGCACAGGTCCTGTTGAAATAAAAAGACTTTGTGCAGTTACAGTGTCTATGTGACATTTATCTAAGGAAGCTATACACCCCTAGGCTTTCCTGTTATATATATTGCTGCTCTCTATCCACTACACTTTGACCGGATTTTCTCTCTGTCACTGGGAAGTTCAACTCCAGAAATAGAAGTTTTCCATCTTATCTGTCAGAGCCAGATAAAAGCCCCTATTTCTTCCATGCTTCTTTGGACTGTCCACCTCCCAACCCCCGCTGCCATCCTGTTGTAAATCAACTTCGATTTGGGCACTGCTGTGTTACATACTGATTTTATGCAAGTGTCTGAAAAGCACATTCATAAAAGTAAAATCTAACTCAAAATTACACCATGCATAAATGCACTCCTCCTTTTTGTTAGTGTCTCTACATCAACACCTACTGAGCATGACATGTTGATGCAACTTTTCAAGAATAGTTTCCTGCAGAGGCTGTGACAACTATTGAACAGCTCCTTTTCACTGCGTTATTTTCTTTATTACTTTATTCATTTTTAAACATACAAGGCAGCCCCACGTATCATGTCAAGAGCAAAACCTCTGATGTATAGAGCAGGCATCCCCAAACTGCGGCCCTCCAGATGTTGCTGAACTACAATTCCCATCACCCCCAGCTACAATGTATTGTGGCTGGGATGATGGGAATTGTAGTTCACCAACATCTGGAGGGCCGCAGTTTGGGGATGCCTGGTATAGAGCCTGCAGTCATCAAGCTGTAGTAATATACATAACAGGAATCATAAGTAGTCTCCATGACACTATTGCAGAATTTTCATTGTCTGCCCTCCAACTGCTGCCACAATCAAATAAGCTTTTATATTGTGCTTTTTAACATCAGCAATTGTTATTATATTGCAGAGATATTGAACTTAATTCTAGACAGTATCATATCTGAAGAGCATCAAATTTATAGCCTCATATTTAATTTAAAACTCGGGGGGGGGGGTTGGATGGAATGATCCATTTTTGAGACTAAGATATGCACTTCTGGTATTTTAATATTATCCCATCTGTTATTTTAGAAATAAAATTTATATTTGGGCAGGGGAAAAGCAACATATCTTTAATCAAAATTAAAGATATAATTCTTATGTTTAATCCTTTCTGTTCGTTTACTACTGAATGCCATTATTCCAGTTATAGAACATAATTGTATGGTTACATTTCAGGTTTTGAAGGCAACCTTGGTTTTATTTTTATTTTTAAAACGTATACCCTGATGAGAGACTTTCGATACCGATGCTCTCTAAGAATAGAAGGAAAAGTATGAGAACCAATCTTAGCAAGCACTACTTCACTACAGCCGCCATGCATTTCAAAGACAAAAGGCAAGTTCAGACAGAAAGAAAAGCATGTTTTCAACTGTGAATCGCATTGCAGACGTTTGTCCAAACATAGCCTGGCAACCACCAGTTTGATGGTAGGGGAACCACTCCCTCTTCCTGGTCTGCTAAGTCCACATTCCGGCAAACTCCGTAGCACTCATGTCACTAGACTCTGGGCAAGGCATCAGAACATTTGCAGGGTGGCAGCCACTGGCCATAATCTTAAAGGGGGCATGCCGAGTGCAATCGTGCCTTTTCAAAATAGGCATGCCCATGACAGGGAAAGGGCATTTAAATCCCTTTAAATGGCATCTAAGCCCTTATTCCGACAGCAATTGCACCGCCACCCTCATATGAGCCCCACACCAAAACAGTCTCACACAAGCTCCATTTCTGGCAATGGGGGTAGGGGCACTATTTTTCTGTTACTCCAGGAAGGGATGTATATGAGGGAGGGCAAAGGATCCTGGGGTCTGATCCACTGTGACCAAGGATGCTCTTGTGATGGCAGACCCCAGCAAAGCAGTCCAGGAACACCCAAGCATACTCCTGAACAGTGTTGGCTTTCCACCCGGGGATTAATCCTCTCATGAAAGGGCCAGTCCACTGGGGAGGAGCAGAGGGCCCAAGACCTTTGGTCCTCTATCAAACTGCACTCTCATGAGCTGGCCATCCAAGACAAGGGGGTCCCACTTCTGTGGGGCCCCCATTTTCTGTGGTAAATAATATAACTGGTACACCCCCTCTTCTCCAGAAAAGCTTTCATACTCCCAAGAAATAGTGGCCACTAGTGATGAGCTAGGGATGAGAGGAGAGCTGGTATAGAGAGGAGAGCTGGTCTTGTGGTAGCAAGCATGATTTGTCCCCATAGCTAAGCAGGGTCTGCCCTGGTTGCATATGAATGGGAGACTTGATGTGTGAGCACTGCAAGATATTCCCCTCAGGGGAAGGAGCCACTCTGGGAAGAGCAGAGGGTTTCAAGTTCTCTCTCTGGCTTCTCCCAGATAGGGCTGAGAGAGACTCCTGCCTGCAACCTGGGAGAAGCCGCTGCCAGTCTGTGTGGACAATACTGAGCTAAATAGACTAATGGTCTGACTCGGTGTATGTCAGCTTCCTATGATGTGTAAACTGGCTCGACCTTGAGCCGAACCCATTGGGCTGGTCCAGGGCCAGTTCAGGTTTTTCTAAAGTTATAAAAAGGCAAACCTACTGCCACTGCCAGGCTATGGGGGTCCTGCTGCAGCTGTGGAAAACTCAGATGCTCCCCTCCCCCCACTGTCTCCCCCAGTCATTTGCAGCCCTTTACTGCCATTTCAGGCCCATTTCAGGCCATTTTAGACCCATTACGGTCCTGCCTGTGGTGGTGACAGCCATTTGGAGGCTACTGTGCATGCCCAATGGACCTCTGCATGGCCAGGTCATTACCCAGGCCACACAAAGGTCCATTGGGCATGTGCGGTGGCCTCCAAAATGGCCACCACCAATCACAGGCTGCCAGTAGAACAGTAAATGGCCCGAAATGGGCCTAGAATGACCTGTAAAGAGCTGAAAATGACTGGTGGGGGGCAGCAGGGGGGAGGGGGAACATCAGGAGGCACATCCCGCGGCTACAACAGCACCCTCTCAGAGCCTGGTAATAGTGGTAAGTCTGCCTTTTTTTTTACTAAAAGAAAAAAAAATCCTCCTCTGAGCCGGGTCCAAAACAGTTCAGACTCAAACCGGACCAGGCCCAGCTCGAGTGTGCATAGAACCAGATCAGACCCGGTTCAGTTTGAATATGGTTCTACTCGAACCAAACCAGTTGTTCCAGTTTTGTGCACACCTCTAGTGGCCACTCCATTTGTCCGAGCAATACAGAGTGGGCAGACTTGGGAAACACCAGGACCAGGGATAGATCTTTACTCTCATTCAAATTTCCTGGGTTTGGACTGGCGTTGCAGAATACGCAGACTGGCCACCGCGGGGAATTGCAGGAGAGGGGAGCCCCCATTATCAGTGACTCCAGGAAAGTAGGGTTGCCCTGCTGGGCGAAAACTAACATGGATGTGTGACGATGGACAATTGGAATATCAGGGGACCTGCTTGGACTGCTTCTTCATGGCAGTCACCAAGACAGGGAAAGGTGTTGCCAGCTGTTGCCCCACTACTTGCCTGTGTAGAGCAACCAAGTTTGGGCAGCATCTGCTGTCCAGCCTGTATGCATGTGTCCATGGCCTTTCACTCTCATGATAGAGCAGTCCTTGGGAGAAGGGGCATCATTACACATTATTAGCGATTCTGCTCAATCCCTTTGTATCCTTTGATGGTTCTTCTCATGAGTAACGTTCTTTCACCCTAAGGCTTTGCCCCCTTCCCCAACTTTATTGCAAAAAAGTGGTTCTATTAGAACTAGTCTGCCTACCTTCCTTTCACTATCCCTACAACTGGACTAAATCTGATCCAAATTGGTTAGGCAGTTCCCAAGTTAGACCACTTGCACCTTAAATGTTCATGCATCCACCATCTTGAAGTGGGATGGATTATATCATCACAAACTATCTATTTGAGGTGTCCCTATGTGTCATTAAAACTGTACCAAATGTGTTCCAAATTGGTTCCCACTTGCACCTCAAACCTTCATGTATCCATCATCTTGAATCAGGGTGGATGACATCATTACAAACTACACCTTTGAGCTGTCCCTATGTGTCCCTACAACTGTAGCAAATTTGATTTATTTCAGTTAAGTGGTTCACAAGTTAGCCTGATTGTGCCTCAAATGTTTACGTGTCTGCCATCTTGAACTGGGGTGGATGACATCATCACAAACCATACAGTTGAGGTGTCCCTGTGTGTCACTCACTACAATTGTAGCAAATCGGGTTCAAATTGGTTAGGCAGTCCACAAATTAGTCTTCTTGCGCCTCAACCATTCACACATCCACCATCTTGGATTGGTGTGGATGACATCATTACAAACCACACCATTGAGATGCCCCTATGTGTCACTCACTACAATTGTACCAAATTTGGTTCAAATTGGTTGAGTGGTTCACAAACGAGCTCCTTACAACTGTAGCAAATTTGGTTCAAATCGGTTAGGTGGTTCACAAGTTAGCACAATTGTGCCTCAAATGTTCACGTGTGCCATCTTGCATTGGGGTGGATGACATCATCACAAACTATGCTGTTGAGGTGTCCCTACAACTGTACCTGATTTGGTTCATATTGTTCCAGGCATTGCGAAGTTGATAGGGACACACACACACACACACACACACACACACACACACACACACAATGTGGGTGTTCTCATAAGCCTACTGGAAAGTAGGCTAAAAAATAGAGCAGGGAAATTCACGAATTCCTGTGTGGGGCTGCCTTTTAAAGCCAATCCCGGGTATTGCTGCCCTGCCATATGTCAGCTTTGCAGCGATCCAATCGGGTTGCCTGGTTTATGGTGCTACTGTGACTGCATGCGCGTGTAAACATATTGATTCATTTTTGGTAACGAACACACATAGTGACCATTCTTCCATCCCATCCCCTTTCTCTTCTGATTGCCACAGCAGGGGACAAGAGGCAGAGTGGAAAGCAGGCATCCCACATTGTGACCTTTCCTTTTGACAGGCTTAGGAGCTGGGGATGGGACAGGACGGTATCTCTGTTGCCAGGCAATGGCTCAAGGAACATGAAGACAGGGTGGGACAAGTGCTTGGAGAGACGTCCATCATGAAGTGCAGCAGGCAAGGAACAGGAGTGTTCCTGGGCAGGTCTGGGCCACCCTCTTTATTATTTTGGTTCCAGAAACAGCATGAAACTACGATTATGGTGCCGTCTGCATTCAGACATAAGGCTGCTGCCTTCAACCCTCAGATTAGAGCAGTCAAACTCACTACAAACTGAAGGTTCAAACTGCAGTTTGGTGAGGGAAACCACAGGTCGCTTTTGCCGTGAAACCGCAATTTCATGCATTCGGACATTCACAAATTCAAACCTCTGCCCCATTCAACTCATGTTTGGCATTAAGTGTGAATGGGGCCTATGCTTTCCGTTTAAACTAAGCCACAGTTCCACATTACATACAAACTCAAGGAACTCACATGCCAATTCACTCACTCTTGGATGGCAATCTAGAAAATCCTAAACACTACTCTAAAACTGAGACAAGGTTGTTGACAGCAACAAATCTGACAATGACACAAGTACTAGTCACCTCGAGACTGGACTACTGCAATGCACTTTATATAGGTCTGCCCTTGAAAAGCATCTAAAAACCTCCGTTGCTGTAGAGTGCAACAGTTAGGCTGCTAAATGGGACGGCCCCTTTGGACACTAGTATTGAGCAGCTACACTGTCTGTCAATATGTTTCCAGGCTCAGCTCAAGAAGTTAGTGTAAAGAAGCTCAGAGGTCAGCCCTTTGGCTTTGTAGAGTTTCTTCCCCCAAAGTGAATCCTTGATACCATTCTGGGGGCCACCACTTCCTTGGTTACCCCAATGTGGGACACAGTAAGGAGGACCTATGTCCCTTTTGATTTGGGTTTGTGGGGCTGCTAGCACCTCTATCTCTGGATAGAGATATATATCTCTTGCCATATTTCCACCTCTCCTTTCTCTTGTAGGGTAAAATTACCAGTTGGCCAGCATGTGTGAGGGCGAACTTTCCCCTCTCATGTGGAAACGCTCAAATGCATACAGTCAGTTCAATATACCCTCTATAAAAAGTTGTTTATTAAAGTAGAAGGAACAAGGAACTGGACTGAGAGAATGAGAGAAATGAAGAGAGAGTAAAGAACAGCTTTTATATCTGTGCCTGTGCTTTGTCTCATGAATGAAGCCAAGGGACTACATCCCATCAGAGAGATCTGGGGTTCCTATCTGCAAAGGTGTTCTGGGGCCTCCTAGCAGCAATTGCAAAGGTGGAAGGTTCAAGATTAGAAGAGATAAATTAGATGTTTTTCTTGTGGGATCAGGGGGAAATGCATGGATGGGGAGGTTGCTATTCCGATGGATTGCCTAGAGAAAAGAGCTTGCCTTTTATTGCCTTTTAGGCTGTGATTATTCAGTTGCTTAAGACATGCCTTTGTCCTAAGACCCGTTTACTCCATATGGCAAGTCAGCTAGCTTAAAGAGTAAAGGTGGGCACTATACCTCTACAGGGTGTTTGGTTGAAGTTCCATGACTACATCATTTAATCCAAATAGAGGCTTATGCCCCTCATGGCACCAAACACTTGCCTCTGCATTAGTCTCGCTCAAGGTTAAAACCAAATTCCATGATGGAGGCGGGGGGGGCGCATTCTCTGGTAACAAACACTCAACTTACAAATTATGATTTTCTTGTCTCCGACAGAAGCAAATCTGCGGATTTCAAACAAGCTCAATGAGTATGCTAGATCCTATTAACTAATCTCATATGCACCAAAAAGATTAGAAGTAAAACTGATGTTTATAATACATTTTTGTTTTTCAAATTTCTTGACAGCAAAGAATTTCATTGTTCTCAGAAACAGTGAAGATCACGGATTGTCGCAAAAAAACCAAAAGCAAAAAAACAAACACCCAATAAAAATGTCATGACATGAACTGAAAAAAGCCTGAACATGTAGCAGAACAAATAATTAGGTTATATTTGCCAATTCTATTTGCTACCACACACAGAATGCTTTGACAATAGGAGACATATTGCCCTCCTTAACAATCTTACAATATTTGCAGTTTTGTAAAATGTTCATCATTCATCTTCTACCATGACCTAAGCATCTTTAAATTCTTTGTAATTTTAGCGCTTGTAATTGCACAATTAAATAGCAATAGACAAAACTATTAAATTGCCATGAACATGTTTTATTCCTTGCCTCTCCCCGCCCCCTCAGATGAATGCTGTGCTTTTGGTCTGGCTTTCTTTGCCATATGCCTACCTTAGGAATAATGTGCTTAGCTGAGTAACGTACATCAAGCATCTGTCATGTGTGCCAGATGGGTCCCAAGAAGGCCAGTAGAAATACTTCCCACAGGAACAAAAACTCTATAATGAAATACACCGGTAAAAAGTGTACCAAGCCTGCTTACTATCTAAAGGATTTATATTTCTAGCTAAATGAAAGCATACTTTTTTCTACCTAAATGGAGTTTTAAAGTTCTTCTGAGGTTTCTCAAACATGCTGGGCTGATTCAGTTAAGCTACAGCTCAGACAGAGAAGCTAATCAATATACCTTAATTCAGAGTTATAGCGCTCCGCTACCCCCATTTATTGGATTGTGTTTCACTGCAGCATGGCTACGCGCCATGGCGACTCATGAGGAGACCCCGACTGGGAAGCTACAACAAGCCGGGGTCGGCGGGGTCCCCATAATGCCCCACACACTTGCTGATCTGGCCACGCAGGGCAACCTGACTGCTCAGGTGTGTGGAGAGCAAATACCCTCTCCCTGCAAAACCCCTCACAGCTCTCCATGCTGCTCGTGTGGAGAGCCTTTTAGTTTAGAAAAGAGTCTGTTCTCTGTTGGGACATAGTCACTTTTAATGTTACCAATGCAGCTTAGGAGTAGATGCACATCAGTAACTAGGACATGAACAGCAGACATAGTCTGTGATGAACTTGAAATGATATGTGCTTCCTTTGAAAGCTGCTGAAAATGCTGAATTTAGCCAAATAGAAGATGACCCTGAGCCCTTTCTCAGGATCCGTGCGGGTAGGGAGGAAAGTTCACTAACCTTAGTTTCCCCGCAGATGATCCATTGAAGGAGCAGACGATCCTCCACTACCCCAGACTAACCATAACCCCGGAAATCCCAGGATGCACTGCACGAGTGCATCGTGCATTATGGGTACCCCCCGGGCAAGGGGCAGGAGCCCTGCAATCTCCCAGCCCCATCTGAAAGCATCTGGAGCTGGCAGATGATTGTAAAAAAAAAAAAAATGGGGCTAAAGCAGCACTCGCTCCCTTAACCCGTTTAAGAGGCTGGCCTCTTTGGCAGGTTTGCCACTGAAGCATCGCTGGGATTGAGCATGATCCCGCGGGTTCTTATGATCAGCCAAGACCAGATTGGCCCCCCTGTGTTTAAGACAACCCTTTAAAATATGGGTTAAATATAAGTTATACTATTTACCCAAAAGGAAGAGGACACCGAATTTAAGATGATCTCCCAAATTCTAACATCAAAGAGCTTGGGAAAAACCTGGTCTTGGATTCAGGTAAATACAGTATTCACCCCTATGCATGTTTGACAGCCATACTTTAGCAATTTTTCTTAGGGAGAAAGAAAAAAGAAAGGGAGCTAAAATTCCCAGAATTCAAAATTAGGATTCAGACATTGGGGCTATTCCCACGAGCAGCAAAGATCGGGCTAGGAGAGCCTAGCCCGATTTTTGCTGCTCGTGTAAACCACCAGGCTCGCAGGCGAGCCCAGTGGCTTACAAGCGGCTAGCCCGCTTCGGTAACCCGCCCCTTAAACCAGGTTTGCGGCGCGAGCACTCCGCAAATCCTGTTTTTAAAATTGTGAGTAGCCGTGGTGCGGCTCCAAGCCGCAGCTACTTACAAGTAGACCCCCAGTTGGGAGGCTGCTCCCGGCTCGAGGGTCTCTCCAGTATGCCCTGCATGCTCGCGCAGGGCATATTGGAGCTTCCAGGGGCTGCACGGCCCCCGAACTCCCCAGCCCCGGCCGGCTCTGTGACAGAGCCGGCAGTCGTGTGGGCAGCTGCTGCGGCCGCCCAGAGCAGACTGCTGCTGGTGTGTGGGGAGAGCGGGCTAAGCCCGCTTTCCCCGCAAACCCCCTAGAGGCTCTTCACACAAATTGTGTGAAGAGCCTCTAAGTTAGTCATGACTAAGTCTCATTGGTTGACATCCAGACTATCACTAAGACATTTGCATTCCAGACTAGGGTGTATTTGCCCAACTTGCAGCTTGCCTCCTGCTGTGAAACCTCTTCATCAGTCCATATGTGTTAGAGGGAATTATGTAAAGGTCTCCTAGCTGTGCAAGCAGATCAAAACCTCAAGAGATTGTGCAACTTTGAACATTCACTCAGCTATGTGAGCTTCTTGCAATGTGTGCATCTTTATGCATTGCACTAGTGCAGTGTTAGTTTCAATGTCAGGCACGGAAATTAATGGAACTTAAGTTAGTCATTGTGACTTGTCTCATTTATTGCAATAGTCTTAGTCATAACTGACAGTCTGGATCAGTGTTTCTCAACCATTTTGGCGTCATGGACCGGTACATTCCTCGTGCGCAGTTTCCCGGACCAGCAGTTAGTAAAGGGGTCGCCTCCCTCACCGCCACCCCTACCCCCAGTGATGTCATACTCAAAGGTGCCGGGGCCCAAGGTCCACGGAGCCCAGGCAAGTTCTCCAGAGCTCATTTCTAGGCAGGCAGCCCTCGCTGCTGGATAATGCTCATTCGCTTCCTCAAAATGAACATTATCCAGCAGCAAAGGCTGCCTGGAAATGAGCTTCAGAGAGCTCCTGGTGGTGGCCCCCGCCAGCCCAATTTTTTTTGTGGGGGGATTTTTATTAGTGATGCCTCATGGAACAGTACCCAGCACCTCACGGACCGGTGGTTGAGAAACACTGGTCTGGATTGTGCCCTTAGTGTTTTATTTACACACTCAAAATATTACATCATTACAAAGTTTTAAAATCATCCTTCATATGACTAAAAATAAGATTTAGATTAGTTCAGATTAAAAATAATCTCTCAATCTCAATCAATCAATCAATCAATAAGTGATATCCTAATCCTAAACACACTTAAGAGACTCTAAATCCAACTAAACTCCTAAACATTTTTCGGGTTGCATTGCACCTCTCCTAATTGTACCTCTCCAAATATGTGTGTCTAATTATTCACAATATTTTCATTTGTAGGAATGATTTAGGAATTATGTTGCACTGTGAATAATAAATAAAGAAGGAAAGGAGAGAAAGAGAGAGCACTGGTGCAGAAACAAGAGAACAGACCACAAAGGTTACTATGAGACTGTACAAGAGATTTAACCTCCTGGGAAAGAATCAGAGGCTGACATCCTGAGTAAAGCTGCATGTGTGCAGCTGCCTGACCTTCGGGGGCATAATTGTGCATTGCTCAGAGAGTTTTCAGGGGAAGTGGAGACCAGTGAAAATCATTCCTTGGCACATGAGCACTTACGCTGCAGAAGCAGGGACACTACTGTTGTGGGCATGTATCCTTTCACTGTACGCACACAGCTTTAATCAGGATGTCAGCTAGTGACTTGAAATATGTTATAGACTTTATTGCCAGTACACCTTTGAGGTCTCCTCTCTCATCATTACTGTCAATCATAACAAACACGGAAGCCAAAAGATCATCATCCAGTTCAGTCCCCTTGTCTAATAGAGGACTCCCCATGTATTAACAGATGTCCATAACAAAAAATCGAGATAATACAAGTGAAGTGGACATGGTGAAATGCACCCAAGGAGCTCCTACTACTACTTTCCCACTTAACTATAACAGTTCCCTTCAAAAGTATCTTCAACAGTTCCCTTCAAAAGTATACTACTACTTTCCCACTTAACTATAACAGTTCCCTTCAAAAGTATCTTTGATAAATAAGATGTCCCCTATCTTCAATGGAATAGTGAAGTACAGCACACAAAATCTAAATAAAATATGGACTCTACTAAATTAAATGATTAAAATGAATTATGCACATGTCAAAACAGAAATCCTAACGTGATGTGTTGGAGCCATGCAATATAAACAGTCATAGCATTTCATTATTCACCACGTGGTTTGGGAGAAATAATGCTATAATTCTGAAAGCAGCTTTTTGCTATGGTCGCGCAAGACCATTGTATTATCATGCCCTGTCCCCCCACTCCCCAAAAGCATGAGAGCCACCCTGCTGGATCAGACCAAAGGTAAAGTGTGCCGTCAAGTCGGTGTTGACTCCTGGCGCCCACAAAGCCCTGTGGTTTTCTTTGGTAGAATACAGGAGTGGGTTACCTTTGCCATTTCCTGTGAAGTATGAGATGATGCCTTTCAGCATCTTCCTATATCGCTGCTGCCAAGTGGGGATTTGAACCGGCAACCTCTGGCTTGGTAGTCAAGCCATTTCCCTGCTGTGCCATTAGTACATCTAGGCTAATGTACGATTTCCCACTCAGGCCAGCCAGGACACATAGACAAATCGGCCTTTCCCACTGCTGCTTCTTAGCAACTGGTATTTAAAACAAGCCTATCAATCTGGAGGTAATATATAGCCATAGTAACTAGTAGCCATCAATAGATTTGTCCTCTATGAATTGCCTAATCCCCTTTTAATGCCATCTAAGCTAGAGGCCTTAACCACATCTTGTGGCAGTAAATTCCATGAATTAATGATGTGTAAATAAATACTTCCTCTTGTCTGTCCTCATTCTCCTGCCAATCATTTCATTGGCTGACTCCAGGTTCTAGTTATGAGAGAGGGAGAAAAGGTCTCCATCAACCTTTCTCCACACCATACATAATTTTATAAAGCTCTAACATATCCTTTCATAGTTGCCCATTTTCTAGGGATGTACATGAACAGAGGTTCATGCACTGGTTCAAAGCCAAACCGATTTGGCGGTTCTGCCAAAATGGTTATGTGGGTCGAGTGCGGCATCGGAGGGAGGTGGTGGCAAGCAGCACCTTTAAAAGTGAGGAGAGCAAGTCCTTACCTGCTGCACTGCCGCTCAACGCAGCTTCCTGCTGCGGAGGCATCCCCCTCCCCCCCGCGCAACTCAGCCATGGCGGCAGAGCTCTCCCCAGCAGAACTCCCCCCAGCAGCCCATGCATGGTGGTGCTCCCTGCAGCAGCCAGCGTGCAGCAGTGATGTGGTGCCAGCATGCACACAGTCTCTGCACATGTGCTGAGGCCATGTACATGCCAAAGTCATGTGGGCTTCTGGTGGGAATGGCACTGCATGCTCAGGCTGCTGGGGGGAGAATCACTGCATGAGGAAGCTAAGTGGAACAGGTAAGGACCACTGTCCTCGTTTTTTTAAATGCCACTCATAAGAACAGAAGAACAGCCCTGTTGGATCAGGCCCAAGGCCCATCTAGTCCAGCATCCTGTTTCGCACAGTGGCCCACCAGATGCCAATTGGGAGCCTACAGTCAGGAGTTGAGGGCATGCCCTCTCACCTGCCATTACTCCCCTGCAACTGGTACTCAGAGGCACCCTGCCCGTGAGGCAGGAGGTGGCCTACAGCCCTCCGACTAGTAGCCATTGATAGACCTCTGCTCCATGAAGTCATCCAAACCCCTCTTAAAGCCATCCAGGTTGTTGGCTGTCACCACATCCTGTGGCAGAGAGTTCCACAAGTGGATCACGCATTGTGTGAAAAAGTACTTCCGTTTGTTGGTCCTAGACCTTCTGGCAATCAATTTCATGGAGTGACCCCTGGTTCTAGTGTTGTGTGAGAGGGAAAAGAATCTCTCTCTCTCCACTTTCTCCACACCATGCATGATTTTATAGACCTCTATCATGTCTCCCCGCAGTCGTCTTTTTTCTAAACTAAAAAGCCCCAGGTGTTGTAGTCTTGCCTCATAGGGAAGGTGCTCTAGTCCCCTGATCATCTTGGTTGCCCTTTTCTGTACTTTCTCCAGTTCAACAATGTCCTTTTTAAGATGTGGTGACCAGAACTGTACGCAGTACTCCAAGTACTCGCCACCTCTCCCCATCCCCAGAGCCACACTTGACCCGCAGAACCATTTGGGCAGATCCACAGTCTGTGAACATCCCTACTATTTCCATAGTCTAAAAAGCCCCAAATGTTGTACTTGCTTCATAGGGAAGTTTCTAGCAGTAGGGAAAGTTTGTGTTCATTTTCATTTGTCCAGGCTTTATAATTTCAACTGTGGTAAAGTACAGTTTCCTTTCAACAACTTCTCCAATCCAGCTTTTGTCTTAAAACTAATCCCTTCCTGAGCAGAGTCTATGAACTGAACAAGATTCCCAATTTAGCTGCTGCAATTAGTAGATCAAGAACCATTCTTGCTCTGCTAAGCGCACATTAGTGAACAATTTCGCTTAGCCATTGAGATCGTGCATTAGATATGCACCTGCTAGTACACAGCAACAGTCTTTCAGTCCACCATTATGTATTATTTATTGTAAATATTTCTGTGCTGCTCATTGGTCTCACAACTTCCAGGGCAGCTGACACATTAAAAGCATGAATGCATAAATAACATAATTGTTAATTTAAAAACAGCAACAACAGCATAGTCTCAACAGAACAAATAAAATTTCAGCAAAAAAAAAAAAGATCTACAGGTTTACATTGGAAGGCCAATGTTACCAGAGCACTCCTCATTTTGGATTCAAGCATTGGTTCTGACCAAGTGAAACTGTTATGTAGGATCAAAGATTGTGCTTTAAAGACATGAGTCGGGGGAAAGGGAGAACGGCACCAGTGTCCTTGCATTTTAATAAATTGCTAGCCAATGAGCCTTTCTCATGATCTGTGAGAAGGGCATGGCGGGTGGGCGGGGAGGAAGGTTTAGTTACTGTACCTTTCCCACAGGCAATCCATGGAGGCCACTGGGTGCAAGGATTGTGCACTCAGATGACCCTCCACCACCTCCAGCAGCGGAGAGGGTCAGGGGCTGGAATGAGTTGATCTGCCCCCCCACCAGGGAACTCCCATAACGCACCACACAAATGCACGGTGCATTGTGGGTACCCCCCAGTGCCAGCTGGGAGCCCTGCAGCCTGCCAGCCCTGGCTGCAAGCAGGCTGTTCCAGAAAAATGGAACTAAGGGAGCACTTTCTCCCTTAACCCTGTTTAGTCTGCAGACTCCACGGGCAGGTCTGCCGCTGCACTGTTAGCTGCTTACCTCCCGCGGCTTCTCACAAGCAGCCAAGAGCAGGCTTGGCTGCCTTAGCCCACTCTTGGCTGCTCATGAGAACAGCATCAGTGTATCTGTTAGAAATGACGGGCAAGAAGTACTTTTCAGACAATGAAGCTATTCCCACGATCACTGGAAAGCGGGCTAAGGGCCCTGTGGTCACCACTGGGCTCGCAGGCGAGTCCCGTGCTCCCAAGGCGGCTAGCCCACCTAAACCACCCTCCCATTAAATGAGGTTAGCAAAGTGAGTGCTCGGTTAACCTCATTTCGTTGCTCTTGTGTCGCCGCAGTGCATGGCGACACATGAGTAGATCACCAGCAATGACTTGCACACTCACTCAGGGCATCCTGGAACTTCCGGGGGCCACATGGCCCCTGATCCCCACAGCCCCGGCTGGCTCCATGATGGAGCGGCAGTCACGTAGGTGTCCGATTCGGCCGCCCAGCTAAGCCCGCTCTCCCCACAGAACCCCCTCAGGCGTGTCATGTGAAGCGCCTCAATGGTTGACTAATGAGGTGCCAGTGCAGCACTTCTGTGTTTGAGATTAAGGCCATGCTTACACACCTGTGCTACCTGAAAACCTGTGCTACCTGAAAATCTGCTCCTGAGCAGATAGTCAGGATTCAGGTGAAACAACAACTGAAGGTCAGGAATATGGCAGAGGTCAAACTGAGAAGACAATCAGTCGTCAGGGGACAAACCAGGAGCCAAGGGCAGAAACATACGGAAGTCAAGCTGAGCAGACAGATCAAGGCAGCAAGCAAGAACAGATACACCAGGAGCAGGGAAACCTTGAAAGTGAGGCACAGTCTCTTTCAGTCAAGAAGCTTCTCATACACTTCTCATCAGCCAATAACTGGCTGCATAGGGTGTTGCCAGCACAGGACTTGAAGACTCAAAAGCTGCTGCACTGCAGCATCACCACAAGGGGCAGGGAGAAGAAACGTCTGGAGAAATGTCTTTGTGCCCCCACCAAGAAGCCCTTCCCCACCTTTCAGCCCCCATGGCTCTTCATGGAGACACTTTCCTCATAACCAGCCTAACCCTGATCCTCAGGGACCCCTCCGCTCCCCTCCTGCCTAACCCCCTTAACAAACCTGGCTTTTAGCTGACGTTAACCTGGCTACAGGGAATTGTGTGATTCCTCGGGCTGCATGCAGCCCGAAGAATCACAGAGACGGGCTCATAGAGCGCCTGTCTGAGCGGGGAGTCCCAAATGCAACGTGCATGCTGCACGTTGTATTGAGGGATGCCTGGAGGCCAGAACAACAAGTTCCAGCCCCAGATCCCTGCGCCCTGCTCTGTGCTTCACAGAGCTGCATGGAGCAAGGCTGTCCGTGTGGGCACGTGGGAGGCGCACCAAAACCAATCTGCTTGGTTGCCCGGGGGGAAGGTAAGTACAACGTAGCTTTCCCTCCTCAGCCTTCCCACCTGCCCAGGGTGATCCTGAGAATTGTCCCATCGAATATCAGGCTACATAACCTCTTTTTTGTCACGCAATCTCCTATTTAGAAGTCTCTCCTGCCTTAGTGTCTTTTGTTTTAACTATAATTGACAGGAACTCTCTGAGCTTAGTGTGCTTTTAGAAGCAAATTTGCTGGCCCACACATTGCCCGAGTCTTCCCTGCAACTCCCAGCCTAGTGCCTGTTTTTTTTTTTTTTTCCCCAACACCACAAACTTGGTTTGTGGCACAATCTATGCCCAAGTTCTGCTTGGAATCTTGGAACTGGGCACCTGCCAAGCACCCAGATGCTGCTGAACAGTCTTGGATTAGGTGCCAGCACAGCACCCTTAAAAAGCAATGCAGCCATTGAAGACCTAACTGCAGTAGGGAAGTCAGATCTACAGCCTGAGATCCCTCCCACCCTTTCTAAGGTTTCATCTCTCCTCAGCAGAACAGGAGAGGTATAAACTGCCCTTTCTTTCCGTTCACCCCCTTTCCAACTTCACTTTCACCCTTCTTGCAGCAGCTTGGCTTTGCTTTTCCTCTGCTCCTCCCCCCTCACTGAAACAGCCTTCAGATTCATCTAGCAATCATTATTTAACACTTGATTATTGTGTTCTATTTCAATAACACTTATTTCTTTATTTTAAAAATCCCTGGAGATCATTCACGCAATCAAAAACTGTGTTCCACCCAGGTTTGGGAGTTGTGTGTGCTCCCCATTTTCAGTTGTGTGGAAGCAATGTAGGAGGAAAACCTGGGTAGATTTCCATCCTACCTTGCTTCCACACAATGAGGCAATTCTCACGATCACTCAAAAGCATGCTAAGGGAGCCTAGCCCACCTTTGGGCAGTCGTGTGTGCAATGGGAGTCACGCGGCTCCCGGCACCTAGCCCTCAAAAATACTCCTCCCCTAAGACAAAGTTAACTGAGCAAGCACTCTGTTAACTGTGACCTTTTGCTCATCTGTTGCCACAGTGCACGGTGACACAAGTGTAGACCCCTGACCGGGAGGCTGCAAGCTCGGGGGTCTCTCCACATGGCCCCCAATCCCTGCAGCCCCCACTGGCTCTGCCACGGAGCCGGCAGTCATGTGGGTGGCTGATCCGGCCGCCCAGGGCTGCCTTCCGATCGTCTGCGGGGAGAGTGGGCTAAGCCCACTCTCCCCGCAAACCCCCTTCTGGCAAGTCTCACTCACTTCTGCACAGGTTATACTCCTACATTGTTTCCACACAATCAAAAACTGGGAGCACACAGAGCTCCCAAACCTGGGCAGAACACAGTTGTTGATTGTATGAATGACCTCCTGGTCTCTCAACTATGTTTGACTCTGAGGTACTTTAGAGTGATATTTCACTAACTGGAAATGATCTGGAGTTATGCACTCTTGTTGATTTGGTTTTCATTAACCTGGGCTTGCTTTACTGAAAAGATAGCTGTTTGCTACCAGCTGATCAGAATTGGCTGCAGAGGGAAAGGGATGCATCTGAGTAATTCGCCCAGAATTAATTTGGTGTCACTCCCCTTCACGTACAAACTAGGTACATACCTGTATAAAAGATATTGGTTTGAACAAGTACAGTCATTCCTTGCCATCCGCTAGGGTTCTGTTCGGGCAAAACCTCACCCTTGGCAAATTTGCAGTTGGTGAGGCATTAAAGTATACAGGAAACAGGGGGTTAGGGGAATGACAACCACAAAAAGACATACAAATAAAGGAGGGAAATATCAAAAAATTGCTAAAAAATCACACAAAAAATCCTGTAATATTGCCAAGAGTCACATTCAGCTTCCAAAAATAAGACTTCAGCTTCCAAAAATAAGGCAGGATATAACAGTACCCATAAACTGCAAACTGATCATTTAGGTGGAGATCAACTCTATCCAGAAGGCAGAACATCACCTCCCAAGACAGATGAACCACGCACTAACAGTGCCCTCTATGAGATTGTTCTCATGACCAGCTTAACCCAGCCTGGGGTTAGGCTGGTTGTGAGAAGCAGCAGGATCCTTGCAGATTCCTCTGCTCCTTGCTGACCTAATCTTCTTAAGAAATTCAGCTCTTAGATGAGGCTAAGGGTGTGCTTACACCCTTACTCTAGCTACCGCGTATTGTGTGTCTCCTCCAGCTGAGTTCAGCCCAAGGAGACACAGATGGGCGCATGAGGGCCCATCTGACAGGGGAATCCCCAATGCAACGTGCATGTCACACACTGCATTGTGGGATATCTGGAGGCTGGCCCTCGATCCCTCCACCCTGCTCTGTGCCTCACAGAGCTGCACTGAGCAGGGTGCCCATGTGGCTGTGTGGGTTTGTCTAGGGGGAAGGTAGGTTAAGTGCACCCTCCCCCCTTTACCCTCCCAGCCCAAACCTGGCGATCATGAGAATAGCCTCTTTGTCTGCATTAAGCTTCAATTTATTAGTCCTCAATCCATTTCATTGCATGAGTAACTTTAGACATCAAGTTAGAACTTCTACAGTCGCACCTGAATCTGATAATCCACATATGGATGTCACCTTACCTCAGGTCTCCAGGCGACCTCATTCAGCAGTTTTCTCTAGATAGTATTGGGCAGAAGGGGCAGGGGGATAGAGCCCAACCCTGTGGCACACGACAGCATGGGACAGAGCAATTTTTAGTTTAGTTTTCAGTTTTACCTTCTGGAAATGGTTGTCAAGACAGAAACAAAACCAGTGGAACAAAGTGTCCCCATATGGGACACTTATATATATTGCCCCATATGGGACAATGCAGAAGGACACAATAGTCTATAGTTTTAAAGGCCACTGACAGCTCAAAGAGAATTAACTAGGGCAGGGATTCTCAAACTGTGAGTCAGGAGTCCCCAGGAGGCCCTAAGCAACTTTAAAAGGGGTCCCAAACAACTCAGGAGTTGTTAGGAGGGCAGGGACCTTACCCAGCATGTCCAAGGGATGGAGACAGTCATGGCTGATGGGAGGCAGATGGAGACAGAAGCCAACAAGTACTTGGCTCTTCCGCTCTATACAAAGCCAAGGGGAGACACAGCAGTGGCACTTCTTTGGCTGATGGGCCAGGGAACCATTCCCTCTTGGGAGATACTCACTAAAACTCATCTAGTGAGTGACCAAAAAGTGCCATTGCTGTGCTACCCTTGGTTGTATGAGCAGTCGGACCAGCTCTTTGCTTTATATTCTGAACAGTGCCTCCTCCTGAAGTTTGGATCAGTGTGCAAGCTGAGTACAACGAATTAAATGAGAAAGACATGAAAATACTGACTCACTTTGCTTGCTTCCTACTTGTGTGAATCAGAGTTTTCAGCAGTTGCTGCTATAATGAGCAAATACTTAGTGAAAATAACTTGAAGTCTGAGCCACACAGAGGCCATGTACACAGGCACATGGCCTCCATAATGGCCACCGGGCCGCTGCGTGAAGGCCGAAAACAGGCCAAAGAGCAGCTGAACCAGCCAAGGGGATCATTTCGAAGGTCAATGGGGGAGGGGGAACCTCTTCAGACACCCCCCCTGCCGCCGCCTCCAGGAACTCCCCCAGGGGAGTAAAAGGTTAAAAAAAAGTTGTTGTTGTTTTAAAAGGTTTAAAAAAACAAAAAACAAAATCAAGATCGTGAAACGCCCCCAGACTGAACCGAACTGGGGAAAGGGGGGTTCAAAGGGGTGCCGGACCGAACTGGCCCGGTTGGGTTCGAGGCCAGTCCGGCCTTGAACCGAACTAGGCCAGCCGGTTCCGTGCACATCCCTATTGTGCAGCAGCCCAAATACTTCTCAGAGCTTGCCTGTGCTCCAGAGCACTTCAGGAGCACTCTGCTAGACTGGAAATAGGTTGCTTGTCCCACAGCAACATGTTTATGGTCTACACATCATTAGTCAGGATGCCAGCCAGTAGCTTTAAACATGGAGTGGGGTGGGATCATGTAACTTTATATATTATTTTAGCGGGTCATAGTATCAAAACATTTGAGAACCTAGGAGGTACAGATCAAGCACACTGTGTCCGTCCTTCTCCCATCATTTTTCATGATATTGCTGTGCATAGTACAAAATAATTGTGGAATATTTCAGAATAGCCTCTTAAAATGCTCTTTATTGCAGAATTAGAGTGCTTTAAAAAAAATACAGCAACTTTGGCATGTTTTAAAACCTAGTATATTTTCAATTTGAAGTAGTGCTGAAATGGCATAAACAAGCTTGAAGGCATTTGCAAAGGTCAGGATATTTGACTGCTATTGTGCCTTTAAATTTTTCATTTTTCATTTTATTTATAGGATATTTATGACAAACATTTGACAGTCTTGCAAAGAATTATGTTTTTCTTATTTAACTCTTTGACTTACTGACACTGCATTTCCAGAGAAGAAAAATTCAAGAAAGATTGACAACTTCAAGGTCAGTAACAGTCCAAACAGCGGAATGTGGCATGTTATAAACTTGTAAAAGTTTAAATCTGTCCTTAAATCAAGGCAAAGTAAGAACAAATTGCAGGCTGTCTATTAAAAACTGAACTGTATTTACTAGGGTTGCACAGACTTGGTCCACAGTTGAAATTAATCACTAAGCTTTGTAGATGCATAAGAAGTGAATGGTAACAAATCTGGATACAGAGTTCACAAAAATTTACAGAAGAGCAGAGTGGAAGTATATAAATATAAATTGTGTTCTAAAGTAGGAAAGAATATAAAATACATTAGCAGTGATTCTTTAGTAATTTAGGTGGGGGGTATATTGCCTACAAGGCATGGTCTGGTCTGCCAAGACCCCTTTCCCCAGACTGCACAACACAGTGCTTCTGTCATATGCTGAACCCCACAAGGGCAGTTGTCCCAAGGCAGTTCTTGGCAGACTGAATACAGTCCACAGGCTATACTTTACCTTATTCTGGACAGATTTGGAGGAAACAGATGATCTAGATCCATTTCAAACTGGCTTTCAGGCTGGCTGTGGGCCTGGTCAGCCCGATGGATGGTCCCCAATTAGGAAAAGACAGAGGGGGTGTGATTCTGTTGGTGGCTCTTGGATTTCCTAGCAGCTTTCAAGACCACTGATGTCTCCTATGGGGCATTCATACAAGACATACTAAGGTTTGTGCAAATTATAATTTGTTCTCATACCAGGATATGAAGCAATGATTTGATTCTGGCTTTAAAACAAATTATAGTTTGTTCAAGCAACAGTTTGCTTTGTCTTATGCAACAGAATTAACATTTAGGCCACATTCAGACATAACACAACAACGGAGGCAAATGTGCCAGAGGTTCGAGTTTGTGGGTTGTTCAAATGTGTGAAACCGTGGTCACCCAACTGTGGCTCAGTTTTTGACCACAAATCTGAATCTGAACCTTCAGTTTGTTTTGAGTTTTGCTGCTGAAACCTCAGGTTTCAAAGGGTGAGGAGAAACTTAAGTATGTAGTACACTGCTCTGGTCTCCTTGGAGGAAGAGCGAGATATAAAATGTAAAGTAACAAACAAACAAACAAACAAATAGTTTCATCCAAATTCTGCCATCGCCATAAGCTGCGTTTTGTGTTGTGGCTCCTCCCAAAACCATAGAGAGGGCAGCTCAGAGCAGCCCAGAAATGGGTCAGCTCTATGCTAGCTATGCTTCTTCCTGGCTGCCTCTCAGAGCTGTTGCCCTGCCCTCTGCCATCTCTGCATTTCTCCTGCTGTTGCTTGGCAACAGGGACACCATATCCCTAACATTCATCCATTTAAAGTGAAAGAATCACATTGAAGAAAGCCTGCATTGCCCTGCAGCTTATGGGGCCCCCTTGTCCATCCACACAAAAAGGATGGGATGACAAGACGGGGACAGCAAGAGATGTCTCCAGTAATTGAGGACTGCAGAGATATGTGCACAAACACATGAAGCCCTGTTAACACCAGAAATTGAACAACTAGGTTGTTTCCCCACAAAGACCACACATGCCAGTTCATTGGGGAAGTGAAACCTGGCGCTTGGCAGAAATACCAATGTGTCAACCCCATGCATAAACCTGTGGAAACCCCGGCCATTATACATATATACATACATACATACATACATATATATATATAGAGAGAGAGAGAGAGAGAGAGAGAGAGAGAGAGAGAGAGAGAGAGAGAGAGAGAGAGAGAGAGAACCAACATGTAGCCCCACAAATCTAGTGTCTTTCTCTATTCATTGGATTGGATGTCTTGAGCAACCTAAAACACACAACTTGACACATTGACAAGCATGCAGGCCTTTACTTGAAATTACCATTAAAAAATGTTTCGAAAACTTCCATCTGGGGAAGGGGAGGGGGCATATGTGCAAGGAACTCTTTAATAACACACCTTATCTAGCATGGCTGCTTAGCAAGGCATTCTTTCAAAGGTGTTGTGAGGGCTGTCTGGTTGGCAGCAGGGCATTGGTTTTTGTTTGGGTTAAAAGAAATCTCCTGGATTTTTTCAGTGGTTCTGTTCTATTTTTTGTACCAGTTTTAAACTATAAACTGGCAGTTTATAGGGGAAGGTTGCTCATCCCTTCCGCTGGAGTACAAGCATGCAGTCTCAGCCGTACCTAATGAGTGGAACCATAAAATGGGACAAAAAGAGACATGCTTGGAAGACCTGTGGGATGAAAAAGCACAAAATAGATGTATGTCCCCTTCTCCCAAGTCACTCTCAGTCATGACAGTGACTGGGCATGGAGACGTGCATGTGGGTTTGACAGCTATTTTCACCCTTCCCAGCCCCAGGGGTGCAAGACCAGAGGAAGGGTACTCCAGTAACACCTTACCCGGTTCTGGCAACTGCCATGAACCAGGAATCCAAACACCCCTTCTGACAGTCTGGTCTCCCCGCAATACATATCCATGGTGGGGGTTTTTTGCCCTACACAGCCACCTGGCTTGCCAGATTTAGCTCAAATCTATAGGTGCCCTGCCCCAGGACAGCCAATTTATATACACCACAATGCCTGTCCCAGCCTAGCCAGTTTGGTTGTTGATGTAGGATCCATCTCCGGTCTTTCCCAACTCTGCCCACCTGAAACCACTTGGACACATGGAGCGGCCCAGACTCCTTGGAGTGAAGAGTTAAAGGGTGCGTGGAGAGGGGAAGGTTCAAACTATGAGTTCTGTTATTAACCAGGGATACCAAGAGACCTAAATCAGCAGGGCCTCCTATAGTTGGATGACCAGCCTCATGAGAGTGCAGTCTAGTGGAGACCCAAAGCAAATGGTGCCTCTGGTTTTCACCAGTGGACTGGCCCTCTCATGAGAGGGCTAATCCCCGGCCAGCTGTCACACCCTCGATCTCAGATAGCGAGGAGGAAGGGGAAACTGACAACCTTTCAGCCGATGCAGGGGTGCCTGAGGGGCACAGCCCGGCTGTCAGTTCTCAAGAGATGGCTGAGGAAGGTCCGGCTGATGTTTCAGAGCAAGCACCGCAGTCTGAGGCAGCAGAGACAGCGACGGACAGACTAGAAGATGAGCTGTGCAGGCAACCCCCACTGCAACTCCACAGCAAAGGCGTGTCACAAGGCTAAGAGCACAGCTGAAAACTATCAGGAGGAGTAAACACCTCTTGCGGAGGGCTGATAAGCGTTGAATCCCTGCCAGCTGAGAGTTATCAGCTTGGACTATAAAGCACGTCAACAGCTTTCTGTTAGCCACTGGACGACAACATTTGTCAACCCTTGTGTCGACAGCTTTCAGCCCAAGCCTGATATAGAGAACTATTCTGAGCTGTGTTTCGTTTCTGCAGCCCAGTTTGTATTGTGGACTATCTTCCTGGACTTCCCTTCCAGGTGACCAGATTGCTGACACCAGCAAACTAACATGGGGCAGGTGTATGTTGGGGCTTCCTGGACTGCTTGGCCAAGGTCTACAATAAAATCCTTTGTCACAGTGGACCAAAACCCCAAATCCTTTATCTACCTCATAAACATATTTCCTTCTAGGAAGTCATCACGATCCCTTCCTGGAGTAATAGAAAACTAGTGCCCCTCGCCGTCTCCCAGTATCAGTAATTGTGCTTGTGCAAGACTTCACTGCTGCAGGGCTCTTGCAAGGGCAGTGGTGCAAGTGGTGTGAAAAAAGGGTTAGAATGTATTTTCCCTGAGGGCAGGTGATCAATGCCAAAAATGCACAGTCGCACTGGGCATGCCCCCCTTGAAGATCATGGCCAATAGTTGCCACTTTACTGACATCCTGATGCCTTATCTGCAGTCTTGCAACATGCACGGTACAGAGCTTTCTGGGATGCAGCCTTGGTGGACCAGGAAGAGGGAAGGGCCCCTCTACCCAGAAGTCAGAGGTTGTGAAACTTTGGCTGAATGATAGTCTATGGGATGATTTTCAGCTTCACAGATTAACCACAGGTTCATCTACCTGAGGTTCCACGCTATGTCCAAATGCACCCTCAACTTTTAAAGCCATTCTTGGTTTGAGCCCTGGATATCTGAAGGCTTATTTGCTCCCAGATGGTTCTGCCTACCTGACAAGATAATCAGAGGGGGCTCTGCTCCATGTGCAGGCACTGAGGTAGGCTCAATTGTCCTGCAAGTAGGACAAAGAACTACTCAGTTATTGCCCCCAGGCTTTGGAATGCTCTTCTATTCTGCAGCTTTTCTCACTGGCTTTAAGAGGCAGGTAAATACCAGGGTGTTTAACTCAGGCCTTTGAACTTTAAGGAGTGCTTTTTGGTGGTCGTAGTGCTGATTCTGTGGTTTTATTGGTTGTTTGTTATTCTTGTGGATGTTATTGTTTTTAGTGCACTTATTGTGAACCTCCTTGAGAGGTTCATAAAATTTGTTATGTGGTATACAAATTTAACAATAAATAAAAATGAAAGGCAAGCTGCAGTTTGCTGCAGCCTAGAAGCAGAGTCCCTTATCTTTGCATGCAAAGGTATGAAGAGGGAAGGAGCGGCTGTGTAAGCCCAAGCCTAGTAGCTAGTAGATCTGAAATTGGTCAGTATCCATATATAATTGAATGTCTGTCTGTCTGTTCCCTATACATTCCCATATCCATTGAGCTATCGGGACCAGACTTTGCACAGTGACTTCCTATGAGTAATACATAAGGTGCCCAGGAACCCCAACAACCACCTCACACAGACAGACGGATATACAACGGGTACATCCACAAAACCTATGGATTCAATAACAAAGAGAAACCCACACCATAACCCCGAGCAATGCTAGGTACTTAAAGCTAATTATAAAATAATTAAGAGATCATGAATTTTTCTTCTTCTGTTTTGATTATTCTGCCATTGGTGAAAATGATGTCACTTGTTTGGGGATATTTGAAACACCTGTTGCAGGTATGCTGTTTCCTTGGAAAATCAGAAACATTTAAAATGACAGGATATAAGTATGATAACTAAATAAAACAGCTATGCTGAAGTTATAAAAGTCACAGTACAGTGACATAAAATGTTCTGACTGGCTATCACAGACTTGCAGCACAAATCGATTGGTTTAGACATATGATGATGAGTATTTTGTGATTTGCACATTACATGTTCAAATAAATGGATACTAAGACATTTTGCCAGTTGGATGACTTTTATGCATATGCATGAAACAAACTAATTACCATACCTACACATTCCTTTTGCTTTTAAAATTTGTTTTTAAAAAGATGTAGAAGTACACAACACCAGCAGTAGTTCCCTTATGAGACAAGAAAACTACATTACTCCAGAGACTTCATTAGCTACAATTTCATTATATTTTTCAGCCCCCATGATTCAGAGTGCATCCAGCAGGATTTTTAATTGGTTGGCTCAGGTTCTTCCCCTTTGTGAGTGATTTTCATTTTAAGATGAAATGTAATGTGGTTTTCATTTCAAGATGAAAATACCATAGAAAGACAGCAATATGTCCATCAATTCTAATTTGGCATATACCACATTCTTGAGATAATTACTCACAACATGTTCAAACCTATGCTCTCAAACACCACTAACCTACACCAGCAAAGTAGTTAACTTTGGGTTCACCTGGAATTGTATGTGTGTGTTTATGTCCCTATCAACTTTGCAGTGTCTGGACCAATATGAACAAAAATAGGTACAGCTGTAGCGACACATAGGGATGCCTCATGTAGTTTTTACCGACATTATCCACGCTGATTCAAGATGGAAGATGCATGAACATTTGAGGTGCAAGTGGGCTAACTTGTGGACTGTCTAACCAATTTGGTACAGTTGTAGTGAGTGACACATAGGGACACCTCAATGGTGTAGCCTGTGATGATATCATCCACCCCAGTTGAAGATGGCAGACACATGAATGTTTGAGGTGCAAGTGGACTAACTTGTAAACCACCTAACTGATCTGAACCCAATTTGGAAAAGTTGTAGGGACACATAGGCATGGCTCAAGGGTGTAGTTTGTGAGGATGTCATCCACCCCAATTCAAGATGGCTGATGTGTGAACATTTGAGGAACAAGTGGGCTAACATGTGGAACGTCTAACCGATTTGAACCCAATTTGGTATAGTTGTAGTGAGTTTCAAACAGGGACACCTCAATGGCATAGTTTGTGATGATGTCATCCACCCCAATTCAAGATGGTGGACACAAACATATGAGGTGCAAGTGGGCTAATGTGAACTGCCTAACTGATTTGAACCAAATGTCTACAGGTATAGGGACACACAGGGATGGCTCAAGAGTGTTATTTGTGATGTTGTCCTCCACCCTGATTCAAGATGGCGGATGCATGAACAGTTGATGCACATGAGCTAACCTGTGGACAGCCTAACCTATTTTAACCAAATTTGGTACAGTATAGTGAGTGACACATAGAAACACCTCAACACTGTAGTTTGTGACAATGTAATCTACCGCAATTCAACATGGTGTGTGTGTGAATGTTTAAAGCTGAAGTGGGTTTAACTTGTGAGGATGGTAATTATTAGTTAACATTATAGTGAAAGGAAAGCAGGCAGATTATTTCTTACTAGAACAATTTGTTTCTGCCTGGGATGGAACTGTGACCCACTACAAATATGCAGCTGGTACCAAATAAGGCTCAAGTCACACATCCAAGCAGTTGCGCAGTGTCCCTTTCTCTTCCCCTCTCTACCCTCCTCAATGGCTGCCCCTGGTTTGCATGCATTGCAGTGTAT
Organism: Hemicordylus capensis; assembly: GCF_027244095.1. Lineage (NCBI taxonomy): Eukaryota > Metazoa > Chordata > Lepidosauria > Squamata > Cordylidae > Hemicordylus > Hemicordylus capensis. The sequence continues at coordinate 137,952,385 of NC_069662.1, read as the reverse complement.
TGATCACCACTCAGACCAGGGATATTTCTAGATGGAGAAATATTCCATTTCAAAACACAAGTAGCAAATGTTTGTGTACATGTTAGCAGTGTAGACAGTACATTCACTGCTGGAGTGAACTACTGCTGGTTGAGGATATTCTTGCAAACACACTGTAAGATGTAGCTCCCCCCTTACCCCACTGATATCTGCTTTAGTCTCCAGTGTAGAAATAGCTTCCTGCTTTGCTTTATAATTTCCATTAGTTTCATGCAAAGATTTCCCTAGAAATTTGTCACAGCCAGGGCAGATTTTGGACCCATTACAAACAAGTTTACGTTTCTAATGCGTTTGAGGCTTAGCTGACATTTTCATTATGTCTTATTTTATTGGGATGTTTATGTGGTGGATGTAAACTGTAATGATCTCAAAAATAACCCTCATTTTTATCATCATATTTTAGGTTCACTTTCTCCATTTAAATCCATTATAACTTCAAAAACTCAAAGTATAGCAAGAAATATGGGTTGTAAACTAACTCCCTGTACACCACACCAAACCACAACTGCTTATCTCAGGCTGGCTTTCAGCAATGGATCTCCTTTTATTGGCAAAGCCTTACAAATTAAGACAGTCCTGCCTTGAAGATATATATTATATATACATATACATTTATGGTTCAAAGCACCAATGATTTTTCATTTTTTAAAGGCTAAGAAATACAGACACTCCATTCCTGGGAAGATGTTGTTATTATAACACAATTATTAATATTTGATTAATTGGTTTTTAAAAAATTTAAAAAATGAGCAGTACTTCCATAAATGGCATTATGGTGAAAATATTTCCTGAATTTTAATCTGATGTGATCTGATATATTGCTAATGTTTAAGCGTACTGAATTTGTTTTATGTTCATAGGAGTGTTCTGTTGTCTTTGTTAAACTAAAATGTTTTCTGAAATTGTCCCATGCCAATTCAAGAGAGCCATTGTGGTGTAGCTGTTAGTGTGCTGGACTAAAACCAGGGAGACCCGAGTTCAAATCCCTGTTCAGCCATGAAACTCAGTGGCTGACTCTGGGCCATTCACTATATCTCAGCCTAACCTACCTTACAGGCTTGTTGTAAGGGTAAGCATAAACCATGTATAGTGCTCTGCACTCTTCCGAGGAAGAGCAGGTTATAAATGTAAACATAAATAAAATTAATTTTTAAAAAATGCTTCCCAGAATAATTTGTTTTGCTGTTACATTTTGTAGCAAAACCCAGTTCTCTATTCCGCTGTGCACATTTTGCCCAATTAGAATTATTTTAGTTACTGCTACTAATAATAATAAAAGTGGTTGACATCCAAACCAACTAAGAGTTCAAGCAGTAATGTTGCACTGGTGCTATGGGGGGGCAATTTTAATCGATCTCCCCCTCCCTCTGAAGCCGACTGTGACTTCTGAAAATATGTCCATAGGATTGTGCAGTACTCAGATAATTTTGATGAGTCACAGTGGGCTTCAGAAGGAAGGACAGATCAACACAATTGCCCCTCCTCCATAGCAAGAGCACAGCATTAGCAGTGCTGATGTACTGAATGCAGGTTTCTCATCGTCATCATCATCTGAAACCTTATCAGATTATTTCTGGAAACAGTTGTTCTATAGATTGGATAAATCCAGAAACTAAAATTCTGTGCCAATGAATCACGTTTTCAAATATTACTGATTTTTCTACTTCAGAATCCTATTATAGGTTAAGTAACAATATGATAACCTTTTGGAGGTCAAGCACAGCCAGAAAAACAGTTGACCAGCATATATGCATATTCCCTTAGATGAGGAGGAAGAGATACACATTACCAGTATCTCAGTGTTTTCACTATTTGTTTCCACCATCCTGCAATAAATAATTCATGGGATGCACTTCTGGGGACCAGTTCCCTTCTAGAAACACTTCTGGAGATAATTTCTCATCAGAAGTGCACCTGAAGCAGAGAGTAGGCTGGTGATTGCTGCATGTTTCCAGGTGGGATTGTATGCTTCCATACATATTCAGAAACCTTTTCTCCTCAGCCGTTACTCTGAAGGTTATACTGTGAAGTATAAAACCACCAATATATAACCACTAGTTATGAAGGTAGAATGTCAGCAAGGGAGGGGGTGCTTCCCAGTGTACTGCATGGAATGTTGCACGAATGACTATCTACCTGAGAGACAGAAGTTGTGGGTGTGTGCTCAGTGCAAAGAGCTCCTGACTCTCAGGGAAAAAGTTCATTCCCTCAAAGCCAAGTTGGCTGACCTGGAGAAGCTCAGGGGGGCAGAGTGGTATGTGGATGAGACCCTCAGGGATGTGATAGAAGCATCCCACTCCCAGACTGACAGCTCCTCTGCTGTCATGGAGAATGAAGGTCTCAGGGAAGGAGGGCATTAGGATGCTGCAGGTGGCAAGCAGTTCCCTTAAGAAGTAGGTAAGCAGGCCCTTATCTGCTCCATTGCCACCCTGATGCTTTTCAGAGTGCGGTGCTTGTTCTATCAAAGGCTGTGTGTGGCTGTGGCACTGTTCCCTGCAGCCTGCGTGCAGTGTCGGCATGCACATGGCTGCCAAACTGGATTGGCTGTGGCCGCACAAGAGGGTTTGACACTTCACTAAGGAAGCACCAAACCGGTTTGTGCACATCCCTAGAGGACTTCAGACTGAGGAAGAGGGGAATGCTTCCTTAGAAGCTGTCAGGGACCCGTGGGAGACTGCTGTGGAATGCCTGGCTCTGCTGCCCCTGCAGCGCCACCCTTTTGTTCGGGGGCACCCCGCCTCTTTTTTTGGCCAACCGCTCTATCGGTGCAGCCAAACAATGGAATCTGTCTGGCCCCCTTGGCTGAACAGCCTGTCACCATCTGACGACGAAAACAACAAAGTCTCGCGGGGCGAGACAAAGGCCCCTGACCATGTTGTGAGGTAACAGATGGCAACTATGGGGAGACATGATAGAGGTATATAAAATTATGCATGGAGTAGAGAGAGTGGGAAGAGGGAAACCTTTCTTCTCTCACAACACTAGAACTAAGGGTCCTCCCATGAAACTGAAGGCCAGGAAATTCAGGACCAACAAATGGAAGTACTTTTTCACACAGCACATAATTAATCTATGGAATTCTCTGCCACTGTATGTGGTGATGATGGCCACTAGCTTGGATGCCTTTAAAAGGGGCTTACACAAGTTCATGGAGGACAGTTCTATAAATGGCTTCTAATTTGTAAACCGCACAGAGAACTTGTGTTTTGGGTGGTATAAAATATGTTAAATAAATAAAATAAATAAATAATCTGGTGGGTATTGGCCACCTCCAGCCTCAGAGGCAAAATGCCTCTAAATATCAGTTTTTATACTGGTCTTTGGCCGTAATAAAGGTTGATTGATTGATAAATATCAGTTGTAGGGGAGCAAGAGCAAGAGAGGGGGCATGCCCTCAGCTCTTGTCTGTGGGCGTATGAGAGGCATCTGGTGGGCCACTGTGTGAAACAGGGTGCTGGACTGGAAAGGCTATGGGCCTGACCTAGCAGGGCTGTTCTTATGTTTACCCTGAGCCATAACAGCATATATTTTTGGCCTCCAAAATCAGTCCAAATGTTTTATGATATCCTCCTCATACCATGGTTTCTAAGGAGACCCATCAATTTTTGAGTCTTGGTATCAATGCATTTTTAAGCTCCTTCCTATACACCACAAATTCCCTATCTACTCCTGAATAAATCTTGGTTGAGCATCTGTATGCCCAATGGTTGATACAATAATTACATAAATATTCATTATGAGGGCCCAATATGGTATTAACAGTGCCCTCCAATAACAACAACAACAACAACAACAACAACCCCCAGTGAGGCACTACCTTGGTGTGGTTGTGGGGCTTGCGTGCTCTGAGGAAGGTGAGAGCTATGCCAGAGGTCCAACCATACTGGACAGGTCTCACCCGAGGAGCCAGACAAAGAGTGCCTCTCCCATCAACAATATGGTGAGACGTAACTTTAATAAATCTATACCGGATCGGTCATCGCCCGGGTCAACAAGGACCGCGCCAGGTGCTGGAATCCCTGGACATCTGGTGGCAAGTGGGCTCAGGATCTTCAATTGAGCAACCAGGGCTGGAGACTGCAAGGTTACTGGAAGAAACGTCACTTAACCGAAAAAAATATAAGAAAAACGCCAACAAGGAAATAATGACCGGCTATTACAAGTCTAGTCCAACTAGAAGATGTTATTTAAAAAGAATGTACCAAATTTGGAAAGAGAAGCATCCAGATAAAGAAATAAAAAAATAAAGGCTAGCAGACCAAAGAAGATTCATAATAAGAAATAAAGTATTCACAGAAGTTGAGCTGGAAGAACTGCAAAGAGCAACACAGGCTCAAGATATTGAAGAAGAATTACCACCATTTGAAGAAGTTGCTCAGGCGCAGGTGGAGGAGGTGTTGGAAATCGAGGATGCCACTGTTGCTGAACTGTTTCAAAATCAAAACCAGGCAACCTCTCCTTTGCCTTCACCTCAAAAACCCGAATACCGTTTAACAGAAAAGCAACAAGAACTAAAGCAAAAAATAACTGAGCACATGAACCAAACATCCACCAGGGTTCGACTTCCAGCTCTAAAACAGTTGCCAAAAAAAACCTCGCTCAGGCATTAAAAGATGTCAATGCTGCACTTGCAGAAATAACAACCAAGAATTTGCAAGAAAAAAACCAACTAATGTACAGTGCAGCAACAATAACAACACAAGAGCTCAGATAGAAGATCAGTGGACCTGTAAAAAAAGAAAGTAGTACATCACCTAAATGGAAGATTAGATTAGATTAGAAAATAAAATCTCCAGGCTTGGATCAGATGCTAGTAAATTGAAAGATATGAAAGACAAGAAGCTGAAGAATGAAAACACCAAACAGTATCTGATCCAAAAATACCACCTAGATTCAAGGAAAATTAGAGAAATCCTGGAAATAATAAAACAGCAAATAACAGCAGTGTCAAAGAAGATTAGCAGATACGAAACCAGAATTTCACAACACAGGCAGAATTTCCAATTCCAGTTGAATCAGAGAAGTTTCTACCAAAGCATAGAAGGAGAAACTGCAAGAAACGTAGAAACACCAAATAAAGAAGAAACAGTGCAGTTCTGGGGGAAATTATGGGACAATCCAATAGATTATAATAAAAAAGCAGGGTGGGTGAAAGAGGTCAAAAAATGTAACCAACAAATGCAAGATCTAATAATAACACCAGAATTAATAAGTGAAAGAGCAAAGAAAATTAAAAATTGGACTGCACCAGGCGACGATGAACTGCATGGCTTTTGGCTTAAACACCTAAAAAGTCTTCATAAACAACTATCAAAACAGTTCAATCACATTTTGCAAGGAGGTGATATTGAACAATGGCTAACAACTGGGAAAACTCATCTCATCATGAAAGACCCAGCAAAAGGTGCAGTTCCAAGTAATTATAGACCGATAACCTGCCTGCCAACCATGTTCAAATTATTAACTGGAATAATAGCAGATGAAGTCATGCAACACTTATTAACTAACAAACAGCTTCCAGTTAAACAAAAAGGAAATTGTCTGAACACCCGAGGCACAAAAGACCAGCTGCTGATTGACAAAATGATTTTAGAAAATTGCAAGAGAAGAAAAACAAATCTAAGTGTTGCATGGATTGATTACAAGAAAGCCTTCGACTCATTGCCTCACACATGTATACTAAAATGTTTAGAAACAACTGGTGTCAGCAAAACATTCAGATATTTATAAAAAAAAAGCAATGAGCATATGGAGTACACAGTTAATCAATGGTGACACATTTGGACAGGTTAGCATTAGAAGAGGTATTTCCAAGGGGACTCACTATCCCCTCTGTTGTTTGTAATCGCCACTTTCACAAATATGAAACAAAACAGGCCTCGGATACCAAACATCTAAAACATCAAGTAAAATCAACCATCTGTTGTACATGGACGATCTGAAGTTGTATGGAAAGTCCCAGTCAGAAATCGAATCGCTGTTAAGCACTGTCCGTATATTCAGTAGCGATATAGCAATGGAGTTTGGACTATACAAGTGTGCTGCATTAATAATGAACAGAGGAAAAATAAAAAAAACAGAAGGAATAGAACTGCCCAATGGAAGCAACATCAAGAACCTGGAAGAGAAAGAACATTACAAATACTTGGGCATTTTCCAGGCTCATAACATTGCACACACTGAAGTTAAAAGAAAAATGTGAAGTGAATACATCAGGAGAGTTAGAAAAAATCCTAAAGTCCAAGCTCAATGGCGGGAACACCATACAAGCCATAAACACCTGGGCTATACCTGTTATCAGATACACTGCAGGAATAATAGACTGGACCCAGACAGAGCTAGAGATGCTAGATCGTAAGACCAGGAAAATCATGACCATCAATCATGCTCTGCACCCCCGCAGTGATGTCGATAGGCTATACCTCCCTCACAGCTCAGGTGGAAGAGGAATGCTGCAAGTCCATCAAACAGTAGAGGAGGAGAAAAGAGGCCTTGAAGAATATATCAAGGACAGTAAAGAAGATGCACTTCAAATGGTCAATAACAAGAAACTATTCAACACCAATGAAACAAAGCAGGCCTACAAGAAAGAACAAGTCAAGAACCGAGCAGAAAAATGGAAAAATAAGCCACTGCATGGTCAATATTTGCAAATATAAGTGGAAAATCAGACATCACAAGACCTGGCAATGGCTTAAGAATGGCAACTTGAAGAAAGAAACAGAAGGTTTAATACTGGCTGCACAAGAACAGGCACTAAGAACAAATGCAATAAGAGCAAAAGTAGAAAAGTCAACCACATACAGCAAGTGCCGCCTTTGTAAAGAAGCAGATGATACAGTGGACCACCTAATCCACTGTTGTAAAAAGATCGCACAGACTGACTACAAACAAAGGCATGACAAGGTAGCAGGGATGAAACACTGGAACATCAGCAAAAAATACAAGCTACCTGTAGCCCAGAATTGATGGGACCATAAGACTGAAAAAGTTGTTGAAAATGAAGATGCAAAAATATTATGGGACTTCTGACTACAAACAGACAAACATCTGCCACACAATACACCAGATATAACTGTAGTCGAGAAGAAGGAAAAACAATTTAAAATCAACATAGCAATACCAGGGGATAGCAGAATAGAAGAAAAAGAAATAGAAAAAAATCACCAAATACAAAGATCTACAAATTGAAATTGAAAGGCTGTGGCAGAAAAAGACCAAAATAATCCCAGTGGTAATTGGCACCCTAGGTGCAATTCCAAAACAACTTGAAGAGCACCTCAACACCATAGGGGCCACAGAAATCACCATCAGCCAATTACAAAAAGCAACTTTACTGGGAACAGCCTATATTTTGCAACGATATCTATAATAACCAACAGTATTGATGATAAAATTCAGCCCTCCCAGGTCCTTGGGAAGGACTAGATGTCTGGATAAAACAAACCAGTCAATAACACCTGGCTGACTGCGTCAACAAGAAATAATAATAATAAAAATCTGAAACTTGTTAGGAGCTGTTTCATTCTAATAGCACTATGTAATTACTTCCACTAATTATGAGAAGATAATGAATATGGTATACGATTCAAGAGACAGAAATTAAACTGAGATTCATGATCACTGTTCGAAAATAACCATATAAGGTGTTTGCCCTGTTTCAGCCTATTACAACAAAAATGGGGGCGGGGGTGGTGGTGGAATAAAGTAACACAGAGTGAGCTGCACAGTTATTCTCAAATTGGTCTTCAGACCCTTTTTATGATGCTTCACTAGGATGCAGTTTCTTGTGACAACCTATGTTCATAAAAAATGAACTTGCATAGGACACAGTTTGAGAACCCTTGGCCCAAAACTAATACTGTCCACTTTATTGCAAAGTGAAGTCGGGATTGAAAATACGAATGCATTTGACTTATATCTCAATGTATCCCATAGGTTCAGAGCAGCTTATACAATTTTAATCTAGATGTTAATAGTCCAATCCTAAAGAGGGTTACAATCTAAAAACAAATTTATGATTTGGGAGAATAAAAGAGGCCAAATGAAATCAAAATGACATTGTAAACATACATTCTATTTCAAAATGAATAGATTGTGAAATCATCCATGAAGTAGACTAGGTAAGCTTATTATATAATTAACACAAATGTCATTAATAGGGTTCTTGTTTGCTGTGAGTTCCAGACCAATTCCCTCTGATGTTTCTGTCTGCTCCCATGCCTTTGGCAATCTGCCTGCCTGTTTGCCTGCCTGCTTGTCTTTCTCATGAGTCCTAGAGCTTCAGTATTCCTGTTTTCTTTAGCATTCTTTAAGCGGTGGACCCTTCTGCCAAGTCTTCTGCTGTTGAATTTTGGCCATAAACCACTTAAGATATTAGCTATCCTCCACATGGCTCTTAAATTAGGAAGAATAAATTAACGGAAAGAGTAAAAGTGGCAACAAAGTAATAATACTTCAGTTTTAGAATAAAAGCATTATATTGTAAAGATATACTTCCTTTTAACATGAAGAATTTATACTGAATCATTGTCTCCTATTTTATCAACACACTAGTGATTCACTTTCTAGAGGCTTCTGGAGTTAAAAATAAATTCCTTTCCAAAAGGAATTATGGGAAAGTTTACAACTGACCTAAGCATAGACAAGAGCTTGAAAAAGAGTGTGCTATTACAAATCATTTACAGCTTCCAAATGAAATACACTTCAAATGTCTGCAGAAACTTCAATTCTTATATCCTGGTACCAAATATGCAACTCTGCCTAGGATTGAAGAAAGAAACACCATAGGCCACGATATACCACAAAGCGGTACAATACTCTTTTATTATTTTTTTTGAAACCAATAAGTTGCTGCACTACTTATCAAGCATCTCTTTTTAGAAAAAATAATTAAATGATACAAATTGATTTAACAGAAATTGACACTCAAGTTGCATTTGGAAAGTGTTATGAATGCACTTGTTTCTGCTCATCAAAATTTCTTTAAAGAACTTATACTACAAACTCTCTCAGTTAAAGACAAGGAAGAAAGTTTCTTGTATGGCATTTGCTTGTCTGCTTTCTGGTCTAGACTATATAATTGCTTCAGTCAAAATATCCTCTTTAAAAGCACAGTCTTTATTTAGACAGTAAGCTGCTCAAGGCAAGGGCTTTTCTCATTTGTCTGTGCAATGCCATTTATAGCTCAGAAAAGCAATATCGATAATACATAATAATTCAGATGGTAAGAACACATGACAGTTGCTCTCTCATAATGAAAATGTAACCCTGTATATCTATTATTGTTCTTAGAATTCCTTTTTCCAACCAGCAGTACAAGTGCCTAATACTACTGTCCAGTGGGAGTGCTTGCCAGCCTTACTGGGTTAGCCACGGCAGTGCCTGTTAGGGTTGGTGGGGCACCCAAAATGGGCAGCGGCCATTTGTAGTGGCTAGAGTGTTGGACTTTGGTTTTGTTGGCCATTGTTGGTTTTTGAATATCTCCTAAATTTTTGATCTGCTATTCAGTACTTTTTCTTCTGGTTTATTGTGTACTACTTGTGTTATAGATCATAGGTTGTATGCAAAATAAGTAAGATTAATGGGAGTTAGTGACAACTAATTTCTCACTGATTTCAGTGTTCTTGCCCAGCTTTCTTTGGATACACCTCTATGTTAGCTGAATAGTTTTGTGAGCTGCCTCAAGCAATACTGCACTGAAGAATCTAAATAAATAAAGCAGAATATAAAATTTTAAAATAAAAATAAGTCTAGCTCTTCCCCACTTTTCAGGGAATATAGCACTATGTCACCCCTTCTTTCATCTATTGCAAACATTAGGGATGTGCAAAGCATTTCGAGCTCAAAATGTTTCAAACTCAAAACAGGCCTTTTCAAGTGTTCCAAGCTTGAAACAAAACACCCTTAAAATAAAGGTTCTGTTTTGAGCTCTAAACAAGTGACCCCATTTCAAGTGTTTCAAGTAGTATTTTGGAGGTCTGTTTTTCCAGGGAGAGCTGGTCTACCAACTGGGGTAGACAGGTAGGCCAGGTCTCTACTCCATACTTAGTGTGTTGGCCTGCCTCAGAGGCCTGGACTACCCGCCGAGAGAGGTTGGTAGACCAGGCCTTCACTCTGGACTTAGTGCATCAGCTGTCTTGGATAACTGGTCGGCCAGATAGACTAGTCATCCAAGGTGGCCTGACACTAAGTCTGGGGTGGAGGCCTGGTCTACCCTCCAACCCCAATCAGTAGTCCAGCTCTCCCCAGAAAAACAGTCCTTCAAAATAGAGCTCAAAACACTTGTAACATTTCAAGTTTGTTTCATCAAAACAGCCAGCTTAGCCACTGTTCTGACAAAACATTTTGAGCATTTCGCATTTCGTATCAAGCTCAAAATGAAATGGAAAATCTGTTTCGAGCACATCCCTAGCAAACACTTTGCCTGCTAAAATTAGAGAAAATATGCTGCTAATTGGTAAGTATCACCCATGTGACCAGTTCAGGGAAGATTTGGCCTCATTCTAACTCAGCTATGTTTGCTATCACTAACATCACAAGTGAGGATGGAAAGGAAATATTCCACTGCTGTATTTTTCACATAATTTTTTTCCTATTCTAAAAATGCACTGCTTCATAAAACTGTTAATAATATAATTAATAGATACAACAGCAATCAGATCAGGCAATTTCAAAGTTTTATTTAACCTTTTTCAGGTGATTGATTATTCCTAGGATGATGGAAAGAGATACACGTAGCTCCATCTCATTCTTTCACACCCACACGGACAGTCCATTTATTTGTAAGATAGGTAGGAACATAAATTAAATCCAAAGTAAACCAGATCCCAGTCAATTAAGTCACTGGGGGGAAAGTCCAATTTTTATTTTTATTTTTTTTAGAACAGGGCTTGACAGTTCTCAGGCACCAACATGCCATGGTGCCTGGAAATTAAAGCATGGATTCTGACCCAGGCAATGGATAAACACAAGGGGGAGGAGGAATGAGCAAGACAGGTGGCAGGGGGTTGATACCTCCCCTGGCTGCATCTGTCCATCTCCTGGCTGAGTCAGGCAGATACAAACAAGAAGAGGAAGCAAGCAAGGCAGGGACAATCAAGACAAGGAGTCAGCTTGACTGGAGATCACTGTTACTCAGGTAAGTAAGTTGTGTGAGCCAATAAATATGAGAATTATTGGCAAATCAACAAAATGGGGCCTATACTTTAATTTTTGTGGGGGGGGTGACATAATTAATCTGAATCATGAGTAAAGTAGAATAATTACTAGCAAAATATGCAAACCCCATGTATACATTATCACATATCCAGAAGTTGTGCCAATCAGTCTTACAGTAAGTGCATGCATGGCAATCATCACATGTGTAGGGCTGTCACTGTTCCTTCTGAGTGACACTGGTAGCTTCCTACTGTTCATATACAGATTTACAAAGTTAGAATCTTCATATGCAGTGATTCACATAGAATTCACACCATTTCCTACACAAAAATGGCTTTTGCGCAAAAATTATCTAGAGTGTGTGAAAGAGAAGCCATCATACTCCATGTATCTGTAAAACAGTTGTGTTTTTCTTCTGAATCTATTCTAATAAGCTAAGTTTATATTTTCATCCACTATTTTTGAGCCTTTTCCATCCAGCCCCAGTAAAGAAGTCTATTTCTCTGTCTAACTGGTATCTTGTTGTTCCCCACTTTGAATTCACTTTCATTTGCAAAAGTGACTGGTCCCTAATTTACAATTAATTGTTGGAGACGGTGGCCCAGTTTAGCTGTATCTATGCTGTAGTGTTACAAGACTGAGCCACAGGGAGGCTCATGCACTCCCCATTCCTTCTCCTCCTTTGTGCTTGAAGGGAGGAGACTGAAAGTTTCCACTTTCGGTTCTGATAGACCAGTTCCTTTTGAGTTCAAACTAAGAAAACTGTTTGTTGTTTTACTGCAGTTAGTCCAGAATAAAACCATCGTTTCAGCTCCTGGTTCATCAACTAACCGGTTAGAATAAATCACAATTCTCCTGTTTCCGGCATAAAGGGAAACTATGGGTCATTAACATTAACGTGGAAACTTTTGATCTTCTCTGAAAATAATAGGAAAAGCATGTGAGCCTGAGGCCTGCCACAGGACATTTTCAAAATGCTAAAGCATGATTCATTTGCAAAAGTGTCTGGTCCCTAAGTGACTGGTCCCTAAAGCATGAATCGGGAAGGATATAGCAATGATAGTACTTGGGTACAATGCAGTCAGTGACCAGCTAACAGCAGTTAGATTTCATGGATAACCCTGTAACATGACAGTTTTTCAAGTCTATGCTGCAATGACTGATGCAGAAGAAGAGGAAGTTGATGAGTTTTAACATTGACAGAACATGCAAACAAGATGTGCTGCCGGTGGTTGGAGACTGGAATGTCAAAACTTGAAATGGTAAGGAGGAAAACACAGTTGGCCTATATGGCCTAGAAAACAGAAATGAAGCAGGAGAACAACTTATTAGTTTCTGCCAAGCTACTGATGCTCTCCATTGCTAACACATTCTTCAAACAACCAAAGCGGCGCCTATACACATGGAAATCACCAGATGGAATACACAGAAATCAAACTGATTACGGCATTGTTGCAAGGAGGTGGAAGAGCTCAATTATAACAGCAAAAACATGTCCAGGGGCCAGTTGTGGAACCGATCATGAACTGCTCATGTGCAAGTTCCAAGTCAAGCTAAAGCAGAAAAACAAAGCTATCCAGCTTCCACAATATGATCTTGAGAATGTACCCACCATTTTCAAGGAGAACATCAAGAACCGCTTTGAAGTTCTGAACCTCATAGATACTTGATAGGGAACCAGAGGAACTGTGGAATGAAATCAAAGAAGTTGTCAAGGACAAATGTGAAAATAGACTGCCAAAGACCAAGAAACAGAAGAAAGCAAAATAGATGTCAGAACAGACAGTAGAAATTGCCAAGAAGAGAGAATCCAAAGCCAAGAAAGATAATGAACTCATGAAGGAACTTAATAGGGAAGCTCTTAGAAGAGACAAGGAGCAATGTGTCATTGATGACACACAATGACATCTAAAGATCTTGAGGATGGAAACAGACATGGAAAAACAAGAAGTTTTCCAAAAGATCTCTGAATTTAGAAGGAGGTTCCAACCTCAAACTGGTATGTTAAGGGATGCCAAAGGACAGATAGTAACCGATTCAGAGAAGAACAAACAGAGGTGGAAGGAGTATACTGAAAATCTGTACAGCAGGGATGTCAACATCCAAGATACTCTAGGGATATTCCCTACGTGCAAAAACTTCTAGTACGGGAAGATGAAATGAGATCAGCATTTCGGTTATTACCAAGTCGGTAGGCTACAGGAATGGATGGAATAGCTACAGAAATATGGCTGGCAATGGAACAAGAATCAGTCAAGGCTCTAACCAAACTATGCCAGCAAATCTGGAGAATGACACAGTGGCTGACAGACTGGAAGAGGTCGATCTACATACCCATACCAAAGAAAGGAGACTTAACACATTGTGCACACCACCGCCCAATATCCTTAATTTCACATGCTAGCAAAAAAATGCTCAGGATCATCCAACACAGATTAGAGCCCTGTGTGGAAAGGGAAATGCCAGATGTTCAAGCTGGTTTCAGAAAAGTCTGAGGAACAAGAGGAATCATTGCTGATGCACACTGGATAATTAAGTAAGCCAAAGAGAACCAAAAAAGTCAATATGTGCTTTATTGACTACAGAAAAGCCTTTGATTGCATTGACCATGTCAAGTTGTAGAATATCCTTAGGAAAATAGGTGTCCCAGAACACCTCTTTGTTCTCATGAGAAACCTATACACCAGATAGGAAGCCACAGTCCAGACAGAACATGGTGAAACAGACTGGTTCCAGTTCGGCAAAGGGGTAAGACAAAGCTGTCTACTTTCTCTTTCTAAAGAAAGGTCACCATCACTGAGAGAAGCTGGATTGGAAGAAGATGACTGTGGTTTTAAAGTTGGAAGAAGAAACATCAATAACCTGTGGTAAGCAGATGACACCACTGATAACAGAATGAGGATGATCTGCAAGCTCTAGTAATGAAAGTCAAGGAGCACAGTGAAAGAATGGGACTACGACTAATGTAAAGAAGACTAAACTAATGACAACGGGTACAGCAACGAGCCTCAGCACTGATATTGAATACACTGAAGTGGTGGATCGCTTCTGCCTTTTAGGATCAACCGTCAACAGTAAAGGATCCAGCAGTCAAGAAATACGCCACAGACTAGCACTTGGTAGGGTTGCAATGAAGGCCTTGGAAAGGATATTCAGATGCTGTGACATGTCTATACCTACAAAGGTTAGAATCATTTGGACAATGATTTCCCCCAAGACACTCTATGGATGTGAAAGCTGGACTTTGAGGAAGCAAGTCAGAAAAGGTATTCATGCTTTTGAACTTTGGTGTTGGGAAAGATTTTTGAAGATATAATGGACAGCCAGAAAAACAAACAAATGTATCACACAACAAATCAATCCAGAATTTTCATTCAAGGCACAAATGACCAGGTTCAAACTATCATACTTTGGACATATTATGCAAAGATCCAGCTCCCTTGAGAAGTCCATAATGCTGGGGAAAGTTGAAGGAAAGAGGAGGAGAGGACAACCAGCAGCAAGGTGGATGGACTCTATTACGAAAACAACGCATCACTGAGAGACCTTAAAGACCAAGTTGAAGACAGATCGTCCTGGAGAGAATCTATCTATGTGTTCGCTAAGAGCTGACACCAACTTGACGGCACTTAATCAATCAAAGCATAATTTAGTGTTGCATCTGAACTGGATCTATCAGCCGTGGTACCATCTGACAGGGCAGATCTAGAATACCAATAACAATATTAATAGTATTGTGTCCACTGTAAAGCAACCTTTTTGCTTCCAATTTCTTCAGTCTTGTCCACATGTTTACTGAAAAAATATTAATCTTCATGAAGCTGTCTGCATTAGAATGTATAGAGCAATAAAACAGGACTTCCTTCCCTCCAGGATATCTGAACACCTAAATACAAATTTGCTATTATCCTCCTGTGTATTAAGTGTACACATGTTCATTTTAACCTCGTACCTACTAGAATATATACACAAACTACATATTAAGCATTTTAAAATGTCAAATGCAAAATGGGATTTAATGACAACTCTGCATCTTGATGTACAGCAAATACATCACAGTTTCTATCTGGAGTCAAAGTAACCAATCCTAGGTTATGATTCCTGTGGCAGCACTGATTCCTACTGCAGCAATTTTCAACTTGCTGTTCATCACAGACAAAGCAACTGGTTTCATTAAGCATATGAGCTTTTACCAAGCAACTTTGAAAAGGTTGATTGCGAACATTCATATCTCATATACACTCAATACATTTACTGGAAGACAGCAGTGTGCTGTTAAGTATTTTTAATTACAGATATACTAAGCTACTCTCTCACACTGGAAAAACATTCACTCCGATTACCAATTTCATAGTTCATTTACAGTGCATTGTCAAAATAACTTCACACCTTTAACAAAAATGGCTGAGTCAGAACTGTACTGCTAACACAAGTCAATGTTCATTCCAAATTTCACTTTAAGAATGTGTTAAATGTGACATTTCAGAATATTTTAATAAGAATGTTGGTTCAGTTTCATGTTTCTTATGCATATTACCATAAATGCTGACACAAACCATTATTGTTATTGGGCTTCACTAACTGTTCCAATGCATGTTGATTCTCTTTGATTAGAAACTATGATAAGAACAGGCCAGCTGGATCAGGCTCAAGGCCTATCTAGTCCAGCATCTTGTTTTACATAGTGGCCCATCAGTTGCCTCTGGGAAGCCCACAGGCAAAAGGTGAGGGCATGCCTTCTCTTGCTGTGGCTCCCCTTCAACTGTATTCAGATGCATCATGCCTCTGAAGCTGGAGGTGGCCCATAGGCAGTAGACTAGTAGGCATTGTTATACCTGTCCTCCATGAATTTGTCTAAGCCTCTTTTAAAGCCATCCAGGCTGGTGGCTGTCACCACATCTTGTGGCAGAGGATTCCATAGATTAAATATGTGCTGTGTGAAAAAGTATTTCCTTTTGTCGGTCCTAAATTGCCCAACCTTTAGTTTCATGGGATGACCCCTGGTTCTAGTGTTGTGTTGAAAGAGGGAGAAAATTTTGCTGTCCACTCCATGCATAATTTTATACACCTCTGTCATGTCTCCCCGTAGTAGGCTCTTTTCTAAACAAATGACAAATGCTATGCATTTTAAAACAATGTAAGGATCTGACAAGCAACAATATTTATCTGGCTATTGAGCACACCCACTGACTGTTATGTGAACTCAGGTTTTTTCAATGATTTTTGTTTGCTAACACACCACACCAACATTTAGCCAAGATTTGCAGTCTTGGGTTTGAACTCATCAATGTTGGCTAAACGTTGGTTTGGTGCACTGCCAACCTGTGATTGCTGAAAAACCCTGAATTCACATGACACAGGTACTTCTGGAATCTGTTTCTCTCTCCACCACTGCCAAACCAATATGAGACAAGTCATGTGAACCGGCCAATAGACTCCAATTGTATAAAGTTTCCCTGGGTGGCAGACGACTGAACTGCAATGGCCTTACCTGGACAAAGAGCTCTCAGGTCCAGAACTGGCACCACCTAGCTGGGCACTGGACCACGGTCTTCCTGGTTCTTATGTGAAGTGTTCTGCAATCCCTGCTTGTCTACTCAGCCCCTGGGCTTTGACTTGTACTAAACTTACTTTCTGCTTCTGTTCTTGGTTTATTTGCTCAGCTTCAACTGCTGGAGTTGGCTTTGGCTCCTGTTATTTATTTATTAAAATTTTCTTATATACCACCTCCTCTAAAGACTCTAGGCAGTGGACAACATACTTAAAACAAATTAAAGGGCAAATGCCTGACAAAACATGTAGGTCTTAAGGGCCTTAAAAACAGCCAAGGAAGGGGCTACATGACTGGGGGGGGGAGAGTGTTCCAAAGAAGAGGGGTGGCCACAGAGAAGGCCCTTCTACGGGCCCAGGCACCACACACTACACCAGGGCCCGGGACACTAATGAGGGCCAGCTGAAGACCTCACAGGACAGGATACAACTGGCCAAGAGGCGATCCCGGAGATATACAGGTCCTAAGCCCATAAAGGTTTTGTAGGTGAAAACCAACACTTTTAATTGGACCTGGAAGCGAACAGACAACCAGTGCAGTGAACATAAAAGAGGTATGCCACTATTAAATCTACGGCCACCCATGAGGAGGTGGGCTGCTGCATTCCGAACTATTTGAAGCTTCCGAATCATTTTCAAAGGCAACCCTAGGTAGAGCGCATTACAGTAATCTAAACGAGAGGTAACAAGGCATGGGTTACTGTTGCCAGGGCCTGCTGGTTGAGAAAAGGCCGTAACTAGCGAACCAGCCAAAGATGGGCAAAGGCACTCCTGGCCATGGCCTCCACCTGCTGTTCAAGCAGGAGCTGCGAATCCAGAAGGACTCCCAGATCATGAACCGTATCTCTGAAGGGAAGCGCAACTCCATCAAGAGATAAACTCACATATGGCAATTGGCCATCACAGACTGAATAAGAGCAACTCGTCTTGGAGGGATTGAACCTGAGCTTGTTTTGGCCCATCCAGGTCCTGATAGCCTCTAGGCACTGAGCCAGCACATGGATGGCATCAGCTGTTTGGCCTGGGGTAGAGATATAAAGCTGAGTATCATCAGCATATTGATGAAAACTTACCCCAAACTGACAGATGACCAGGCCCAGAGGCTTCATGTAGATGTTAAAAGAATGGGAGCAAGGACCAAGCTCTGTGGAACCCCACAAGAAAGGGGCAGGGGTGCAGAACACTCACCCCCAATCGACACCGACTGGAATCGCCCAGTGAGATAGGACTGGAACCACTGAAGAACAGTGCCCCCAAGGCCCAGCCTGCTTAAGCGCTCCAGAAGGATAGCAAGGCTGATGGTATCAAAGGCCACTAAGAGATCAAGGAGAACCAAGAGAGTTGCTATGTTTTTTTAATCTTGTTATTTTTGTCCTCCCAATCCCAGCCAGAGTCAGGACAATCCAGAAAAGGCTGCTGACAACTTAGCTCTAACAAATGGCCACACAACAAATTACATTGATAAGGTGTTTTATAGAAATTTCAAAGCAGTATTGCATTGGCCAGTAAATAAATATCAAACAACAGTGAAACACTGGCACTTTATACACACCCAGGTATTGTTTAAAGCCGTTCACACAAAGAAAGCTGGTGGGGTGGGGCAGGTGGGGGGGAAGCAGGATGTTACCTGCCTTCCCCTCAAACAAGCAGTGGCCCTCTCTGACTCCACCATGCTACACGCCCATGCGGTCTGTGCAGTGATGGAGTCCCAAGCTGGGATCAAGAGGAGGAAGTCCTCCTGCATCCCAGAGTGCACTGTGAGAGCAGCTGAGCAGCTGCTCTCAGCAGAGCAGCTGTTCTGCTCTGTGTGGCCACTTTCTCCCCCAGCTCGCTGCTTAAAATGACAGTGGGCAAGTGGGAAGCCCAGCTACCCTGGGTGATCACACACATGATCCGCCTGCTGGAACAGAATGAACCGTTGGTTGGTTCTACCTTAGTAAAAAGCCGGGTAGGAAAGTTGGCTTCCACAGATCTGGAGCAGCTCCACATGACATGAGCTGCTTGGGATAACCCAGGCACCTTGTGTCATGTGAATAGGGTCTTTGTCAAACATTTCAAAAGTTTAAATGAAATTTCATTGCTGGCCCCATGTACACATCTGCACTACACAAGGATGGACTAGAATAAATTTGTATTTTGTATTTTTACATTTATATCCCTCTCTTCCTCCAAGGAGTCCAGAGTGGTGTACTACATACTTGAGTTTCTCTTTCACAACAACCCTGTGAAGTAGGTTAGGCTGAGAGAAAAGTGACTGGCCCAGAGTCACCCAGCTAGTTTTATGGCTGAATGGGGATTTGAACTTGGGTCTCCCCGGTCCTAGTCCAGCACTCTAACCACTACATCACGCTTAAACATTATTTCATCAACAAAACTTGGTCTGATAAAAGGACCAATTCACCTGTCATATCCTACTTTTTCTACGAGAAACACAACAAATGCTTTTTTAAAAAAATAGCTGTTCCACTATTTTGCAAGATTAGCTAGTGTTCCAACCTAGTCTTCCTTTGAAGTCCTCCTTGTTCCAAGTGGGCGGACTGGAAAGCACCCCCAGAGGAACCACTGAAGGGCAACAAGTAGTGAGAATTCTTCCTATGCAGTTTTGGAATACAGAAGAGGAAAAACACTGCACTTATTACCATATACCAAGGATAAAGCATGTAGAAAATCAAACAGAAGTTTCACACTTGATGTATGACTTGTTTCCATACTAAAATAGGCATGTAGCAATGCAGATATAAATAGACATCAGTTTACTATTAATGGAATGCAGTTTAGGATTCTTCAAGATAAAGCTGTACAAACTAAGCCTCATAATATATGCATAAACAGAATATATTTGCATTTGGAGATAGATGATGTTTTAAACATATAATGAAAGCATTCAAAAGCATATGCATTATAGTTATATTAAACAATACAGCAATCACCACCATCACAATTTCTGGCTTAGTTAGTTTTTCTCAACAAAATAAGTCTGCTTAATGAGTTCTTTATGCTCAATAAAAACTTACAAAACACTTCCACAATAAGTTGTTATAAACACTGGACAACATCAATCTAGATTAAACTACACTTCAGACTAGAATACAACCAAGTCTAAATATTACAAGAATTAAGGTCAAATATTTCTATGATTGTTGATCCCTTGACAATTAATACTTCAAAATCATTAAAGTACACACAAGTAGTACTGGTGAGCACCCTGGACTGCTGGATCACAAGCATACTTGTATATAGGAAGACAGTAAAAAACAAAGTATCAATAATTCTTAAAATAGCTTAACACAAAGATATCTTTTTTTCAAATTCAGGCATTTATAATGGCCGACATTCTGGCGACATTGCACATGCACTATGTGAGATGAATTCATGTTAGCAGATGGCTTCTGCTAAATCAGATATATCAGCCACTGTGGGAGGAGATTTCACCTCTCTCCTTCCTCAGAGCAGCCCTCAGGAACATGTTTCTCGGTGATGTGGGGCACTTCCAGAGGAAGAGGAAATCAGCAAAAATCACCACCACCCCACACCAGTACTAGTGCGAGTGCATCCAGAGCATGTATGCAGCTTAGTCAGAACATCTATCTAGGGTCTCCCTGACTCACTCCAGATGAAAAACTACAATCTGATTATTTCTATTTAATGCTACCCTTGCTTGAAGAATGTGGTAATTTGATTACATAAATTATTCAAAACATGTCAATCTATCATTACAAAGAAACCCCCACATAGTTCAGCTTCAAAAGTGTAAAAACCAACACATCTTTCATTTCTGGGAAAGGTCAGGCGCAAACAAAATTCACAAAACTGATTCGGAGGCAAATGTGTGGAGACATTTTGCAGTGGTGATAAAGCCTCTGGAAGAGATTTATTCCACTGTCCAGCTTTCATGGAGTACTGAGCAGTCATAAGGGCCTCTGGTTGGCATTGACGGAACTATTCATTTTTTAAGGACTGGTGTTCATCATTGAATCACCTGTTCTGACACTAGAGAATGATAGGGAAGGAAGAAAACCCTATGAAAGAAGAGAGAAACAGGAACTTTGGGAAGGATGGTCCTAAGAAGTTGTCAAGAGGTGGCCAGAAAGAATAAGGGGTGCACATGGGGGTGCCTCCAGACCAAGTGGCTTTTCCATGGGTCTAGTTTACTTGTATGATGCTGCTGCCCAATCTAGGCAGAAGCCAATTTCTTTCATAGCACAAAGGGCCATCTATACTTAGCTGTGTGTGCAGGTGAAGCCAGAGTCTTCAATGAGAGACGAGGGGCAGGGGAAGAGGCTTGTCTGCTGACAGCACAATAACATGTGTCAGTTTGTACTATTTCTGAATCTTTTAGTGTACATGAAGTACTGTAGGGCTGCACACAGATTATTAGGACACTTTATTTAATTCAGACAATAACTACGTGCTCCTGGACTGCCAAGCTAGAAACTATAACAACTTAAATCTGTGCTGGTCTATGACCGTAATAAAGATTGATTGAACTTAAAGAAAAAGACAAACCGCAATTCATCCCCAAAAGCTGGGCCTGATGTCTGAAATCTTGCGTTACATCTAATATATACAGAAATGTCTGAACCCTTCAGTCAACAATCAGTGGTCATGGGATCACAAACATCTAACACATCAGTCATTTGTATAAACAATCACTTTGTCAAAAAACCTGAAGGATGCAGAATGTTTGTTTAATGCGAGAGAGATCTCCTAGGCTTAATCTTGCTTGACTTTGGGAAATCCTGTCGAGATTTTTTTTGGTGTATTAGCAATTTAAATTATTCACTTTTCATATTATTCCAAATTAGAGTTTCCTTGTTTTCACTGTTTGAAATAAACAGTGTTTGACCTATTAACAAAACAAATTTGAAAGCACAAAATTCATGTCTGCAAGAAGCAATATATCAAGAACACGAGATAGAACATAGCATGAATAAAATGTTTACCTATGCAGACCCAAAGGATTGTTTGAAAATATTCTTAATGTCAAATAGTGGTCCAGAGGATTTTTTTAAAAAAGAGAGTTTAAGGCAGTATGATGCCTGCATTGCCCATAGCATGCACACATCATTGTCCATAGCATGCACACATCACTTCACTATAATTTATGTTAACGAGGATTATTCTGTTGCTGAAACACAAAAAATTGTTTTAGCAGATGTTTGATCCTTTGTATCTATATTTGTATAGCATTGCTATAATGTATATACACTTGTGTTTTATTGCTAATTCTTATACAATGCCTTGAGCACAGTCGTGCAAAAGCAGTATATAAATGTTATATATTAGAAACAGCCATTGGGTGCAAATAGTATGAAAGCATACCAATGAATTCCTGTATATTTCAAATATGAAATTGTTGGACTTTTAACAAAATAGAGAGCATTTCACACTAAAATATGCCTCTTTAACAAGAGGAGTGGCACATAGCCTGATTTTTAAAAAGGGATCTAGGAAGAAGGAGAAAAGCCAGAAAATTAATTACAGGCTTGTGAGCTCAACTACGGTCTCAAAGACACTTCTGAAAAGCAGTTTTATAGTGATATATAGAAAAAGATTTGCTGAGAAAGAATCAGTGCAGCTTTTACAAAGACAAACCTTATCAGACTCTTATAAATCATTGAGAGTACATGTAAACATGTAGAGAAGAGTGATCCAAATGGACACTGCAGACCAGGACTTCCCAAAGGTTTTTGACCAAATAAATTGATCGGCTACAACAGGCAAAAGAAAGCACATCACACATTACAGAATTAATTTATGGAATTAACTGCCACAACAGCCTCTAGCTTTGTTTTATAAAAGTATTAGACTAATTCTGTTAAAAAGATGATTAGAAGAATTCATGAATAGGTCTATCAATGGCTGTTAGTCATAACAGCTAAACAGAACCTGCAGGTTCAGCAATAGTAAGCCTCTAAAAAGGAGATGTTGAGGGACTCATATTTAGATGTCCTGCTTATGGGCTTCCCTGAGGCTGGCTATTGTTGGGTTAAGGATACTGGATTAGATTGATCTTTAATATGATTCCGTAGGGTGGTTCTTATATATACAATGCCTATATCATAATATTAAACTATTGCTCATCTCTGTTTCCAATGCTACAAATCTTTCAACTGAGAAAACAATACATTTTACTGTTCAGAAAGCATTATCCAGAAGCAGCTTGCCAACTGCTGTAATTTTGAGATGCTGTTGCAGCCTATTTGCCCCATTCCAGTTGCTTATTAGGGATGTGCAAAATGTTTTGGGCACAGAACGATCTGTGCCCAAAACAGCGAATTTCGGGTGATCTGGGGCCGAACCGAATCACCCACGAAAAGATCCAAGAAATTTCGGGCACGAGCTGAATCACCCGAATTTCGGGCCCGAAAATTCAGGTGATTCGGACCTCCCTTTTTTTGCCTTCTTTCCCCCCCTCCGTTTTGAGCTATGACGTCTATTTGAATTTCCCGCCTTTTTGCATCCCATTAACTTCAATGCAAAAAGGTTGGATCTGACGTCTGCTCGAATTTCGGGTGCCAGGGGCAAAATAGTGGGGTGGGCTGGTAGTGCCTAAAGGGTGGAGGTTACCACCCCAATTGCAGAGGGATTGGGCAAAGGGCTGATTTTTGGTGAATTTCTGAAGTTTTAGTGTCTTTGGGGCAGATAGGGGCATAACGTGCGATCTGTGCCAAAAGGGTGGGGTGGGGTGGTAGTGCCTAATGGGTGGAGGCTACTACCCCAAATGCAGAGTGATTGGGCAGAGGGCTGATTTTTGGTGAATTTCTGAAGTTTACGTGTCTTTAAGGTTTTCCCCGTGAAGGGTGTATCGCTTCACGTCGGGGGGGAAAGGGGTGTCCTAGAGCAGGGTGTGGTTGGTGGTAGTGCCGGGTTGGGGCAAGGAAGCTACTTGAATTTTTTCAAAGGATTTGGGCAGAGGGCTGATTTTTGGTTAATGGTTAAAGTTTTTGAGTCTTTAAGGTTTTTCCTCATAATAAGTTATAATGGAGCTTTCATCAGCCCCATAAGTGCACTTAGGGAGTGCTGGGGTGGCCCAGAGCGAGTGGTGGTGTAGTGCACATAGGGTGCCAACCACCCCCATGGGTTTCTAACCCATGGGGTACAGCGTTCTGTTGTTTCTGAGGTTTTCTGCGTGTGGATTCTATGATAGCAAATGAGATTTTCAATGAGACACCATGAATCCACTCTAATTTGCTATCATAGAATCCACACTCAGAAAACCTCTGAAACAACAGAACCCTGTACCCCATGGGTTAGAAACCCATGGGGGTGGTTGACACCCTATGTGCACTACACCACCACTCTCTCTGGGCCACCCCAGCACCCCCCCCATGTGTACTTATGGGGCTGCTGAAAGCTCCATTATAACTTATGAGGAAAAACCTTAAAGACGCGAAAACTTCAACAATTAACCAAAAATCAGCCCTCTGCCCAAATCCTTTGAAAAAATTCAGGTAGCTTCCTTGCCCCTACCCGGCACTACCACCAACCCCACTAGGACACCCCTTTCCCCCCAACGTGAAGCGATACACCCTTCACGGGGGAAAACCTTAAAGACGCGTAAACTTCAGAAATTCACCAAAAATCAGCCCTTTGCCCAATCCCTCTGCAATTGGGGTGGTAACCTGCACCCATTAGGCACTACCACCCCACCCCACCCTTTTGACCCAGATCCCACGTTATGCCTCCTATCTACCCCAAAGACACTAAAACTTCAAAAATTCACCATAAATCAGCCCTTTGACCAATCCCCCTGAAATTTGGGTGGTAGCCTCCACCCATTGGGCAACACCACACCACACCACTATTTTGCCCCTGGGACCCGTTATTTTACCCAAATCAGGGGTGATTCGGGTAGCCCATATTCGGGCACAGAACAGAATTGGGGTGATTCGGTTCGGGTCCCGAACTGAATCACCGAAAACCCGAATTGCACACCCCTCTTGCTTATGTAAATACAATGTACAGATACAGCTTTAGAACATGTGGGTTTCTCTGTTAAGATGGTAAAACAGCCCCCACTGTTGAAGTGAAAGAAGAAATTACTACTGGGGGAAAGTGAAACTCTGAGTGTTTTGGAATCCTTGTGCCAGAGATGAAAGTTTGGGCGGTATACAAGTTAAATAAATAATAACAACAACAAGAAGAAGAGATCACATTTCTGGGGTGACTGCCTTATACTTAGCAATACTATTACATTTAAAATACAGGTAAAGTGTGCCATCGAGTTGGTGTTGATTCCTGGTGACCACAGAGCCCTGTGGTTGTCTTTGGTAGAATACAGGAGGGATTTACCATTGCCATCTCCCACGCAGTATGAGATGATGCCTTTCAGCATCTTCCTGGTTGGGCAAGGTGATTGAAAGGGTGGTGGCCTCCCAGCTCCAGGGAGTCTTGAAGGAAACGGATCTATCTAGACCCATTTCAGATTGGCTTTCAGGTGGGCTATGGGATGGAGACAGCCTTGGTCGGCCTAATGGATGCTCTCCAACTGGGAATTGACAGAGGGATTGCGACTCTGTTAGTCCTTTTGGCTCTCTCAGCGGCCTTTGATACTATTGACCATCGCATTCTTTTGGAACATCTGAGGGGACTGGGGGTGGGAGGTACTTGCAATGGTTCCACTCGTACCTCTCGGGCAGATTCCAGATGGTGTCTCTTGGAGACTGATCTTCAAAATCTGAATGGTGTCCCCCAGGGCTCCATATTGTTTCCAAGCCGCTCGGAGAGAACATCAGGAGATGTTCGCAGGGTGTTATCAGTATGCTGATGACTCCCAGATCTATTTCTCTCAATTAGGTTTGTATAGAGAAGGCATAACCTGAAGAGGGCCAGCGTGGTGTAGTGGTCTGAGTGCTGGACTAGGACTGGGGAGACCCGTGTTCAAATCCCCATTCAGCCATGAAACTAGCTGGGTGACTCTGGGCCAGTCACTTCTCTCTCAGCCTAACCTACTTCACAGGGTTGTTGTGAAAGAGAAACTCAAGTATGTAGTATACCGCTCTGGGCTCCTTGGAGGAAGAGCGGGATATAAATGTAACAACAACAACCTTCCTAAATGCCTGCTTAGAGGCAGTGATGGGCTGGATGAGAGATAACAAACTGAGCCTGAATCCAGATAAGACAGAGGTACTTATTGTGTGAGGTCAGAACTCGGGAGACTATTTTGATCTGCCAATTCTGGATGGGGTCACGGTCCCCCTGAAGGAAGAGGTACACAGTCTGGGGCTGCTTCTGAATCCTGGTGTCCCAGGTTGAGGTGGCAGCCAGAGCTGCTTTCTATCGGCTTCAGCTGATATGCCAGCTGCATCTGTTTCTTGAGATGAATGACCTCAGAACAGTGGTACATATGCTGTTAACTTCTAGCCTGGATTACTGCAATGCGCTATATGTGGGGCTGCCTTTATACATAGTGCAGAAACTGCAGTTAGTACAGAATGCAGCAGACAGGTTGGTGTCTGGGTCATCTAGGAGAGACCATATTACTCCTGTGTTGAAAGAGCTACACTGGCTGCCAATAAGTTTCCAGGCAAAATACAAGGTGCTGATTATTACCTAAAAAAAACCCCTAAACAACTTAGGCCCTGGGTATTTAAGATAACGCTTTCTTCGTCATGAGCCCCATCGCCCATTGAGATCTTCTGGGGAGGTTAGTCTATGGTTGCCACCAGCCAGTCTGGGGGCTATTCAGGGACAGGCCTTCTCCATTGCTGCCCCTGGACTTTGGAATGAGCTCTGTGTTGAAATAAGAGCCTCCCCATCTCTGGTAACTTTTAAAAAGGCACTGAAGACATATTTGTTCACCCAGGCTTTTAATTAGATTTATATTTTTAGTATTTTTAATGTTGGGTTTTAAATTATTGTGTGGATTTCTTCTTGTTGTTGTATCCAGTCCCAAGTAGTTGAGATGCTGTGATGACTTTTTAAATTTTGCAGCCCCAAGCTGCACCGCCTTTGCTGCTGCTGCATGTCTGGATTGGAATTCATTTTTTGTAGGCTGGTGTGCTCTGTGACCTCTGGTGCCCAGCCTGCCAGGGTCCCTCTGTTTCCCTTCCTGCTACCCCACCCCCAGCTTTTTCTTTGATTTTTTTTTGGGGGGGGGTAGTTCCCACTGCCTGGCACCCACCTGCCCTACCCCCAGCTGTTGAGTCCCAGTGTCTGCTTGGCCAAAGTGCTTCTGTGAGCAGCACCTGGCCAGACTCCAGCAGAAAACCCTAGAACAGGTGATTGATTAAGTGCTATCAAGTCAGTGTCAACTCTTTGCAACCACATAGATAAGATTCTCTCCAGGATGATCTGTCTTCAACTTGGCCTTTAAGGTCTCTCAATGGTGCTTTCATTGTTGCCGTAATTGAGTCCATCCACCTTGCGGCTGGTTGTCTTCTTTTTCCTTCAATTTTTCCTAGCATTACAGACTTCTCAAGGGAGCTGGGTTTTCACATAATGTGTCCCAAGTATGATAGTTTGAGCATGGTCATTTGTGCCTTGAGTTAAAATTCTGTTTGTTTTTCCTGGCTGTCCATGGTATCCTCAAAAGTCTTCTCCAGCACCAAAGTTCAAAAGTGTCCATACCTTTTCTATCTCGCAGCATATGCACCACTGTTTTAAGGCCACTTATCTCCAGAAATGGACATAGCTGGCGAATCAATCGAAGCTGATAGAAAGCACTCCTGGCCACTGCCTCAACCTGAGAAATCAGGGAGACATTTGGGTACATAAATACTCCCAGACTACGTGCCTTCTCTTTCTGGGAGAGTGCAACCCCTCCAAAGCAGGCAAATCTAAACCACTTCCTAAGTCTCAACCTCCCACAATGAGTACCTCTGCCTTGCTTGGATTCAGCTTCAGTTTGATCTCCCTCATCTATCCCATTACCGCCTCCAGGCAGGCATTTAGGGAAAACAGGGCAATTCCTGATGAAGCCGACATGGAGAAATAGATTTGGCTGTTGTCAGCATACTGATAATACCCTGCACCAAATCTCCTGATGATCTCTCCCAGCAGTTTCATGTGGATGTTAAAAAGCATTGGAGACAGTATGGAGCCTTGTTTTGAAGAGCAACAGTCTCCAAGTGACACCATCTGGAACCTATCTGAGAAGTAGGAGTAGAACCACTGCAAAGCTGTGCCTCCCACTCACAACCCCTTCAGGTGCCCCAGAAGGATACCATGGTTGATGGTATCTAAAGCCGCCAAGAGATCCAAAAGGATCAGCAGAGTCACACTCCCCTTGTCAATTCCTAATCTGAGATCATCCAACAGGTTGACCAAGGCCATCTCAACCTCAGACCCTGCCTGAAAGCCAGTTTGAAATGGGTCCAGATAATCCACTTCCTCCAAGACAGCCTGGAGCTAAGATGCTGCTAGCCTCTCAATCACCTTGCCCTATCATGGGAGGTTGGAGACAGGCCTCTTCAAAAGCAGTTTGATAATTGCTTCCTTGAAACAAGGAGGCATCCTGCCCTTGCTCCTTTGCTGCATGCATTGCCAGAGCATAGATCTTCAGGTGCCCTCTGTGTTGTAATTTGTCAGATTCGAGCTGTGTCTTCCTCCACCTGTGCTCAAACCATCTACCTGTGTGGCACACACAGAATAAGTAGACAACCCCCCCACCCCTTTTAAAAACACCCTCCTTAAAGGCACTTCTCCCCACTCCCCTATTTTAGGGCTTGAATTGTTTTTTTTAAAAAAACCCAAGGTGTTTGGGAGGGTACAATGAAGAGCCAGAAGCAGGCTGGCAGGCCAAGGGAGGGGTTATGCTGGTTGTGGTGGGTGACGCCAATGAGGCCTACTCCCCAAGCCATCCGCATCGTGTGCAGGTTCTCATTTCAGGAGGAGGGTGGTCCTGTAGTACCTGAGCTAGAATTAGGAGGGAGGTACACCCCTGTCATGGAAGAAAATCTTCCTGTGGTAGCAGAGCAGGAGGTGATTGTGACAGCTGCTACTAACCCAGCCAGCTCACCCTTCCAAACCCCTCTTGGCAGCGCAACCCCCCTAGTCTCAGACTGAGGAGGAGCAGGAGGAAGTCATTCCACTTCCTGTTCCTGGACCTTCTCAGACCCAGACCGAGGGCAGTGGTGGTGGTGATGGCACCCCCAGAAGGAACCAGCAGCACCAGTACCACCACCACTGAAATGGGCCTGGACCAGCTCTGATCATGGCAGCACGGTGATAACGGCCAGGACCAGGGAGGAGAACTGATCTTGTATGCAGGCATGAACTGGCTCCTTTGTTAAGCAGGGTCCACTTGGTTTGCATTTGAATGGGAGACTACATGTATGAGGAACGTGCGATATTCCCCTTAGGGATGGGGCTGCTCTGGGAAGAGCACGGGAATGCTTGCATGCAGAAGATAGGGCTGAGAGAGACTCCTGCCTTCAACCTTGGAGAACCCACTGCCAGTCTGTGCAGACAATACTGACCAGTGGTCTGACTCTGTAAAGCAGCTCCCTATGTTCCTTTGGTGTGGGGCCACTTTGAGCTCTGGCATGGTGACCCACACCATGTTGTCTGCATCTACTGCAGGGCACAGGTCAGCAGGGGGAAGGACCCTACACAACTTGGGACATCGGAGACGTTGAAGCACCTGCAACAGCATCACCCAGGGTCCCTCCTTCTGCTGGCCCCTCCCCTGCTCTGCCTTCAACTAGTGGCAAGGCACCAGCTCCTGCTCCCAAACAGGGGAAGTTGGTGCTGTATGGTAGGTGCAGTTAATGGGCAAGCATGGCGGAGTGCATGGTGGGTGCAGTTGATGGGCAAGCGGTCTGGTCTCCCAGAGCCGCATCGCATCACCTAGGCAATTTCCAATAAGATTGTTTTGGATGATCAGCCATTCCAGGTGGTGGTGAACACCAGCTTCCGCTGGCTGCTCCAACTGCTTGCCCCCAACTATAACATCCCCTCATGAACCACATTCAGAGGGCAGGTGGTGCCCTTCCTTTACCAGGCTTGCAGGGAGGCCATGTTCGGGCTGCCAATTGTCTTGGCAGGTCAGATGAGGACTGGAGTGGTGGATTGATTCGGAGCATGGGTGCATCAGCAGAGCTTTTTTTTTTTTGTTCTGCCTATGTGACCCAAGGATGAAGGACAAAGCTGTCACCCCTGACAAGCTGCCCAGGTGAAGGAACCTCTTGGTTGAAGAGGTTAGGCAAGCTGAGGATAGGAGGCTGGGGCACAACCAGGAGGAGGGGGCTGGTGGGCCTACTGCTAATATGTATGTATGTATTCAATTTCTATACTGCCCTTCCAAAAATGGCTCAGGGCAGTTTACACAGAGAAATAATAAATAAAAAAGATGGATCCCTGTCCCCAAAGGGCTCACAATTATGCCCTGTCCCCAAAGGGCTCACTTATTGTATATCTATACCACCTGATATAGAAATCTCCAGGCAGTGTACAAATTACACACTGGGGTAGACAGTATGCAGTCCACCCAGAACAGCATGGTGTTCCTGGTGTGGCCAGGGGATTTGGAAGTTCACCTCGGTGTTCCACCCAGTAGTCCACAGAGGGCTTCCTTAGCTCTTTGCCAGAGAGAAGTGCCTGCACCCATTCAGTGCCTCCTTGGGGAAGTGCTGAACCAGTTTGGGCACCAACATTCAGACCAGTTCCTTTACAGAGCAGGACATTGCCTGGAATGGAATGCGGGTGTTCCCCCATTCCATTTTTTCGGGTGCAGCACTCACTGTTCCAAAGGCTGCACGTGCCTGCAGCACTGCCCCCAGCAGCCTACGTGTGGTGTTGGCCAAGCATTTAAGCAAACTTGCTTAGCTTTCAGCAACAGTAAAGAGCCCTGCATCCAGAAACCGCTTTACTGAACTCCAGCTTAAATTCTTTCAGTGTGATAAAGCTTTGTCCGCAATTCTAATCCTTTGAAAGCACTTCCTATTTTATTTTATTGGGCATTTTTATACTGCCCAAAACTCATGGCTCTATTAAAATAGAGACACATACTGTAGAAGAATGTGAACTGCTAAAGCGGCAAAAGCTGTAACATTCCATTTCTAAGATTTCAGATTACTTTCCCCATAATGTTTGTATATGTGTGCTCATCTAAGATCAACTTTTGCAGTTTAGCAATTACTTCATTTTTCTTCCCTACAATTAAAAAAAAATCCTGATTTCCAGGATCTACATTACACAGAAACAAGGTGGTGACATAAAGAAGAGGAGGGGGTGAATTGAGAAGGAAGACAGATCAACATACAACACAGTTACATAAACAGATTAATGTCCCTTTCAGGAAATATGACTTGTGCTCGCTGACTCCAGTTCTATCTCTATCTTGTCTCTTACACATACATTTTCTCTGTCCTATACAGAGTCAGTTTTTGTATTTCTAATTTAGTTACTGAATTGGTAACTTGTATTTTTGAATGTTTTGAAAAATGAGCTGGTATGGTACAAACAGCTCTGTGTATGTGTGTGTGTGTGTGTGTGTGTGTGTGTACACAAAACAGGCTTATTACTATAATGTTATCAACAAATTTTGGTTCTTTGTGATTATCTTAAGTTACATATTCATATTAGATACTTATTTCAATATCATTTTTTTTAACATTCATAAATTTTGAAAGATTTTGCTTTTCTACAAAAATTCTATATAAGTGTAAATATACAGAAAATGTTTGGGTAATTATTTTTAGAACTTTTAACCAAGGTCCAAAATCCAGACTAAGAGTTGAGCACAGGGAATGCTTCTGCTCAGCACGAAAGGCAGGGGAGATTTCCTGCAATCTCTTGCTTCCAAATTTATTTATTTATTATTTAACATACAGCTCAAACTCACGTCTCTGGGCAGTTCAAAAGTGGTTGCCTGTGCCTACCAATACTATGGCCCTGAGGGTGGGTGGATAATCAGAGCCATTTTTTTCAGGAGGTACCGGTTGCTGCAAATGGAGGGACTGCCATAAATCACTCCTCCACATGCAAACAGAAAAAATTTCCCACATGAAACTCTTAGTCTGGATGTTGGTGACTGTCCCATTGCCCCACCCACACACAGCCAAAAAAGGTGATGTGGGAGAGGTGCTGCCTAAACTGGGGCTCACCAGATTGATCAAAGCAAAGAGATTTAATGAAATATGCATATTAATTTTGCAAGCCATTCCACTTGCAACTACAGAACTATAAACTTAGACAATGTTCTTTTATGTGCCTGTTAAAGAATTTGGAACTTCCACAGATTGGCCAAGGTTGCACAGGGAACAGCCCGCATTGCTTGCAGGCATCTAAAACAATGCCTCAAGTATGGAGGAACATGGCTGGTGTGGTACTATTACCAATTGTTTAATTGCACTTCCATTACGATACCTAAACTGGAGGGAAATGAAGGTAACGTAGCAAAAGTGCAATTGTGAAATTTTAAGTAGTATGCACCAGCCCTATGTGTAACACCACAGGCATTGTTTCAGACACCCACAGCAGTGCAGACAGTTTAGAACCACCTAGGTTACCTTTTGCATCATTGTTGGCCATTGTCTTTAGCAATCTTCACTGTGCATAACATTAGCAACAGATTGCACAATCTGGCCACTTAAAGAGGAGGGCAGGTAGGATGACTCTGAAGCCTATGCTGGAAATTCTCTAGCTATTTTTAAGGGAGTCTTGACTTTCAAGTTGTGCCCCATGGCTGACCAAAGTTAGAGGGAAAGGGGATATGGCCTTCCAGAACCAATATTCTGGTTCTACTCTGGTTATTTAGTTACTCTGGGTTTTAGGGCTACCCTGGTTCCGGGGTCTCCTAGCTACCAGGAGTCCACTACATAACTGACCTACCCAGCACCTTCTCAGTCCTGGGGGGGGGCAGTGGATCCACAAGTGAAAACACTCCTAGCTGCAGCCCATAACACCACCCCAGACTATAGTAAAAGAAGGCAGAAATCAAGACCACTAGGTGAATGGCTGGAAGGTATGAACAGCCACAGTTTGCCATTCTACAATCTGTAGCACAATGGGGGAAGTTGCTCTACTTGCGCTGCTTCTAAAATTAGAATGTGGTTGTTGGCGCAGCACATTCCAACACCACAATGAAGCTATTCTCACGACTAGCAGGAACGGGGCTAAGGGAGCCCAGCCTGGTTTCTGCAGCTTGTGAGAACCATTAGGAGCCATGTGGCTCCCGCCAGCAGTTCGGTGG
The DNA here is from genome assembly GCF_027244095.1 of Hemicordylus capensis. Classification (NCBI taxonomy): domain Eukaryota; kingdom Metazoa; phylum Chordata; class Lepidosauria; order Squamata; family Cordylidae; genus Hemicordylus; species Hemicordylus capensis. The sequence goes on along the minus strand of NC_069662.1, from coordinate 137,919,498 downwards.
CAAGCCTGCTTATGGAGCCCACCACTTAACACGGGTTTTGGGTGTGAGTGCACCCAAAAAATGGGTTAAATTATTGTGTGACTGCCGCAGCGGACACACTTGGGAGGGGAGGAAACGGGGCTCACAGTAATGAACCGCACACTCAGGTGGTGCATTACTGGGGCTCCGGGAGGGGAGGCACGAGGCAGCACTTCCCTTGTCCCGACACCCGGAGCACCCAAGCGAGCCATGGCTGGGTGCAGGAGCGCCTGAGAGAAGCTGCCGCTTGTCTGGGCAGGCGATCTGCCTCCCCAGGGAGAAAGCGCCAATCGTCTGCAGGGAGGTAAGCATTTTTGGGCTTCCTCCCCGCAGAAGGGGGTAGCCACCTTATGCAATCGTGAGGATCGTTTCAATCACTGCCCCCCAGTGGTCTTAGACATGTCCAGATTCTTCATATGTTGGTCTGCACATGCCATTCATGGAGTAGCAACATGCTGTATACAGCAACTGGTGCAATACTATCTCTCACAATAAATATTCTTTCCACATTGGGTATGGCCTTCAGTACTTAGGAAAAACAACTAAGTTGAGTGAATGAGCAACCTGGGCTGCTTTTGTTGCAACAGAGCTGCTTGTTTTCTGTCTTCACGGTTGTAAGCCTACATCTAAGCAGCAACCAGATGTATTTCACAAAAGGCAAAAGAAAATATACTAGACTCCAGCAAGTAAAGGACAGATGCGTTCTCTCTCTCTAGCATACTGTAAAGAGACACAACTACTAGGCCAGGGCTGCTAGTTTGCCTGAAGAGTAAATGCCACACAAAAGTGAACATATGCACAAATCCTGAGTCTACCACAAAATCTCAAAGTGTGAATATTGCTTTATATGGTATTACTATAGATTTTGATACTCTTTGTTTCTGGACAGCAAGCCATGTTTGGACATGATTACATAATAATGTGTGACTGAGTTAAAAATAGGTCATTATTACTTACTTCAGAACAGGGTCAAAATACCCCCCAAAATTACTGAAAATAATACTTCTATTGATTTCATTATTCCTTATTACAATACATATAAATTTAGGATACATTTGTACAGTTTTGCTAATTTTTTGGTACTTACCCAGGACACATTTTTACCCTTTGGTGTCTTTAGCATGGCAACATGCAGTGCTGAGAAGACCAACAACAGTCCCACCAGCATGGAAAGTCAGGTGGAGGGGTATTCCAAGTCTCTGTTACCCAAATGTATAAAGTCCTTTAGCCAGGATGATACAGGCACAGTGAGCATCAGGCAAGAAAACAATCAAAAAAGCCATTTTTCTTTTTAATATTTCATCCAGTCAGAAAGAGACACAAAATATTTAAGAAATATGCACACAAGCAGAAATCTGTAGTTTTTGTATATACAGAAAGTTGACTGCTCACTTCAAAAATTGACAAATAAAAAACTCATGTAATATTGAAGCATATTTGTCCTTCTGCTCTAAGAAATGCAGCAACTGATTACTCACCAAGCTTTAATAAAAGCTTTGAGGCTAGAGCATACCCGAGAATTTAAAAATAAATACCAAGATCAAGTAGCCTTCAGAGGACCTTGAAAAGGTTGGTTTCCGGTAGCATTGATTAAGACTTGCTAATATATACAAATGTTTCTGAGCTTCAGAACTCTACTGACGTATAAAAAGAATTAAGATCTCAGTTTCCATAAATAATGTATGCAAGCAGGTACAAAGTATATACCTGTTGCTACCATCTGCGCATTCTCCTTACACGGCGGCTGCTGCTGCTTCAGAATCTCATAGAGCACCTGTTGTTGATGTATCTCCACAGTGAAAGAGCTGGTAACCTAACAACCAATAACATTTGTTTAGAAAAGAAGCCCCAGAAGGGAGAGCAAAAACTGAAAAATCGGACTCCCTGCTTCTTTCCTTTTGCATCTCTGTCCTTCTGTCCCTTTACTTTTACTCTTGTCAATCTAGATTACCAAAGCAGATCTAGGCTAAATTTTGCAACTATCAGTAGTGATTAGCGTGAGCTGATTGAAATCGGATTATACAAGAAGACCTCTGCCTTCTCACTCAGCAAGCAGGCCAGTACCATTTGAAAACCATTTATGCTTCAGCTCACAACATCACAGCATTTGGAGCAATCCATTTTCAGAGTCATGGGCAAACTGGATTTGAGATTCCTCTTAAAGAGAGAGGCAAACATATTAAAAATGAACTGTCTTTTTGTTGTAAATTTTTGACAAAGGTTCTGAAAATTCATAGTGAAACACTGTACATTGAAACGCATTGCAGAACTTAAATGTGAATATTCAAACACAAATATTGGAAGGGCTTTGAATATATGATTTAAAGTATTATCTCCTGAGAACACTGGGAGATTGAAGTAATTATTTACTGGTTTGTAAATTTTAAGTACTGTATGCATAGATATGTATCCTTTGAAAATGACCAGTTTCTAACTAAATGTTCAGAATGTCATATAACTGAGTCAAAATACATATTAATTACATTTTTAGTAATTTTCCATACAACAGTTCCAATACTAAAAAATGTGGATATAATTCTCATTTCTCACTGCATTAGGATAATAAACAAAATAATATGTGTGTATATATACTATAATGTGGATGGCATGTGTATGATACAGCTATTAAACTCAAAATGAAGTCTATATAAAAGTATTTCTACAGTATAGAATTGCACCTCAGTGGTACTTGTTTGGAAAATGATACTTCAGAAACCAAGTACTACAGCACAAATGAAAACTACAAAATTGGAATATACAGAGAAGGCAAAGATTATTAAGACAGTTGTCAAATAGTAGATATATTTTCAATGCCAAATAGTCGGATGCCAATAATAATACGTGGTTTGCCAAGAAATATGTTTCATATATTTATGTTTTGTAAAAGTTGCTATAAGTATCTACTCTAGTTATGCATTTAAGATTATATCCAATCCTATCCTAGGTTATATATTGAAGAAAGCTACACTGCTAAAAACATTCTCCCACTGAAGACAAAACATCACATTTGCAATGTTCTTTGAAACTGTTGAAAAACTGGATATATTTTTCAAAACAACTTAGTAATTTATATTTATGTATTTAAATACTTGAACACTTGACTCTCTAAAGGCCATCAGCACACTGCTGATGTAAAGCCACAATAAATCATGTAAAAAAAAATCCGGGAAAGAGTTGTAGCTAAATAGCGAAGCACATGTTTTGCATGCAGAAACTCTCAAGTGCAAACACTCCAGCTAAAAGGATATCAGGTAGCAGGGGTGAAATAGACCTCAGTCTGAGACTTGGAGAGTTGGCAATCAGTGCTGGGTTAGATGACCAATGGTCAATTTAGTGTAAGCAGCTTTTGTTATGTTCATACACAAAAAAGACATTTACAAGCATAAGAATAATAAACGACATTATTTGTTAGCCGCCCCATAACAAATTTTCTCTGGTTGGCTCACAACACAAAGCTTAGTTTACTCTGCTACAAAATAAATTATAAACTGTCAGGCTGTCAAATGATTAAAGAATGTTAGCATGCCCAGGGCTAGGAAATGCACTTGTCTACTTGTCCCTGATGAGTATAAAATGAAAGCTGAGTGAAAGATGCTGCAGATCCATTCAAGCCCCACCCCCACCTCTCAGCCCTATCCCTTTCACTGTTTCAAGGCAGCTCCCCCACCTTGCAGTCCAAACTCTGCACCTTCCCAAGCCATTGCCCTCCTCCAGACTGGGTACAAACTCTGGGATCAGCAGCAACTTGGGAAAGGCATGGACTGACATCACATTTGCATGCCTCCCCCAGCCCCCCGCCATTGCTGCTTTTGCTATTGCCATTGCCCTTGTTGCTGGGGGAGCATGCACTTTTCTCAAGTGGCTGCACCACCACTGCCGCCCTGCAGAGAGTCCCAAGAGGCAGAGGGCAAGGGCAGCCAAGCCATGTCATGAAAAAGAGTGGAGGTCTTCAAAATGGGGGGAGGTCTCCAGTGGTATCTGGTGGGTCACTGTGTGAAACAGGATGCTGGACCTGACAGGCCTTGGGCCTGATCCAGCCGGGCTGTTCTTAATCACCCTCACTTTGCATTCCCATACTGTGCCTGTAGTAGCTGTCCAGCTCCACAAGGCACTTTTCAGTGCTGCTATGCTGGCAGGGGCTCTGCCTGGCACTCTGCTCCATCTCTCTCCAGCAGGAGAATGCAATGTCCATCCCTCCTCTGCTTTCTCAACTTGTAGCATCAGCCCCCTCCAGTCACCTGGTGAGTGGGAGGGGACAAGGAAAATAAAGGATCCCTTCTTGCTCCTTGATGGCACCCCCATCAGGAATTGCAGCAAGTCTGGGAGGGATTAGAACCTTAAACAATGGGGGAAGAGAGAGAGAGAAAGAGAGAGAGAGAGATTATCTCACCTTCTCCTGGGCTCTATTGCCAAGATGGCTGCCGGTAGCCTGGGAGCAGCTGCCGGCATCACAAGCACCAGACAATCAGAGAATGAGGTCAGAGCATGTGCTTGTCCTCCTATCTCACTTTCTCGCTGGGTTTAGGATCAGGGCTACCCGGGGGAGGAGCAGCGGGATCGGGAGCAATCCCAGTGCTTCTTATGACCAGCCTTACCTGGACTAGTCCTGCCCTGCCCTAGTAGGGATGGTCGTGAGAATGACCTCAGAGTTTTGCACGACATATCCTTCCTACGCAGAGAAGTTGGGTTTTGATGTTTCCAACATTCTGGGATACTGGGAGAGCAAAGGGCTCGTGGGGTGCAGCAGGGAAGGGAAGGCTGAGGAGGAGCTGAGAAGTGCCCAGAAGCAGTTGCAGAGAGGAAGGGGATCGGGGGGGGGGGACAACAACAACCCAAAAAACACCTTCTTTTCTCCTAGCATCCCAATGAGGAACTGTTTCTCCAACTCACTTTTTGCAGACCTGGGGGTGTGGGAATCTGAGACCTAAAGAGTGGCAAATGTTGGACCTCATGGAGAGCATGAAGAGAACATGGAGACTGCTGGAGGCTGGATGCTACGTGCAGATAGAAGGAAAGGGCAAAATGCCAAGGTGAAGTAGTGAAGAGGAGGAGGAATGACTGCTTGAAAATGTTCTTATGGGGTGGGATGGGGTGAAGTTACATCTCTGGTATTACAGACAGTTGTATGCCTAAGAGACAGAAGTTTCTCCCCTGTGATGCTGTGATGTTGTGGGGTGGAAAATCTGCATCTGAGATATTAGTCTGTCATGTGCTTCAGAGCATAGAAAGCAATCCTCTCAAACTAGGAAGGAGGAGCCCTATTCAGGAATCTTGATTGTGACCATACAATGTGGCAGGCTGATGTAGCTTCTTCTTGACAGTGAGCATGTACCCATGTAGCTCGAGGAACCATCTGGCCAACAGTGGTCCCTCTAATTTTTTTCATCTCTGTGTGGAATGAGTTTTGTTCTGGATGGTAGAATCAAGGCACTGTGTGTGCAGATGCTTTCAGAATGGGACCTTCCTAATTCAACCTGAGCGGGATCTAAAATTAATTGAGCAGACATCAGAAAACTTGTGAGCATGCGCATGTGCACATGCCTTAGAGGGAACAGTGCTTACCAGTAAAAATATTTTGTGGCTAGTGAACTGAGCCAATGTTTCTTGACCCCTGATCATTGCCATCTTTGATGATTCAGGGACTCATTAATTAAAAATAAGTTAATATGCATATTTTCAAAGCACCAATATAAGGTTTTTTTAAAAAAATACAGAAAGAAGTAAAACAGCCTACAAGTTAATAAACAAAAGCCACCAATCATGGTTAGAAAGAAAAGACACCATTCATATTTTCCTTGACATCACAACCAGTGTTCCCTCTAAGGAGTGTGCCTGTGTGCGCGCTAATACATTTTTGAATATCCGCTCAGTTGATTTTGGATCCCAATCAGGTTTAATCAGGAAGGTCCCACTCTGAATATACATGCACACACACTGCCTTGATACTGCCACCCAGAAGAAAATTCATTCCGCATAGAGTTGAAAAAAATTAGAGAGAAGACTGATCACAACTTACAAGGCACAAAACTGAAATCAGCTACCAGCTCAATGATTATCTACAGCAATCTCTGAGGGGTTTGATGAAATAACCATTTTTGTTGTCTGTTCATTACTGCAAAAATGGGTAGGAGAGGTGTCAAACATCTAGCAGGCTATAATATGCATTTTACTTAGTTGAACAAAAGTTGTACAGGCTTGTCAGAAGTTTCATCACTCATATAACAGTTGCTATTAAGAAAAAAAAAATGACTTGATTTAAATTATTCAAACTATTTGTTGTGGTTTCTGTGGCTACTGCCTCCTGCTATTTTAATGTGGGATTCTAAACAAATTCTATATGCTCCCATGGGTGAAATCAACAGTTCGCAATACTAATGTTCTTACTGCTGTTTAAATTACGAGGTTCTGCAGAAATGCAAGAAGGATTATGCATAGACTGCTACATTAAGAAACCATTTCAAGGCCTGGCCTTTCCAGATGGCAAGCAAGTGCAGGCTGTTCAAAGTTTTCATGCAAATTCCAAGCATGGTCTCACTTCCTGTACACACACTACTACAGGCTTCTGTGATGCTTCCTAGAGCAGGGGTTCCCAACCAGGGTTCCTCTATGTTGGTTTTTGATCACAATAAAGGAATTGAATTGAACTGAACCAGGGTTCCTCCAGACCCCTCACAATGGCTGGGGGTGCTGGGAGTTGTAGTTCAGCAACAGCTGGAGGAACCCTGATTGGGAACCACTGTCCTAGAGCAAGCTTAACCTCTGTACACATGTTGAGCAGGAACCTCGTGTGATTTTCACAGTGCCACCAGCTGGTCAGTTCTTGCATTTTGAGAAGAACCCACCCTTTCCCGCAGTGGTCACAAAAGTAGTAATGAAAAAGGGTGGGTTCTTCTTGGAATGCAAGAACTGGCTGGCAGGCGGGGTGCAAAAATCACATGAGGTCCCTACTCAGCATGTCTACAGAGGGTAAGATTACATGAGAAAGTAGTATGCAGGTCTGCAGCAACATGTGTACAGGGAGTAAGAACATATTTGGAACTTGCCCGAAAGCCATAAACATCCCACACTTCATCCCACTACTGCCATCTGAAAAGGCCCTCAGTTTGGAAAGTGCAGTGCAATATATTTTACAGTATCCTAACATGAAAGGAGATGCCAGGGCAAGTATTACCAAAATAAGTGTCGCAACTGCCACCCCACAAACGTGGGTGGGGGAGGGATTCAGGTAAGTGGGGCCCCACTAACAGTCAATCTGCCAAGGATCTACTCAAACTTGGACCTATACTGTTAGTTTAGTCTTTGGCATCCACATTTTATACATATTTGCTTGTAAATAAGCCCAACAGGACTTTTTCCTAAGTAGCGTGTACAGAATAGCAGTTTTACTTTTCTAGAAAAGAAGTAAACATTTTTCCTTAGAACTGTCATGCAGTTAAGCCTCTCAAAATCCATCCACCATTTGTATTATTCGTGTCCAATACCACTTTGTCATAACTGAATGAGAAAACAGACAAAACAATATTATAGCATTTCAAGATTTTCGTAGAGTGTGCATTTACCGGTTTCTATTTGCTTTTGCTTTGTCCTTTCTTTCATATTATATGCAGCACAAATAACTTATGTGCAACTTCTTACATTAACAATCAGACCAACTTCCAAAGCTGTTTTGAACAATACCTTGGATGAGAAGGGAGTACTCTGGTAGGGATGTGTGTGCTGGCACTGCGTGGGGCTGCCTGGGTTGCACACCGCCCCAGCAGGGAGCTGCATGGGGTGGCGGAGAGCAGGTAAGGACCTGCTCTCCTCTTTCTGAAAGTTCCCCTCCCCGCTCCCGAAGGGTACTCGAACCGCGGTCCGTGCACATCCCTATACTCTAGCACATAATTCCAAGGTTTAAACACATAACAAGGGAGTAAAGGCTTATGCACCGCAAAACTGTGCATTCTACTCAGTTCAACTGGATTTACATATATTACTGAATTCATCAAGCTCATTTTCTGAATATTTCTATAGAGTACAAAACATGCAGAAAGAACATGATTACCAAAGTAGTATTTGAGCAAGAACAACATCTTAATGTAGTTGTAGAAGAAGTGCCATATGTTCAAGTGCCCAAGGCCTCCAAGACAATAGTAATCGACTGGGGCATTGTTTTGACACTGAATCAGGAGATGGAGTACTATATCAGTGATGCCAGACTATCGTTTTCATAGATGCCAGCACCCTTGGACTTCCTTGAACATTTCTTATCCAAAATTGGATTGGGATTGATATAGTATCAAAACAGTAGAGGATACTTCGGATAAGCCATCTCCTGTGTAAATAGACAGTGTAATGGCATACTACTCCCCCACAAGTTTAAAAGGGGTAGTTGGCTGCTGACATCTGGAGAAACTAAATGTGGACCTGCCACAAAAACACATCCGTGCTGTGCAAAGCTTCTCCACTACTGCTGTGCCGTGTGTGCAGCGGGAAGGACCAAATTCTGATGCTTTGCTCTGGCTCTAGAATTGCCCTGTGGCAACCGAAAATATGTCCCTGAGGGCTGCTCATCAACGTGGTTCTTATACTGTCAGTCCTAATCCAATTTTGGATAAGATATATTCAAGGAAGCTTGGTGCTACACAGCTAAGAAAGTTCTCCACAGTGTAAACGCCTCTTTCTGGTGCATCTGTGCTGAAGTGCACTGGATGTCAGGCAGTGTATCATCCAAACCTACCCAAAGTCTTTACCTTAACATCCCATCCTATTATTGGCCGAGACAAGATCTCCTCCAGGCAGGGATCCAGGATAGATACAAACCTCGAACAGTTCCAAGGGGAAAGGGGAGAGGGCCTTGGCTAGCTTCAAGCAGGAGCCCACAAGAACTGGATATAGCAAAATAAAGAGGGGTGTTGCTCCAGAAACTGCTTAAAGCAAACTGCCAGTTTTTATGTCTGGTGCCCAGGTAGAATGAATTAGCTCTACCCCTTCCCTGGTTAAGGCTCTGTGACTTAAATGGGCCTTCCCTGGTTTTCCAAACACAGGCTCCAGCAACAGTGAGGGGCCTATATTAAGGCTGGCAGGTCCTTCGGGGATTTATCCAAGTCAGGGGATGGAGGCAGGGCTGTCTCCTTGAGTTGAAATGGAAATGCTGGGTTGAGTTCCCCTGTTATGGGTGGTTTCAGTGGTGCTAGGTCATAGCGTCTCCCCATCCTGTCTCTTCCCCTAAACTGTCTGTCTTATTCCCCAGTGTGTGGAGAGGGGGTTCCGAATCCAGCATCATGACATATTCCATTTCATTTAAAGCTACTGTACTCTACAGCCACCTAATGGTGCAGTGGAGAAATGACTTGACTAGCAAGGCAGAGGTTGTCTGTTCGAATCCCCATTGGTATGTTTCCCAGGCTATGGGAAACACCTATATTGAGCAGCAGTGACATAGGAAGATGCTGAAAGGCATCATCTCATACTGCGTGGGAGATGGCAATGGTAAACCCCTCCTGTATTCTACCAAACACAACCACAGGGCTCTGTGGTCGCCAGGAGTCGACACCAATTCTACGGCACATTTTACCTTTTACTGTACTCTAACATTACACCCAACACTAGAACCCTCTTAGGAAAATACATAATTCTCTTCAAACAGTTATTATGGACAAATTTTTGTTTGCTTGCTTGTTTAGAACTAGAGATATCCACCTTATACATTAGGTTATTATGCAATTACCTAAGAATCTGGGAGACCAGCGTCAAATCTCAGGGCAGCTATTATCATTGTTCAAGTATTCTTGTTTAGATCTGCCAAGAGGAAACATAATCACCTACCTCACATTATGAAATTCAGAAATGACACTTGTCCTTGACTTGCTTGGATGTTAATAATACACACAAAAACCAAAAATAATAATACACATCAACACTCTAGACATGATTGCTCTTGCAGTATTAGATTGGATCAGTTTCAATCTGTTACTCCTGAGGATATGGACAAGTTGCTTGGGGCGGCACGGCCTACCACCTGTTATCTGGATCCTTGCCTGACTTGGCTGCTTCTATTTAGCAAGGAGATTGTTGGAGGTGGCCTAGTTAATATCATAAATGCATCGCTGAGGGAGGGTAGGGTGCCTCCTTGTCTGAAGGAGGCAATGGTTAGACCACTCTTAAAGAAGCTTTCCCTGGACTCCTTAGCGATGGATAGTTACAGGCCAATCTCCCTTGTTTGGGCAAAGTGATTGAGTGTGGTGGCCAACCAGCTCCAGGCAGTCTTGGAGGAAACTGATGATCTATTCTAGACCCATTTCAAACTGGTTTTAAAGCGGGCTATGGGGTTGAGAGCCTTGGTTGGCCTGATGGATGACCTTTCCCAGGGAACCGACAGAGGGAGTGTAACTCTGCTGGTTCTTCTGGATCTCTCGGCGGAGTTCGATACCATCAACCATGGTATCCTTCTGGGTCGCCTGGGGGATTTGGGGATAGGGGGCACTGCTTTGCAGTGGTTCTGCTCCTATCTCTCAGGTAGATTCCAGATGGTGGAGCTTGGTAACAGTTGCTCCTCAAAACGGGAACTGTTATATGGAATCCCTCAGGGCTCCATTCTGTCACCAATGCTTTTCAATATCTACATGAAACCGCTGGGTGAGGTCATCAGGAGATTTGGTGCTGGGTGCTATCTTGACACCAAATCTATTTCTCCTTTTCGTCTAAAGGAAATGGCATTCATTCTCTAAATGCCTGCCTACAGGTAGTAATGGGCTGGATGAGGGATAACAAATTGAAGCTGAATCCAAGCAAGACGGAGGTGCTCATTGTAGGGGCTGAGAATACGAGGGATGAGTTAGATCTTCCTGTGCTGGATGGGGTTACACTCCCCTGGAAGAAGCAGGTGTACAACTTGGGAGTATTCCTGGACCCAGGTCTCACCCTGGTATCTCAGGTGGAGGCCATGACTAGGAGTGCTTTCTATCAGCTTTGGCTGATTCGACAGCTGCACCCATTCCTTGAAGAGGATGCCCTCAAAACAGTGGAGCATCAGCTGATAACCTCCCGGCTTGACAATTGCAATGCGCTCTACGTGGGGTTGCCTTTGTACGTAGTTCGGAAACTTCAGTTAGTTCAGAATGCAGCAGCCAGATTGGTCTCTGGGGTAACCCGGAGAGACCATATTATGCCTGTTTTGAAACAGTTACAATGCCTGCCGATATGTTTCCGGGCAAAATACAAAGTGCTGGTCATGACCTTTAAAGCCCTGAATGGCTTAGGTCAGAGTTATCTTAGAGAGCGCCTTCTTCTGCATGATCCCCACCGCACATTAAGGTCATCTGAGGAGGTCCGTCTCCAGTTACCACCGGTTCGTCTGGTGGCGACTCAGAGGCAGGCCTTCTCTGTAGCTGCTCCTGGGCTATGAAATACACTCCTGGCAGAAATCCACAATTTGAATTCTTTTCTGGCCTTCAGGAGAGCCCTTAAAACCTGTCTGTTTGGCCTGGCCTTCCAGGGTTTTTAAATAGTTGTAATTGGTTTTAAAGTTGTAACATGTTTTTCAGGGTTTTTTAAATTGTGATTGTTTAATTACCGATTTGTGATGTTTTAATTGTTAATTGTTTTATACTGTTTTATAATTTTTGTTTTAATTGTTAACTGATTTTAATGGTTTTGTTTTATTGTAAACTGCCCTGAGCCATTTCGGAAGAGCAGCATAAAAATCAAATCAAATAAATCAAATAGATAGATAGATAGATAGATAGATAGATAGATAGATAGATAGATAGATAGATAGATTCTTTGGCTCTGAAGCAATGCTTGATCTGCCATGCTTTGTAAATGACCAAATCTGCTTCCAGACAGATAAACATCTCAGATTCCACAAGCTGCCATCCATGTCTGCCTCTGTTTGCTCACTGGGTCATTGCTACCAACCTAAACTTGGGAAACAGTGGTGATTTACTTTAAAAAAAAATTTTTTTTAATTAGTTTCTCAAAGATATACTTTGAGAAATTATTGTTCAAATGTTAAGCATTAAAAGACCACCCAGCAAAATTCTTAATTAATATGTTTTTAAACAATGGGATAGAAATTTTTCATCTTATTAAATAATGGAGTGTTTCTTATTCTAGATATGCCAGTGTTGTTTTAATTTGTTCATAAAATTATGTGAGTCTCACATTTATCTTGGTATACAAAGACAGGAAAGTTGATGTTGGAATGTTTATCGAGTATGTGCTAATGAACTTAATCAAAATATTGATTCTATATTTAATCAATGGTTGGTGAGGCTTTTATGCTCCAATTCTTTCATTTGTGTTGTTTGTTCACCACAAATGAAAAAGATTAAAAAGATAACAAATGTGATTGTGTTGAAAATTCTGCTATTGCATTAGTAAGGCATTATGTCAACTGTTGCGTCAGCAACAACATTCAAAGTAAAAATGAACTATTGCAAACAACTGCAATGCTGAAGTTAGGAAATAAATCATTCTTGGTTTTCATGGCATCCTATAATAATAAATCAAATTATTTAAAAATGGATCCCTTGTATGTCACAAAAAAAACCATAATGTTGCCCTGCAAGTTTAAACCCACCCACACCTAGTTTTCCAAATGCACATCCTTTTTTTGGTCCAGGATAGACCCAACTGCTGCTAAAAATGCAAGCAATTTAACTCTGTAAGCTTGGCCAGATCACATAACCCTTCTCTTTCTTATCAAATCTTCCTCTAACAACACCATAGTAAAACAGAAAATAACTGCTAAAGCATAATGCATTACTTAAGAGAGTATTACATCAGCTGAGTACATCTCCAACGCATTCCAGTTAACCAGTCTTCCTATTCCTAGGAATGCTGTACATAAATTTTATTGCTAAATTCCACAGCAAAGGCGAATATTCAAAACAGCCATTTTGCAATACAGGTTCGACAAACAATAAGGTGTTTTATATTATGTTCCAGAAAATACCAGAAACCTACTAACACTTATGCCATACTTTTGCCCCTATGCTGATGTTTACATTGAAGAATAATGCAGAAAAGCAAATATTTCCAACACTAGGATTCTTATGCTGTCTGCTTTGCTTAGATTTAGTTTTCCCGTAGCTACTGTCACTTATGCCTTGTGTGTATGTGTGTGCGCGCGCTCGTGCGCGCATGCGTGTGCAAATTTAATGGCAATTGTCTAATGGCAATTAGAGCAGGGTCTCTCTCTCTCTCTCTCTCTCTCTCACACACACACACACACACACACACACAACACATACACACACACACATTCACACAGAGAGCTCTAATTGCCATACATATATATGGATTCATTACATAGATTTTTTCAACGAAAATATGAGAAAGGTCAGTTGTCTGCAACAAGTTGCTTTCAGTTTTTATCATTATGTTGGCTCTTGTGAATTATTAATGTTTTTTTTTAAATTACCTGTTAGAACTGTCCTTAAGCTCTGTGCCAGACAACCACTGCTCAATATTCTGCTTCATCCAACAAACACGTCTCAAAGCATCTGCATGAAGCAAACTGCACCATCAAATATAGTATTTCAGCTCCACAATCATCACCATTCTAAAACAATCAGAAACTTACATACGAAACCCGTACTCGCCGCCGGTGTGCCAACCCACAGCACTGCATGAAGAGGACAGCAGAAAACACTCAGTATATGGTCTCACCAAGCTTCAGTCTGTCTTGTCATTTCCTCTGAGACACTGTCCATTCCTCCTCACTCTCCAGCCCCAGAAAGGGAGAACAGGTAGAGAAATCATTCAGCCAACCAATTTTGTTAAATGTGCCCTTGCAGCTGATGAAATTGTTTTTCCCCCTTTAAGTAAATCAATCCCTTCTGTTTCAGCTGAATATATAATTACCAAATGTCTCTGTCCTTAGTATCTCTGTATTACTGAAATGCATCTCTATTGAGATTGATCTTCTCCTGCTTGAAGATTTTTGTTTATATTACCTGTTCTGAACTTAGAATATAATTAAACAGGAGAATCTTATATTTGTGACTATTGAAATACCCTCTCCCCCCACCCCCAATTTCCTGGTGCTGCCGTTGCTGCTGCTATTGCTGCTGCTGCTGTTTTTTACAGGCTTCTTCCCAATACACAAACTAGCAAAAGCATCTTTGATTCAGTGTTACCTCTGACCACAATGGACATATCTGATCTGTTATTTATTCCCCACCCCCAAGCCTGAAAAATGAC